>NC_139804.1:30539622-30670830 GCF_963457635.1 Microchirus variegatus | reverse complement strand
TACTGGACTAAAAATGTACTCAAGTTAAAGTAAAAAAAAGTAGCTTGTAAAAAAGTTACTTTTTTAACAAAGTTGGGGTTCTGTGGTGTGTTGTGCAAACCTTTAGAAATTAAAGTGCTGACAAAATAAAACATGTAAACACATGTGTCAACGTTCACCTGTCCTCATCGTTCATCTGTTCCCAAAGTTCACCTGTCCTCAACGCTCACATGTCCTCATCGTTCACCTGTCTTCAACGTTCATCTCTCCCCAACGTTCACCTGTCCTCAACGTTCACCTGTCCTTAACGTTCACATGTCCTCAACGTTCACCTGTCCTCAGCGTTCACCTGTCCTCAACGTTCACATGTCCTCAACCTTCATCTGTCCTCAGCGTTGACCTGTCCTCAACGTTCATCTGTCCTCAACGTTCACATGTCCTTAACGTTCACATGTCCTCAACGTTCACCTGTCCTCAGCGTTCACCTGTCCTCAACGTTCACATGTCCTCAACCTTCATCTGTCCTCAGCGTTGACCTGTCCTCAACGTTCATCTGTCCTCAACGTTCACATGTCCTCAACGTTCACTGCCAAAGTTTCTGGTGTGTGATTTTTATTTCGTTTTTATTCAATTTTGCCAATATTTTTTTACTCAGGGGAGGATGTGATTTTAAACGTAGCAAATCACAGCACTCCCAAAAAACAGACTTAATAAAAGATAAATTACACATTTTAAAAATGACTTCCTGACTTAAAGTAACGCAAGTAAATATAATTCACTTCTTTGAGAAATCATAATGAAATTCCCATGTAATTGACAGCACAACTTAAACTGAACATTAAAACAATATTGACAATGAAAACTATGCGAGTCAAAAGACAGAGCGAATCATTACATGATTTACAATAATGGAGCACATCATTATCAACAAATTAGCTGCTTACCTTGTCAACCTGACTCTCAGAAGGTAAACACCGTGTGTGTGTGTGTGTGTATGTGTGTGTGTGTGTGTGTGGGGGGGGGGGCCTGATTTCTACTCACCAATTGAAAATGACACCAAGGCATGAGAAAACACCGAGTACGTCTCTATCAAATCTTCAGCCATCTGTGGTTGAAGAAAAAAGCTGCAGAGACAAAGAGAATGAGAATAAAAAGCTTTTCAAAATGAAACAAAAGGTTTGTGCAAAGACATTCGAGATTAAATATTGATATTAAAACTTATTTAATTTAATTCAATATAACTTTATGCAGCCAGGGTTTGGATCAAGCTGTGGACAAGTTAAAATAAAAGGTTAAGGTTTTTTGATTTTATCCTTGGCAGACAGGAGAGTGTAGTGTACGGACACTGACCGTGAACACATCAGCTGCCTATCATTGTTTTCATGAATCCTAATTTCCTAATAAAAGCATCAATAAGTAGTTTATGATGGGATGGTGTGCTGGGACAAATCATCAGTGATTCTCCTGTGGTCATCAGGCGTTTCAGGTCGCTCGGCGTCACAGTGACCTGGACATTGGCCCAAATGTCAGACCTTTGGTAGCGCAGCCATTATCTGGAGGCTCAGTTTACAAATGAAACAGTCAATAAGCAGAATCAGAGAATACAAACCTCTACCATACGCTGCCCACCAGTTTACCAGTGTGTCAATACAGGAACTGTCAAATATCGACTTTTAAAGATATGACGCTGACAAACAAGCTGAATACTTCCTTAGCGCTGATCCATAAATCAATTTCAAAAGGTAAATAGCAAAGGCTACACTTTAAACCTTCTACTTTTGACAGTTACTATAACACAGTAAATATTGGATTTAAACTTTATTAAAAATGTATATATATTTATAACGACTGATAATACTCAATTGGATAGTTTCCCCAAATCATTAAATCCTACTCTAGGGCTTTGATTATTGATGATTAAGCAATTACTAAATTAACTATTTTGACAATTGATTAATAGGTTTTAGAGTTAGTTTTCTGGTTTTTAAGCTATAATTCCGTGGGGCCTCAAAGAGATGCCCTATTCACGCCCCTGTCCAGAGCCAAATCTCAATCAACAACTGGTTGAGGGCAGAAAAAAAACCTCGGGTTAAACTCACCACAGCACGCCCCAGATGGCCGTGATGAAACTGTGCACGAGTGATGTGGAGATATTTCTCCATTTCCACGCGTTCCTGCGCGCAGCATTGGGCATGGGCAGCTGACTGACCCCTGCGTTGACCAGTCTGAAGAAGCCCACGGAGCAGCCGGTGGTCAGAATCACTGAACTCACGTCCATGGCTCAAGTGTTTTTGTGATAGAAATCCAGATGAACGTGGGATGTGCACGGATCGCGTGCGTCCAGATGAGCCCACACTCCCACACACAGTTTAAAACACTGTCCTTCAACCGGGGGGGAAAGGTGTTAGTTTCGCGGGTACTCAGAGACGGAGTGGACGATCCTGTTCCCTGACGGTTTCAGGTGTTTCTTCCTCTCAGGTGTGAAGAAAACCTCGGTGCGCGCGTGCGAGTGCGTCCTGTTGTACAACCTCATCACACGCTTGTGTAACTTTTTTTTGACATCAACGCGCACCAAACAGCGTCCGCCCGCCCTACTACGAGGGGGCGTGGCCACGAGCACGTTACATGTGTTGTTCCACGTTCACGTGCCATCGGAAAACTCAGTGTCAACGGACACAAATAGATACAAAATGTTTTCAATTATTTAGCACTTATTTATTGAAATGTCTGCTAGATTTGTGAAAAAAGGTCACAGTTACAGTACCACCAACATTTGGGTATAACCAGAGGCGGTTCTAGAGTCTGTTGGGGCCCTAAGCAAAAAATCCCAGGGGGCCCTTCCGACCAGTGTTCATCACCACCAGTTTTACATCGCCAGAATATCAAGAGAGTTTCTTTTAAGTCAAAATATGTAAAGTTGTCAAAAAAAGCTTAAAGTTAACGTTAGAAAATCGTGTCTGACTGAGGAAGCTGCAAATTACGAGGGATATTGAACTCAACCAAGCTGCTCACACACCTCGTTTGTTTACGTCTGTATGAGAACACTAATTAAAACATTTAACACCGCAAACACATAACGTTTAAAATTCTGAGTGCGGTAAACGCTTTATTTTCACTCCAATATTGTTAGATATTTGAATTCAAATTCAAATTTCACGCACAGTTTTCTTCTCGTTGTGGTTTCCTACAGGTTTAGTGACGGAAGCATCAGCCCCGCCCACTACCACACCAGAGCCTGAGCAAAAAAAACATGAATGACACAGCGCCACCACTCGATCACAATGTGCCATTGCAACGGCCAAATTACATTTTGGAGCACACAGCTTGAAGATGCTTGTATTCTGATTTATTTTATGAAAATGACTACAAGATCTACCACAAGACATTTTAAAATAAATGATTACTTTTTAATTTAATGATATTGTTAATACTAAACCATTAAAATATTTTTGTTGGTCTGATACTTTTAACACATTTTCCTTAACCAAGTAACCACATACTATTGTAAAGCTAACTTTTGATGTTTTATTGTTTTCTTCATGCAAAGGCAAATGCCTATATTCTTCTCCTTTGGTTTTGCAAGAGTGAAGTTTGAAGATTAAACTCTAGTATTATATTATATTATATTATATTGTATTATATTATATAAACATGTAAATGTATTGAAATTATAAACCATGAGATATAGATCCTAGTGGCAGTGACATTATTTAGTGTTTACACATGTAAGAGTTATTCTAAACCTATAAGTCGAAACAGCATTTACTAGTCAAACTAGTTCGTTAAACCATGCTTGTCCAGGCCCTACCCTGAAAATCACAATGACGAATCATTGTTTAGTCCCTGAAATTCACTGTGTACAAAAACAACGGTTCCTTAGCCTCTTTAACGATTATTATATCGATATTAAATGGACATTTCCCTTATTTTTCCCTCAGTTCGCTTCATATTGTCAGCACACTATAACACAATACTGTATTGGAGTACAACTACTTCCACGTTGAACGTAAACATTATTAATGATTTACACCTTGGACGCTGATATTTCCTCTTCATAGATTGTACGCTGAACGCACCGTGAGTGGCTCCCGCTCAGTGACGTCAGCGGGGGGCGGGGCTTGTGATGGAGGCGGACCACGGGACAGAGGCTCAGCTGCCTGTCACACACTTTAAACACACACTCCTCATGCTTTTCGTGTTCTCTACAGCTCATGTGTCTGCTTTAAAACTCACACAGACACACAACTCTTCTAACGGCTGAAAGGAACACAGGTGAGCACCGCTTTTTCTGTGGTCATTTTACACTAAAATGTACGAATTCAATGGTTTAGCCCATTTAAATGTGATGTGAAACTGGAACCCTAAACATGTATGACTATATAACGAAAAATGAGGATGACATGTTTTTTTTTTTTTTTTATCTCCAAACAACGAAAAAAATCCCCATCAATGCAGTGATTAGATTAACTGGGAGTGTTAAGTGTGTGTGTGTGTGTGTGTGTGTGTGTGAGTGTGTGTGTGTGTGTGTGTGTGTGTGTACACATGGAGTCAGTAGCCCACATTATGAACAGTTGCCCATCACTTAAAGGACTGTATATTGATACTGTATTTCTTATCAACAAGTTATATATGCATGGGCTGTGACAAAATAGAAAGTCATTATAGTCCGAAGTCCTTTATCAACAATATGATATCATTTCTTAGTATATTAAAGGTGCCATATGTAAGAATGTGGCCAAAAACGGTTACTACACTCAAATTCAAAACACAGAGGTCTTTTAGGTTTCGTTTTCTAACGTAACTGGCAACCCATGGTTGCTCAGCAGCTGAGACTCTACTGACTGCAATGATTGGTAGATGGCGGTAGGTGGCGCCACATGCCAAAACATGATTTCAAAACATAAACATGATTTGCAGTCTGTAAAATATTTTTTTTAATGCAAATATTTTGACTGTACTGTTGTTGTTGGTGAGTTCAGTTTGTTATATGAACATTATTCCTGAGTCTCTGTGACATATTAGGAGGATGTTATGGCCAGTTGATTTAGATTTATTACATAATGCACCTTTAAATAATCATATTCATTTGAAATGATGAATAAAATGTTTTACAGCCCAAGCCTGTTTGGTATGGGCCCCTAAACAGAAAAGTTGTAGAATAGAATGGAGTAGCCTGTGCTTGACTATTATTAATATAAAACTACATGTATAAATTGCATTAATTACAGTTTTGTTATTTACTGCAAAGTGTCACGCTTGTTTTTATTTTTTAATCTTAGAGGGCAGTATAATCTGGTATTTTGTGATACTGAACTGAAAGGACTTTTCTTTTTTTTAATTAGATGTGCACTAAATTAGCATATCGTCTACTACAATATAAAACAAAAAATAACTTACGATAAACACTATTTAGATATCTAAATATATTTAAAGAGATCTAGATTTCATTAATATGTATATGTTATATATATGCAATGATGTCAATAAATAAAGTAATAGTAGATTTTTTTCCCCCCAGTGCATCATAATTATGTCGTTGCACGATTCTTATACAGAGATTTCATTTTGGGCAAGTGAAAGAAGTGTGACACTGAATTTATTATTTTGAAAAGCAGCTGTTTTTAAGGATGAAAAGCTATGCTTTCCTGAGGAGGGAGGAGGGAGGAACAATGGAAGAAAAACAGGATTCATTATTTTAAATTCTTAAGCTGCATGTTTAAGGCAGTGAATGCACTTAATAATCCACAAATACTCACGCTAACTTGTAACAGAATGAAGAGTAGGCGATGTGTGGAATGCATGTGAGAGGACGGGGATAAATGTCAAATGTCAGTTTTTCTCTTTCCATTTTGAAAGTTTGATTTTCATTGTTGTGTTAATGTGGACTGTTTTCACTGCTCGTGAAGAGGTGTGTAAGAAGTAGGTGTGTATGTTGCAAAATACCACTTTTTAAAATTGATTCAGTCATTATCTGCAAGAGGATCGCAGCATGCGTGTATTCAGGAATTACTTTTTCCTACACGACAAGCATCGACAACAAAAGGCGGCAACACAACAGGTTTTCTACAAATGGGAGCGCCTCGTCAGACAGAAGAGTCGGCGACGGCTTAAGTGGGTTAAGAGTTGAACTAACAAGTGGGAACCAAACACGTTTTTAGTGTTTATCTGCTGTGAAGAAAGAAAAACAAACTAAAAATGAAGAAAAACAAACGTTAACGTGGTTACACGCAAGAACAAAGATACATTCATAAACCTAACGTGGAGTTTATTCATCTCTGTGTTTTGCAGTGACAGCATGACTCAGCACCACGAGCCCCGTCAGGAGCAGGAGGAGGTGACTGGAATGGTTTGTCAGGAAGACGAGCTGAAGGATGGAGAGTAAGTCACAACTGTTCTGCTGCTCTTTGTAGGGAGAACTGTGTGGTTACTGAATTTCATTTTGATTTTCTCCTCGTCTCTATTTTACGTTTGCTCAGAATGAAGCAAGTCCTGGTCGGAGAGCAGAAAGTACTGCTGGTCCGCACCCACGGTCAATACAGTGCTGTTGGAAGCCGGTGCTCTCATTACAACGCCCCTCTGATCAATGGTTAAACCTTTATCCCTATTCACTAGGGCTGCAACTAATGGTTATTAGTATTAGAATTAGATAGATTAATCTGTGAGTCAGGATTATTCGATGAGTTATTTGGTCCATAAAAATGTTGTCAAGTGTTGATCAACTTTTTGCAAACCTCTTCACTTGCCTCGTCCACAAATCAAAGATTTCTTGATGACACGGAGAAAAGAAACCAGAAAATACTCACGTTGTTGAGGTCCGCAGGAGCTGACACACAGGGAAACGTGGGGTCACACCCTGGACATGATTGCCAGTCATTTTGTACACTCTTAGAAATAAGGGTTCCAAAAGTGTTCTTCTACAAGGGCTCAGGTTCTACCTGGAACCATTAGCTTCTGAAAAACCCTTTCCTGAAGAAAGGGTTTTTGAGGGTTCTTGGTAACTGTTGGTTCCAGTAAGAACCATTTTGATCCAGAGAACCACTTTCCTGAATAAAGGGTTTTAAAAGGGTTCTCCTATGAGGACAAGCCGAAGAACCTTATATGGTTCTACTTAGCACTTTTATTTCTAAGAGTGTAGAGCCAACATGGAGACTAACACCGATCTACTCCCACATTTACAGCTACTGTGAATTGTGGGAGAAAAACCACACACACACACGATGAGACGCAGAAAGGCCTTCAGTCAGACCACTACTGTGGCCCAGATCAGCATCAACATGTTTGAATATTAAAAACCTTATTCATTGATCAATGGTTGCAGCCCTACTATGAATTAACATCTGAAATGAAGAGCTTGATGAAATGTTCCCGCACTGCATTGATAAACCTAAGCCTGTGTGTTCTGTGATAATTCAGGAATATTGGTCGGTGACAGAGTCAGATGTCCCTATCACGGCGCTTGCTTTAACGTTAAAACTGGAGACATTGAAGACTATCCAGGTCTGGACAGTCTGCCCAGCTACAAGGTAAAAAACAAACGACCTTACATAACATCAACTACTCTTTGAGTGCCCGTCTCAAGATGGCTGCATGGCACACGCAGACGCAGCGGCTCTTTTGGAGTTAGGACATTGACAAATTGAACCTGTGCAATTAAAACTAGAAAAGCACTCAGAGAGCGCAGACCTCCACCTACAAAACACACCCTGCAGGCCTGTGTTGTAACCAGTGATGGCGTCTACGGATCACGGCCAAAATGTAATCACCTGTTCCTGGTCCCATTGTGGACATTTCATCCAATTCCTGACTTTTTGAGTTATGTTGCTAACAGACAAACAAACAATAAAACTCTGGTGAAAACATATACCTCCTTGGCAGAGGTCAACAAAGTCTTATCTTATCATCTAATCTCATACTGTAACAAATCCAGTTATGCTTAAAGTAGCGGGCCGTTTGTTTTCCATTTAACGCAACTTTATTACATATCATTTTTAATCCAAAATAAGATCTAAATTAACGACAGGGAGCAACATTCATGAGTCAGGCCGAACCCAAAAATCATTTAAAAAGACGTAGAAGTCATTAAAAACTGCTCTGACTCAAAGCTCAACCACTTGTGGCTGCTCAATAAAAGTTACATAGTGCTTCTTTAATGTAATGTGGTCAAGACACTAAATTACACTTGAGTTTTTTAAGATGTATCAAGGGCGCAGGCCTTGTAAACAAACATGTTCTACTTTAATAACTTTAAAATCTAAATGTTAGCTCAGATGTTTGGGGTATACTGTATGTTTGAGGCAGTGATTCATCAGATTAGCACTTTGTTGTGTTTCCGACGTTTGCAGTTCTATCTCTCGTCATTACTGTTTCATGATTTTTTTATTTTATTTATTGTAACAGGTCAAAGTTGACGATGGCAAGGTGTACGTTTCCATCAGCAAAAAAGTAAGAAGCAGAAGGTTGGACACATTTAACACGAGTGCTGTGTTTTCTTTCATTTTTACAGTAGACTGATTAATTGATCGATCGATCGGTCCCTTGTTTGTGTGTTTGTTTCAGTCTCTGACGGTGAACAAGCGAGTGAAGGAGATGTGCACCGTGGACGCAGACGTCAAACACACAGTCCTGCTCATAGGTGGAGGTAAGTGTCAGATTTTAATACCGCAGTCTATTCATCCATGCTCATTTAACCTGGGACTACATATGGTAAAGTCATACGGGCACGATTCCTAAATCTCTGAATGCACCCGCTGAAAAACAATGATTCCAGGCCCTGCCTCGCTGGTTTGTGCCGAGACACTGAGACAGAACTGCTACCAAGGTCGAATCATCGTGGTCACCAAGGACACCCTCCCTCCATATGACAAACCCAAAATGAGTAAGGTAAGAAGGTGAACATTACAGAGAGGTCACCTGTGTTCTGATGTGTTTCTACCCTCGATTAAGTTGTGAGTACGTGTTAGTAAGTGGTTTTGCCTCCATTCAGGCTATGAATCTGGACAGCAGCAGCGTCCTCCTCCGCTCAAGTGACTTTTATCAACAGCATGGAATAGAGCTGTGGACAAAGAAGGAGGTGAGAAGTGTCTAACTGTGATTTATATTCTTTTTCTTTAACCTTTATTTAACCAGATAAAAGACCCATTAAGAACAAGATCTCTTTCACAGAGGGGAGGGAGATAACACTTACAAATCAAACATAAAAGTGCAACTAGATAAAGACGAATAAAGTGCAGGAGAACTATTTAAGAACACAAGCACACGTTGGCAATTGAAGTTGAGTTTGGAGTAGGGATGTGAATCTTTGGGTGGCTCACGATTCTATTCAAAATCGATTCTCGTTTCAACCGATTCTCGATTCAAAAATTGATACAATGCATAGTGTGTTAAGGCAAATCATGGCATCAAAACAATACAGCTTGTATAAGATATTGTGATAATGTGATCACACAAAGGTTACCTTAAGACAAAAGTTAACATTTATTCATTCAAAACAAATAAAAACTTACTTACTGTACAAAAAAATCACTTGCATAAATAAAATCTTAGGCTAGCTGCCTTTTCTCCCAGAAGTTACAAAAATAAACTGTACACAAATAACACAAACTGGTGTTTTGTGTGATTTTGATTAGAATCGCGGTTCCTATGTGAATCGATTTTTTTCCCCCACCGCTAGTTTGGAGTGTTTTCCAAGCAGAGAAACTGTGATATATTCTCACAGTTTAATTTAAATATATATTCTATCTATTTGTTTAAAATGATTTGTGTTTTGTTGCAGGTGGTGTCAGTAAACCCAGCA
Source organism: Microchirus variegatus (assembly GCF_963457635.1). NCBI lineage: Eukaryota > Metazoa > Chordata > Actinopteri > Pleuronectiformes > Soleidae > Microchirus > Microchirus variegatus. Next base: position 30,661,058 of record NC_139804.1, on the reverse strand, counting down.
GATAAGGTGGTGAAGCTGAGCGATGGCGTTTTGCAACCTTACGACCAGCTCCTCATCTCAACTGGCTGCAGGTTTGAGGCGTGACTCCTGGCTGTGTGCCCCCTGCTGGCCACGTGTGCCACAACAACCTATTCTCACTGAAAACATGGCTGCCAGTGGTGGAAACTGGGGGGAAAAAAAACATTTTAACCAAAAGAAAAGCAGCTAATTGTTAAAATATTGCAGACTGTTGGCAGCCATGTCTTCAGAGAGAGTCACACATACAACCACACACCACACAAAACCCAAACTATCCCGTTGAAAGCTCGGTTGTGATATTGTCACTCACTGTGTTCACAGAGCGCGGCCGCTCAGCTGTCCTGGTTCTGACCTGCAGGGAGTGAAGTTACTCCAGAATTACGACAACGCCAAAGACATTTACAACGCCTGTCTCGGCAAAAAGGCCGTTGTCGTCGGAACTTCGTTCATAGGTGATCACATAGATCTCGTAGATCTCTTTACCACAGCTTGTACTTGTTTTATTAAAGATTAGTTTGACAGGGCGGCTCTTTCAGAAGGCGTCTAGAGCGACTCAGTCCTGGACTGTGGCGTTACTGGCTGCTGATTGTTTGCCGTTAGGTGTTGTTTTTACGTGCACTCGGGTATAAATCACAACCAGGTTCTTCCTTAGCGTCTGGAATGATATCAGCGATTTATTTTCTTCCGATGTCCCAGCATGACCCTGGGCCGGTGTCTGCCTCAGGTAAATAAGAAACAAGGCGATCAGAGATGGCAGACTTCACCCCATTCACGCAACAAGCCTCTGGCGGCCTCTGTTGGTCATGTTGGAAAGTGCACGTGCGGACAATACTTCACGCCTACTCTGTAGGGGGCTGTATTTGTTAATTAAATACAACCCCCTAGTAGTTGCAGGGAAACTCATAAATAAAAATGAGACATGGTTCCTACAGCGTCATTACTTCAAAAGCTACTTTGTTTATACGCTGCATATCAAACATTCTTGGCTATTTTTACTGTCACTGTTCATGACTATTAAAACACGACAGGCATGGAGGCAGCGTCGTTCCTGTCAGACAAAGCTTCCAGTGTGACCATGGTTGGAACTTCCACATACCCGTTTGAGCATTCTCTGGGCCCAGAGATCGGCAAAATGACAATGGAGGTAAGTCATTCTGAGAGGATTAATCTTCCACTGTGACAGCAAAATGTCATTTAAAAAAAACAAATAAATAAAAAATATATATATTCTTATTGAATTAAATCAACTAATAGGAATACAACTTTTCCTCTTTTTAAGATGATGGAGGAAAAAAAAGTGAAGTTTTACATGAATGAAGGAGTCACTGAGATTAAAGGGGAGAATGGCAAGGTGAGTTCACTATGTGGACAGTTAAAAATACCTTCAATTAACATGCATATTATTGATGGAAAAAGTACCTGGTGTGCGTTTTTTATCACAGACTTACTTTTCTTCTCAGGTGAAGGAGGTGGTGCTGAAGAGTGGCACGGTCCTCGAAGCCGATGTGGTGATTGCTGGAATTGGTAATTTTCTCTCACAGCAGCTCCTGAAGCTCCAGCTTCATTGTGTTTGAGCTGCTCTTTGGATCGGATGCAGTGTTGTTCCCCAACGTGTGAATGCTGTGGTCCAGTTCCTACAATGATTACACTGATTAACACATCAACAAGACAATTGGATCCATTATTACCAAGCATCTTCTGCCTCTTTATCCTCCACATGACGGTAATTGGTACCAATCCCAGCTGACATAGGGTGAAAGGCCTTGTACACGCTGGACAGATCATCAGTCCATCACAGGGACACATGGAGACAAACAACCAACAACATTCACACCTATTCACACCACTTCCAATTTGTCCAATCCCCAAATCTTCATGTTTTTAGACTGTGGGATGAAAACCAGAGAACTTGGAGAAAACCCACGCACACACACAGGGAGAACATGCAGATGTGCAAACTTATTTTATGCAAAATTTGTTTTTTCAGGAGTAATTCCTAATTCTGACTTCCTGGAGGGAAGTGGAGTGGAGCTGGATTCAAGAAAAGTTGTGATTGTTGACAAGGTAACTTGACACTGTTACTGTTAGTGGATACCAATTAGGGGTGGGAATCACCAGAGACACCATGATGCGATACTATCGCGATATTTAAGTGAAGATACAATATTATCACGATATTTGTCATGATATGATATTATCACGATATTTGTCACGATGCGATATTATCACGATATTTAAGTCACAATATGATATTGCGATATTTAAGTCACAATACGATATTATCACGTCATTTAAGTCACGATATATTATCACGATATTCGTCACGATACGATAATATCCCGATATTTAATTCACAATATTATATTGTCACGTTATTTAAGTCACAATACGATATCGCGATATTGAAGTCACAATATGATATTATCACGATATTGAAGTCACGATTCGACATTATTGTCATATTTAAGACACAATAAGTTATTATCACAATATTTAAGTCACTATATGATATTATCGCGATATTTAAGTCACAATACGATATTATCACAATATTGCAAATACAAAGTATTTCTGCGAAATCATACATTGTGACATACTCACACAACAGCTCTAGTGACAGTGAGCACTTGGCACCAACTAGTGGCCTGAAACGTCAACTGATTTCTTTTATGCTAATCCAAATAAACTGTTTTTAAAAAAATTGTGATATTTCACTGTATCAAGGTTTTGCCCCACCCCTAATCTCGTCCCACCATGGCCAACGAAGCATTAATATTGCTTTATAGTGTTATAATTATGACTTTGTGTCATTGATTGTAATCGCTATGATCTCATTTATCTTGTCTGAACAGTTCATGAGGACCAACATAACGGACATTTTTAGTGCTGGAGATGTTGCCTCCTTCCCTCTGGCCATTCGTGGAGACCAGAGAGTCAACATTGCTCATTGGCAAATGTCACATGCTCACGGTAAAAGTCAAAAACATTACATTTGCTCCGTGGGTTCGATCTCATGCTCCTTTTCGGTTCTTTTTTTTTATCTCAGGAAGAGTCGCTGCCCTCAACATGCTGAAGAAAGCAACCAAAATAGAGTCAGTTCCTTTCTTTTGGACTGTGCTGCTGGGGAAGAGTATTAGATACACAGGTAGATGGTTGATTTATTCTTTTGATATCTAAGTTATAGAGAAACTGTCACCCTTACATTAAATATGTATTCTCATCTTTACTGACTCGTTTCAGGCTATGGAGAAGGATACAGTGAAATAATATTCAAAGGCAAAGTGGAGGATAGGAAATTCCTGGCGTTTTACATCAAGTGAGCAGCCGTGGAGTCGTTCCTGATACCTGGGAATATGAAGTGATGCCATTGGTGCTAAATTTCGTGAATTTCTTCTTGGTCAACAGGGATGAGGAGGTGGTGGCGGCGGCCGGTCTGATGTCCGATCCTGCAGTGGCTCATCTCGCAGAGCTGATGGCGTCTGGACAGAGGTTTAAAAAGACACAGGTTCAGTGAGTGACGTCATAATCTTCCTGTATATTATTAATAGATAGATCATTTGATGTGGTGACCTTGTTAAGATTATTTACACAACACTTGCAGACAGTCCCGAAACATCTGGGTCTTATGCCTCCACTGTTTATGGCCAAAACTATGTCCTTAGAGACACTTATTGACTGGACACCAAACGTGAGGGACGATATTAAACGTGTGTAAAAATGTGTTATGTCAACATCATAACACAAATCACGGGGTTCTTTACTGATCACTTTATTTTCTTCTTTTTATTTCCAGAGTGGATGACCTGAGCTGGCTGCAGATGTGACCAAAGATGTCTACTGTATGGAGAGGAAGGAGGAAGGCAGTGTTCTCCTCGTCCTTCCCATCTCGGTCAGATTGTGCTAAAGTGGATTGCTCCACATCAGTTCTCCTGATGGCCAATTAAGGTCTCCCCTCTTAGAAAATACACACAGTTACCATAGCAGCAGAGCGCAACTTTATTGACTTTGCACTTTGCGCATTGAGTGACTAATCTAATCTCTGCCTGTAATAAATGTAGCCTGGAAAAAAACCAGACAGAAAAGACCAGATTGACTGGATTTGTGAGGATCCCACTTATGATAGTACTATGCTGTATATCCCTTATACTGTATTCATTCACGCATTAACATGAATGAAATCATTCACTTTTTGAAGTGAATGTTTGAGGTTACTGTTCTATGGAATATTAGGGCCAAAAAAAATCAAACCTCATCATCTGACCCTTTCTTTAATCTCATTCCATGCGTATTGCACTGCCATTATACTGTAATTCTAATGTTTACAGCAGAGTTGTGATTGGTCCAAGTGTCTCGCTTCATATTTACCTGTGAGTTTGTAAAGGCCCTGGAAAAGGTGCATAAGTGTCTTTATTTCCATTTCCATTTCCATTATACTGAAAAAAAAGAGGCCATAATCCTGCCTTATGTCTTTGGTGTTTGAAGTTAAATATAAATAATGTGAGAGCATGAACGTGCACCTGCAGTGTCTTTAATATTTGTGGTACATAAGTATATTGCTCAGGTATAAACTTAATTTTGAGGACCGATTTTGCATTGATTGTCCATATAAAACATGTTTTCTGTGTGTTTAGAAACTTCATTTTTGTCGCATCTTGATGGTGGAAGAATAACCTTAAATATTATAATGACAATATTAAATGAGGATCACTTCAAACGTGACTAACATTGTTGTCTGACAGCATGACTGTGTGGAGTTTGCATGTTCTCCACGTGTGTGAATGTGTGGGTTGTCGCCAGGTACTACACATCCTGCACAACCCAGAAACATGCAGTTTGGGGATTAGGTTAATTGGACATTCACATCTATATATATGTATACAGTCAGGTCCATTAATATTTGGACATCGACACAATATTCTCTTCTTTTTGGCTCCATACACCACTAGAATGGATTTTAAATGAAACGAACAAGATGTGCTTTAACAGCACAGCTTTATTTTGAGAGTATTTACATACAAATCAAGTGAACAGTGTAGGAATTACAACACTTTCTATATGTGCCTCCCACTTTTTAGGGGACCAGAAGTAATGGGACAAACTCAACAATCATACATCAACATGACAGCTCCTTGGATCTCATATTGAAAATTAACAGCAACAGATTCCAAATGCAAATGTCACTCCTGGAATCAACTCCAGAACTTTTACCTGCTTAATTGAAGATGACATAACGAGGGAATAGCCCACAACTGTCCATGAAATAGCATTCAGTCAATTGTCTCATTACTTTTGGTCCCCTAAATAGTAGATTTATGGACCTGACTGTATGTACTGTATACAGAGGTGGGAAGTTACTCAAGTTACTGTATTGAATACTTTTTTGTGTATTTTGTATTTTTTAAGTACAATTTAAAATCAGGATTTTGTATTTTACTTGTCGTACGTATTGACTCAAATATTGTACTTAGTTACTTTATAAATCCTATCAATTACTGAGTAAAAATTCAGCACAATGAAGACCTACAGGGGGCTACTTTTACTTCTACTTGAGTAATATTTCATCACAGTATTGGTACTTTTACTTGAGTACAATATTGTAGTACTTTTTCCACCTCTGACTATATATGTATACATATATGTATACATATACATATATATGTATACATACATACATATACTGTGTATATATATATGTATATATATACATATATACGTGTATATATATATATATATATATGTATATATATACATATATACGTATATATATACACATATATATATGTGTATATATATGTGTATATATATGTATATATACACATATATATGTATATATATATATATATATATATATGTATATATGTATGTAGCCGGATTTAGTGTTGTGTCGGTCATGAATGATTCGTTCGAACGAATCTTTTGAGTGAACGAACTGACTGGGATCACTTCATGAACTGATTCGTTCCGTTCTTAGTTCAGTTGAGCTCAGCAGCAGCAGCGAGCGTGCCGGCCGGGAGAGGGGGGGGGGGAGTCTGTCAGGGCAGTGCAGTCACTCACCCGCGAACGAACTGACACACACTGAACTGTGGCTGTGGACGTGAATCTCCACAGTCCGCGCTATCACTCACTCACTCACTGACCCGCGGCGCGAACGTACTGCACCCAGGAAGGACGTCACTCACGTAGCAGGGCACTGGGCTCCTGCTAAGCACTCAACGAGTCGGTACACTGCCCATCCCATCACGAGCCGGATTTCCCATCATTAGTGGCGGGAAACAGTAGACACGCCTCCCGTACAGACACAAGCAGCGACTGATGTTGATGTGCGCGCTGATCGACTCTCTCTCTCTACTGTGCGGAACCTGAGCTGAAGAAAAATGGCAGGTAAAAAAAAATAAAGTTCACGATCGCGCTTTACTTAACTCTGACCGACTGTGTGTGTGTGTGTGTGTGTGTGTGTGTGTGTGTGTGTTTGGGAACATGATCGTGCTGCGATCATCGTGTGTTTTCTAGTGTGGAGCCACAGTCACAGACAGAGGAAATACCTCATAAACCTGTAACATGACACTCGTCTGTGAGGACATCTTTGCGGAAGCCACAAAGTTTCTCTTTACTGAAGAATCTGATTGACTTTTGACTGAAAACACTTCCAACAGTTTTCAATGATTGAGCGATTGTGTTTGGATTTAAAGCACTTTGCTGACATCAGGGCGCATATACATATTTTTTGTAATTTGCTATGCAAACATTTTTTTTCACTTCCGTTTTGCCCAGTTAAGTATAGGGCTGAAAGGATTACGCTTCTGATAATCCGTTTTTAATAATCGGAATTAAAACAAGTTTCCTGACTTTTCAGCTTCTTAAATGTGAATATTTTCTTGTTTCCATAAAACAAAGAAATGACTGAGACTGAATATCGTTTTGGTTAGTGGACTAAACAACTTTGGGACCTTTTGGGAACATTGTTCTGACATTTTACAGTGTTTCTCACTGGCTTTGGTGCTTTTCGTTTTTGAATTGCATTCGACATATTTGCTTATGTCAAAAGGAAATATTCTTATGGATGCTGAATAGTCGTTTCCAATAAAACTATCCATCCATCCATTATCGGGTATACCGGGTCGCGGGGGGGGGGGGGGTGCTGTGCCCATCTCAGCTGTCATTGGGTGCCAGTCCATCACAGGGCCACATATAGAGACAAACAATCATTCACTCACACTCTCACACCTTCAGTCAATTTAGAGTGACCAATTCACCTAATCCCCATATTGCATGTTGTTGGACTGTGGGAGGAAGCCAGAGAACCTGGAGTTTCTCCGCACTCATGCAAACTCCTTGCAGAAAGGCCCTTGTTCCAAACGGGGGAACCCGAACCCAGGAACCCGGGTCTTCTTGCTGCAAAGGCAAGAGTGATAACCACTACACCAAAGTCTTCATTTCATTACTTGAGTCATTACATACAAAACTGTTGAACTAGTTATCAAATCCTGTCAAGCAAATATTTAATTTATACCTTATATCTTTCATTCATTTTTTTCCTGGAAATGTTTCCTGAATTGAACAAGTGACATGATGCTTTTGCAGGTTAACCACTAGGTTTTGAAGTTTGCACTAATTGTTTTGAGAAATGCACCGACTGTTGTGCAAATGTTAATAGTGATGCACCAAAGCGACTGAGAAAAACTGTATGGAGCGAGGAAAATAATCGACAGATAATAATGATAATAATAATAATAATACGCTCTAATCAAAAGCCAACATATTTGCTTTTTGTGAAAAATGTTGTGCCATTCCTGTGACTTCCTCTCCAGATGCACTTGGCAGGGCGAGAAAGAAGTTTGTGGACAAAGTGTCCACAGCCCTCATCGGCCAGCTCCTGGACGACCTTTTAGAGTGTGGCGTCGTCAACGAAGGGGAGAAAGACTACGTCACGCAGGCGAACAGCACCACAGCAAACCAAGCACGCTGCCTCATCGACAAAGTCAAGAAGAAAGGAGACCGAGCCAGCCTGAAGATGATCGCTCACATTCAAACCAGAGATCCAGGCCTTTACTGTGAACTGGACCTGTGCCGTGGCAACTGTCAAAACTGTGGTAACTGAGATAGATAGATAGATAGATAGATAGATAGATAGATAGATAGATAGATAGATAGATAGATAGATAGATAGGTTCGGGTAGATAGATAGATAGATAGATAGATAGATAGATAGATAGATAGATAGATAGATAGATAGATAGATAGATAGATAGATAGATAGATAGATAGATAGATAGATAGGTTCGGGTAGATAGATAGATAGATAGATAGATAGATAGATAGATAGATAGATAGATAGATAGATAGATAGATAGATAGATAGATAGATAGATAGATAGATAGGTGGTAGATTGTAGATAGATAGATAGATAGATAGATAGATAGATAGATAGATAGATAGATAGATAGATTCGGGTAGATAGATAGATAGATAGATAGGTTCGGGTAGATAGATAGATAGATAGATAGATAGATAGATAGATAGATAGATAGATAGATAGATAGATAGATAGATAGATAGATAGATAGATAGATAGATAGATAGATAGCTGGTAGATTGTAGATAGATAGATAGATAGATAGATAGATAGATAGATAGATAGATAGATAGATAGATAGATAGATAGATAGATAGATAGATAGATAGATAGATAGATAGATAGGTTCGGGTAGATAGATAGATAGATAGATAGATAGATAGATAGGTGGTAGATTGTAGATAGATAGATAGATAGATAGATAGATAGATAGATAGATAGATAGATAGGTTCGGGTAGATAGATAGATAGATAGATAGATAGATAGATAGATAGATAGATAGATAGATAGATAGATAGATAGATAGCTGGTAGATAGATAGATAGATAGATAGATAGATAGATAGATAGATAGATAGATAGATAGATAGATAGATAGATAGGTTCGGGTAGATAGATAGATAGATAGATAGATAGATAGATAGATAGATAGATAGATAGATAGATAGATAGATAGATAGAAATAAAAAACAAGTATGTAACATATATGTACAATGGCAGAACCTAAAAAAATAGAGGAATTGCACTGTTAAATTGTTAAAAGTTGAAAGACCAGCCCCCTGCCGAGCACAGAACTGTTTTATTACAACATGTGCAGCATGTCACTGCAGACATTGAAGGACCTGAGCAGCCTCTTCAATCCTTCAGTGTCTGCCACTTCCTGTACACTGCATCTGTGTTAGCAGACCACTCCTTAACCCTAACATCCGTCCAAAGGCTAGTATAAAGATAAGAGAGTCCTTTATTCGTCCCGCAGTGGCGTACCTTAAGGTAAAGGACCTTAAAGGGATACTTGAGTTAAAAGTAAAAGTATATGACATCGGCACGGAGGTAGTCAAGTGGTTTAGAGCGCATGCCTCTTATGCAACGGACTCTGGCTGGAGGGCCTTTGCTGCATGTCACACCCCCGCTCTTCCATTTCCTGTCTATCGATTGTCAAAAATAAAGGTGTCTATGCCTGAAAAAGCTTAGCTCAATGGTAGGGCAAGTTGTCTTTCAACTGGAAGGTTGTGGGTTCAATTCCTGGTTCTGCAAGTCTATATGCGTCCTTGAGCAAGACGCTTAACTGTAAAAACAGCAGTGTAAATCGAGATTAGAAAAGCTCTACATAAATACAGACTCTTTTATTTGGGAGTAACAAAGACAGTTGGGGGAAATGTAGTGGATTAAAAGTAAATGTTGATAGACGTACAAATAAAGTAACGTGTATACAATATACCCTACCAGTCAAAAGTTTGGACACGACGCAGAGTGAAGGCAAAGGGGCCGACACGTGCTCAGCATCTCTGGGAACTCCTTCAAGACTGTTGGAAAACCTTTCAGGTGACGACCTCAAGAAGCTCATCCAGAGAAAAAACCATTCAAATGAGAAGGTGTGGCTTATTACTGGTACTATATATAATATTGCCGTGTTTGGTTGTTTTCCAGCAGCAAAGACAAAGACGGACCAGGACTTGTCAGACACACTCGTCCTCATCACTGAGGCATTCTGGAGAGAGAAACAGAATAACAGAGAGGTTGGTGTCATCCAATGTACAACATATTATATACCATTATTTTTTTAGTTTTAATGTAGACACAGAGAGACATGGTACAATATTTATTTAATCCTCCTTTAAATTCATCTTTTCAGATTTACCCGGTGACCAAAGCGAACACGCAGAGTCGCGTGGCCCTGCTCATCACTAATATAACATTCTGTTTGGAGAAAAACAACAGACGTGGAGCCGAGAAAGATGAGGAGAATATGGAGACGCTGCTCACTGCTCTGGGGTACGAGGTGGTCAAACACACAAACCTCACGGCACAGGTACTTATGAAAGCAGTTGGGGTTTTTTTTTCACCCCCGTGTTGAATTATTAAGGACAATATGAAGGAATATCTACATATCCGTCTTGGTTTTTCTTCTCACAGGCCATGGACCGAGCACTTTCCGACTTCTCGAAGCTTCCAAAGCTCAAAGAGACGGACAGCGTGGTGGTGGTGATGATGTCTCACGGGAAGCTGGGAACCGTCCTTGGCGTTGACTCGAATCCAGACGGTTTTCTCATCGACAAACTTTACGAACACTTGGGCTCAGAGAAATGTCCAGCACTGCTGAACAAACCGAAAATCATCATCATCCAGGCCTGCAGAGGAGGTAAAGCTCAGCCGTGCTCACAGTAGGGCTGTAAACGCTTCTGGACGGTTCTGCCTCAGCTTCACTGCGCCGTGTCTCACTCACAGCGCTGTGTAAGTGAGAGAGGGAGTAGAGCTGCGAAAGCCAAGTTTGAAATCAAATATTTTATTTATTTAGACAATGTATCCTGGATTGTTAAAGGTGCATTATGCAATAAATCTAAAGCAACTGGCCATAAAATCCTCCTAATATGTCACAGAGACTCAGGAATAGTGTTCATATAACAAACTGAACTCACCAACAACAACAGTACAGACAAAATATTTGCATTAAAAAAAGTATTTTTGCAGTTTTGAAATGCATGCATGTGGCGCCACCTACCGCCATCTAACATCATTGCAGTCAGTAGAGTCTCAGCTGCCGAGCAACCACGGGTTGCCAGTTACGTCCAAGCTACAATGACGGAGAAAACGGAAACTTAAAGACCTCGGTATTTTGGATTTGAGTGTAGTAACCGTTTTTGGCCACAATCTTACATATGGCGCCTTAAAGAGATTAATAGTAGTGTTTATTTTGATCTAAAGAGAAGTTTTATACTAGTAATGTTCATGTTCTTGATATTGCAAAAAGGTTTTTCAGTATGTTTTTAAAAACTTTAGAGATTTAAACCGAACCTTGAGTCAAAAACCGAAGTTCAAAACCGAATCGTGGGTTTGGTGAACCATTATAGCCCGACCTCGCAGACATCCAACAATTATTACAAATCAATTCAGCTCAATTCATGCTGCGTTTGTGGACTGTACTGAAAATATGCCTACGTTTCAGGACACAGTGGATCCGTGCTCGTCAGCGATGACATGAGGGGGGCGGGTTTTCGATGTGTCCATAAAGAAAAAGACTTCATCTCTCTTCTGTCCTCCACTCCTGGTGAGTTTGTCATTATTCTGAAGCTCAAAAACAATCAAACAATCATTCTCTCCTCCCACCCCCAACACGAGTGTAAATGTTGTTTCAAGACCTCTGTCCTGCAGATACAGTCTCCTACAGACAACCAACCAAAGGCTCACTTCTAATCCAGTACATCGTGTCACAATTCAACCAAACTGCCCATGAGGACGACATCGAGGAACTTTTCCGAAAAGTATGTTTCGAGTCTTTCTAAGTAAAATATGCATGTACACTGCTGTTCAAAAGTTCAGAAGTGTTTTCCATTAAAAGTCACACTTTTATGAATCAAAAGAGTTGCAAAATGAATAGAACATATAGTCTAGACATTGACAAGATTAGAAATGATGATTTTTAGTCAAAATTCAGCTGTGCTAACATCATTGCACAAGGGTTTTCAAGTGTTTTCTAATCATCCAATAGCCTTCTTACGCCATTAGCAAACACAAACACACACAATTAGAATTACAATTAGAACACTAGAAATGGGCCTCTATACATCTATGTACATATTCCATTAAAAACCAGATGTTTGCAGCTAGAATAGTCGTTTACCACATTAACAATGTATAGAGTGTATTTCTGATTCATTTAATGTTACATTCATTGGAAAAAAAAAGTGCTTTGTGACCCCAGACTTTTGAACGGTAGTGTATATAATATGTACAAGTGGAAAATAAACATCATTAATGATACACTTTGATTCCGTTCCAACAGGTCATGCAACGGTTTGAAGAGATTTGCCCTGGTGACATAAGGCAGATGCCGACCAAAGACCGATGCACGCTCACAAAACGCTTCTACTTTTACCCGGGTCTCAAAGCTCTCTGAGACGAACAACATCAGTGCCGTCCAGGCGACTCCTGGACTCACATTAATAAGAGGTGCTTTTTGGATAGGAAACATGGGAATGACGACAAAGAAAACTCCAAAGCGTTCTCTTTTCAACATTTAAATGCCTTTACTGTAATGACATTATCACGTTCAACCTTTTAATATACACTCACTCACCTTCTACCACTTATCCTCCACATGAGGATCACACTGGTGCTGGCACCAATCCCAGCAGACAGCGTACTCCATACAGAAAGACGCTTTTTCCGACCGGGCCACGGACCTGGGTCTTCTTGCTGTATTTTAAAATACATATAACTTTTTAATTATGACACTGTGATGATGACATGAATGAGACACATATTCTCTCGTGTCTCGTCTTAAGAGGATACGATAAACATGTTGATAATTACCTGGTAAAAAAAAAAAGAGACAGAACCTCAGACCTGGAACTTTTCCAGAGGAGAACTGAAAACAACATGACCTGCATCCCTCCTTATAATCTAATTTGTTTTTGTCCTCTTTGGGAGCTGTGGGTTTCTCTTTTTTGTATTTTTGTATTTTTCTTTTTTAAATCACTGCATTTATATACAGTTTTTAAATAAAAGAAAATACACTTTTACGCTGTAGTGTAACTGAGTTTCTTATAGTCTTGTCTACATAATGTATAATTATGAAATCCCTTTGATAAGGTACATTTTATTTAAGATTACATTATATGCTCTATGTTGAGTCTAATTTGAGCCTCTAAATCACATTAATCACAGTTATTTTAAGTGGCCCGCGGGTGAATAATTGGTCTTAAAAATCTGTGTTAAAATAGGTCTATGCTGCTTTAAGGCGTGCGTTGACCATAAACTACATTTCCCACAATGCATGGCAATTGTGTTACCCACAAAGTGACGGCATCACCTTCGCCATCTATAATGCATCATATTTGTAACTTGAATAAGTAATAAATACAGAAAGTTATTTAGCAATTTGTTACGGATTAGTTACCTTTATTTTACATTATATTTGGTTACATTTATTCAGTATGATAGTTACATCTGGCCCTTTGAGGGGGACCATTTTGCTGATGTGGCCCTCAGTGAAAATGAGTTTGACACCCCTGGCTCTAAACCTTTTAAACTTTTAACTGTTTTAGGGTTTCACCTAACTTGACCCTCTACCTCATATAAGCAAAGTTGAGCGTAAATCAAAACACAAACTCCGTGTTTTTTTTTTTCAGACAAACTTTACTCTGAGAAAAAAACCAAAACATTTCAGATTATACGAACAAAACCATATCATCACAACAACACAACACGAAGGCAACGAGTTGAGTAGGCAACACGGTAACATGGTTGCAGTCTGTGCGTGTCCTGACGTTGTTGCCAGAAAAAAGTGTGAAGTTTTTGTTTTTTTTCTCTGGGATATCGTGAATTCACGGTGAAGTTTTTGTCGAGTTCACTCGTAAAAGGTAAACGGCAGTTTGACGGAATGACTGTTTAAGGCCCGTTTAAGGTCAGAGTTTATAAAAAAAATACACAAAAACAACAAAAGGGTCCTCGTCACTTACAGAACAAACTAGACTAGACTCCGTTTCAACAACTTATTTGAACATACTGGCAGTGTTAGTGAGCTTTATATCAGTTTACACTTTATACAAAACAAACAGGTGATTATTAACAAGGAGCCACATTCTCCTCCCATGTCTTAAGACGTGTAGCAAAATAAATAAAAAATAAACATGCACACATCCTCTTTCACCTTTATGCATACATGCACTCACTCAGTCACACGGTCAGAAATGCTGTAAACTGCTAAAGGCAAGATGAAGTACAGTAACATGGATTGTGTGATTTTCAGGAGCGAACTTGTGTTGAAGAAGTTTCGCCTCATCTGAAGAGGCTTCTTCAGTTCTGACTAACTGGTGACAAGAAGAAGAGATCGGTCCGAAAGGGCCATTTACGTCAAACCCTGACCCAGTTTCAGGTTGTTAGTTTAACTGCATTACCTGCTTAAAAGGAGGATTTTCAACAAACACCTCTATCCCTGCAACACTTAGATAGGATAGGGATAAGATAGGATGAGAGCTCACAACCCCGATTGTAACCAATTCATTAATGCATTGTCACAAAAACGAGCTGTGGCACGGACAGGCCTGCAAAAACACCATCCAGTCATATTGAACGGCCCGAACAAATGAATTGGCTCGTGATGCATCATTCAAACTGCCATCTGACACCCCCTCCACCCATGCACGTACCCCTCTTCGTGCACACTCAGAAGACAATACCAGAGCTTATGCTAGCTTGCTAAATACGACGAGACTGTTGCAGCAAAGTTACGGCAGAAAAGTTGTCAACAAGACAGTTTTTGGGGAAAGCTACTGCCAAGAAAAAGGCTGAAAGGTCATTTAGCAGACACTTTTATCCAAAACTCGAGTACAACCAGCCGGGGGTGGAGTTGAACTTGATGACCATGATGTCTCTGCACATGGAAGTACTGGTGCTACTCCACCCATGATGCAGAGCTAGCTTACACAGAGAGGCTAACTTTATGTCTTTGGGAACTTTTTGGAGTATTTGTTGGTTTTCAACATCAAAACTTAGCCGTCACCGAAAAGTACCGAAAGTTACCGATTCTCAGCGCCGCGCTCGTGAATCTGTGTTCGACGTGCGTTCCTGTGCTCTGGAGGCGGAGCTTCGGAGGGAAGTCTGCAGAAAGGGGCTCGGACTTTTGAATATAAAATGTAGCCCTGCTCGAACCGTTTCTCCAGGACCTCCAACCCTACATTTAAAGACAGAAACAAGTTCACCAAAGGACAAAACTCAAAGACAGAGTCATGTGGTTGAAGTAGTGCAATGTAATGATATCTGATGTCATCTACATTAACCTGGAGAAACCCTCAGTCAACAGAGGAAGTGGCTTAAAGGCAGTGGTTCACACACACAGTTGCATGTTGTTGTTCCTATTCTCACAGTGTTAAATTAAAAACTGTCCTGTGCTTCCACAAAATCAGAACCTAAGTAACTTGAGATATCGCCTCATTTTCTTTTTTTTTTAATACCGGTGAGAGTTTGGCACGTTCAGGTCTCTCAGAAGTGATATGTTGTTGTACAGATGCTGACAACACGAACCAGGTATAGCTGCTTCAGAGGTCACAGAGGTGTTGGGAATAGATAAGTGAATAAATATAAAGGAGGGCCAAAAAAAAGGGTTTTAATTTGGGGGATATCGAGTTCTGATTATCCAGTTTTTCTAAATTGAATATACGCAAACATCATTTTAATAATCTCACAACCTCAGAGCAGATAACGGACAAGGGAACCATGGGCTTAAGGCACCGACGACCAGCCACCTGTCCCGAGTGCTCCTTCTACAACGATCGACAGTCGTACAATCATTTTAACAATATCTATTGAGCCTCTTTCATTGCTCGAAACCTTGAAACTAATAATCTGAACCTGGGTCAGGGAGTGTATGACGTGTGAAGAAGCCTTTTAGATGAAACGTCAAACTCCTGAAGAACCTAAGATCCTGTGAATGAGAGAAGTCATTAAAACCGTGATTCTACGAGCAAAGAAATCCCACAGCACAGTGAACTAAACCATGCAGGGCTTCGGAGGGGAGGCAGAAGACACAGGAAAAAAAAAAGAAAAAAAGTTGACTTTGAAAACACTGTGGATTAGTGGCCTGATACTTTGCCTGTACAACACAAAACAGACATTACAACTGCGATGTCCTGTTTGGAAGTTGGAATGTATTTAGTAATAGTTTTACATAGCATTTAGGTAACGTTATCATTCAAGAGTTCACTTTTTGGAAACATCACGTCTTTGACAACACTCAACACTCAGATGAACATTTTGCAGCACCACACGTTTACAAAATAGCAACTCATGCGGAAAAACACCTGCGGCCTCTGTACACTGGGTTTAAACTGTATCGTACAGAAGGTGCTGGACATGTCAGAGATTGCATTTGTGAAAACAGGAACCGTGTGTCTGCTCTGTTTTTGCTCATGTGTGTGCGAATATGTGAGAGTGTGTGTGTGTGTGCGAGTGTGTGTTTCAGCGCGACTGTGGCTGAGGTTCAGGCCAGCGTTCCCCAAACGATGGAAGCAACCACGATCCCCAGAACCACACAGCATATAAGAATCATAATTTTCTTCTGAATAACAAGAGAAACATCCACGGCAGCAGAGAGGAAGCAGATGAGGAAGTGTTAGAAAACAATGATTTCATACTTGCATAACATATTTGCACATAATTGCTGTGGTAATCACGTTCTGAATAAAACGCAGTTCAGGAAAGAGTCTGGATAAAGACGTCTGATTGAATGTGCTGATGATATTCTCGTATATAATGGAGTGTCGTTTCAGTCATCTGTGATTCCTGCATTTTGTTCAGAGAACACCACAAACACATACTTTTGAGACTTACATGCACACATATTTAAAGCCAATATGTGTAAAAGGATCACCAGTTTTGGTGACATCTGGTGGTGATATTTTTTCTAGCAATTAACTCAATAGAATAAGCAGCGTACTGTGCAAGCTGCACTGTTCAGTGTAGTGTACAACTTTATTGTACATTTATTTTGCAGTTAGCAGAACTGATTTAATGTATAAATCAACACAGTGGCTTTAAAAGCAAATCTAAACAAACATTTCTGTTTACAGTGTCGTCCACATGTTCATTAACAGCCAACAATGGAAATGAAAAGTTGTTGTAAATACTGTAATACATTACATCTGGTGTCTGTCTGTCCATATTAAATAAACACTAAATACTGTACAAATGGTTTTGACAAAAGTAGAATTTGACATTTTGAGGAATAATCAGTTGCTGCTGGCAGTTCATGAAAAGATCAATATATAACGTACAAGGCTTGAATTGTGATTTCCAGAAAACACATGATAGCAAAAAAATCCTACTCCTATTACATCCTGAGTTTTGATATATATATACATGCGACGCTTCAAAATAAAGCATATAAAATAGCAAACTGTATGATACTACACAAAATAACAAACATGGTCAAAAGAATTAAAGGTGCGTGAATCATGACATAAACCGTAAAAAAGTTTTTTGTTTTTTTTTAAAGGATATATATTTTTTATAATGGAAAACTCAGGTGTGCAGAGACGTACTGAACTTTCGTACCAGCAGAGGCCGCCATCGCAGCTGAACTGTGCATGACCTTAATGAGCGGCATCAGTCGTGCCCTTTTCTGCTCTGTGTGGATTAATTATGGCACTAACTGAATGCAATTGTGAGGGAAATAATGAGGACGGTCACACACACTGCAATACAACCTCCTATCAGCATCACCTTCTGGATGGGGGGAAACGAGAGAGAGAGAGAGAGAGAGAGAGAGAGAGAGAGAGAGAGAGAGAGAGAGAGAGAGAGAGAGAGAGATCAGGATTCAGTTGATTTAGGGGAGAGAGAGAGAGAGAGAGAGAGAGAGAGAGAGAGAGAGAGAGAGAGAGGAAGTGGGAGAAACAAACTGCTGTCAGCTTTGAATACAAGAAGGGGAGCTGGGGTTGTGTTGTATTTAGTGTTGTTCCACGTATTGACCAAGAGGTGGCAGATTTGCTCCACTTTAGTGCAGGTAGTTAAATGAAGGAAAGTTATACCAACATAATCCACACCGAGCTTCAACTAACAATTATTTTCACCCGATTAATTGCTTGGTCCATCCACCAAACTAAAATTATTCAGCTTTAATGATTTCTAAGACTTATGGAGCAAAAAAAACAATAAAAAACACATAATATATCCTCATTTAAGAAGCTACAATCAGTAAACGGTTAACGATTCATTTAGTAATCAATTAATACTAGATTAAAGGAGTAATTGTTTCTGCCAAATCCATGCCACTCTCATAGAAGAAGCAAGCAGCTGGTTAGCTTAGTATAAAGAAAAAACCCTGGGGGAAACAACCTGACGCTCACCTGACCGACCTGCACCGCGTACAGCTCCACTCACTCACTCACTATCTATCTATCTATCTATCTATCTATCTATCTATCTATCTATCTATCTATCTATCTATCTATCTATCTATCTATCTATCTACAATATACCACCTATCTATCTATCTATCTATCTATCTATCTATCTATCTATCTATCTATCTATCTATCTATCTATCTATCTATCTATCTATCTATCTATCTATCTATCTATCTATCTATCAGCTTAAAGTTAGCTAAAAGAAGACCTTGCTATCCATCTATTTATTGGTTTAAAGTTAGCTAAAGGAATACATTTCTAGCTACGAGAAGACATTGCTATCTATTTATTGGTTTAAAGGGGGTCGTACCTATGTTCCCCGGGTCCTATGTTCCCCGTTATTCCAAAAAAGGTCCTATGTTCCCCACTTTGTATGTGACAGGGGAACATAGGACCCTTTTTTGAAAATGGGTAGGGTTAGGGTTAGGTTTAGAGAAAGGGTCCTATGTTCCCCGGTCACATACAAATCGGGGAACATAGGACCCGGGGAACATAGGTACGGTCCCGTTTAAAGTTAGCTAAAAGAAGAAATTGCTAGCTAGGAGAAGACATTGCTATCTATTTATTGGTTTAAAGTTAGCTAAAAGAAGAAATTGCTAGCTACGAGAAGACATTGCTATCTATTTATTGGTTTAAAGTTAGCTAAAAGAAGACATTTCTAGCTACGAGAAGACATTGCTATCTATTTATTGGTTTAAAGTTAGCTAAAAGAAGACATTTCTAGCTATGAGAAGACATTGCTATCTATTTATTGGTTTAAAGTTAGCTAAAAGAAGAAATTGCTAGCTACGAGAAGACATTGCTATCTATTTATTGGTTTAAAGTTAGCTAAAAGAAGACATTTCTAGCTACGAGAAGACATTGCTATCTATCCATCTATCTGTCTGTCTGTCTATCTATCTATCCATCTATCAATCATACCCTTTCATAAGCCACCAGGAGCATTGGAGGGGGGTCGTACCTATGTTCCCCGGGTCCTATGTTCCCCGTTTTTCCCAAAAAAGGTCCACTTTGTATGTGACAGGGGAACATGGGACCCTTTTTTTGAAAAAGGGTAGGGTTAGGGTTAGGGTTAGAGAAAGGGTCCTATGTTCCCCGGTCACATACAAAGCGGGGAACATAGGACCCGGGGAACATAGATACGGTTCCATTGGAGGTCTAATCAGGAATCTAACACCTGACCCTCTGGTAGAAAGATGACTCACTCAACCACCCTGAACCACAGCCGTCGTTAAATGACTTATTTCACAAACTCTCAGCAGCACACTCCAGATGAACGTCACACACATTTTTATTTTATATCGAGTTCATTTTTGGCCCACTCCGGTTCCATTTGCTCGTTCTGGTGAATGCAGATGTGTGTGTGTGTATGAATGTAAAGATTCACTTATGAAATACATCCACACATGCAGAACACACGTTACGTGAGCACACGCATGCACACACACACACACACACAATGACTACACACCAATGCAAACGGCACATACAAAGTCATCCAGCAGTGTTTTTTTTTCTTTCCTGCACATGCACCGTTTTGTCGAATATGCGACTCACCCTCCGAGCTTTACTCTGGTATTTTACTGCCTTCTTAGTGTCTGATACCGCCCTCTCCACATAGTCTACCGAGTGCTCCACATTGTACTCTATGCGGTCTATCATTTCCCCCTAAGAGTGGTTAGTGAAAGAGGAGGTGTGGAAGACATGCAGGCAGGAAGAGTGGGCCAGATGTGGAGGCAGAAGAGAAAAGAAAAGAGAGAAGGGGGGAGAGAAACAATGACATTAGAGTGCGTTTGTCGACTGCATGCGTTTAGAATCTCACCCGTCTGCTGGTCTTTTTGAACTTTTTGCATTTTGGGATGCTCTCCTTTGCCTGCTCCACATACTCCTGAGCGTCTAGCACGCTCCGCTCTACGTTGTTAACCAAGTCGCCCTGCACACAAATAAGAGAAGTCATTTAAAGTGATGGCGAGAACATTTTTTTTCTTGTTTATTACAATGAGCAATTTCACAGGGGTGTAACTGTGTAAGATGAAAATACACCCATTGATTTTCTTTTCATAATCAGCCATAATTGTGTTCTTATTGACTCGTTCATTAACGAAAGTAGCAGTGAGTGAGATTTCCATCGACAATCATCAACAGAGAACACACACAGTAAGTAATTTTTCATTCAAACAGCCGTCCATTGATTCCCCTCTCCACGTGCGCGTTGCAGCAATGATTTGTCAGTATAAACACAAATGTCCGAGCAAGTATGAAAAAGTAGAATCACAGGAGAAAAAAAAAATTACCTTGGTTTATTAGAAGAGCAGTGCTGTTGTCTGTTCTCCAGAGCTTAGCGTTTTTGTTGTGGTGACAGCAGAGAAGAAAGACAGACAGACAGTGGAGAGTGTGTTGGGGACAGAGAAAGCAAAGCTGAGAAAGGCAAAATTAACAAGCAGGCCAGACTCAAGGGTCATTTTAAATGAATTGAATTGAATTATTTACTGTATATAAAAAGTGACAGGAGAATAAAATTGTGTACGCACAGAAACACACGCTGTATTACTGAAATATAACCCATTTAAAACAATCACACCACCACACAAGGACATATCACGACAAGTCAATTATAGTCGTTGTTCAACATATTCCGTCATCATCGGACATTTACACGAAGCTCTGCTGAACTAACACTCAAATTTTCACGTGACAATAATCTACATAGGTGGATTTTACACAACATATTAGTACAACTATGTGACGGTTGCTGCTCACGGGATGATGAAAACACATCAACTTCAGTACAGTCCTGTGCAAAAGTCTTAGATTTGTTGTTTTACCAATAACAGTATGACAGATTAATATAATCGTAACATGTATGCAGTTTTAAAATAACATTTTGTCAAAAAGTGAAACCCTGGACCCAGCGGCGCGATCGCCATTGCAAATCGCTTCCATTCTAATCAATGAGAGCATTTCCACCAGACGCGCTGCGGCACGTCTCAGCAGAGTCTCGCCGCGCTGCATCGATATCGATAGGTAGCAGTTCTATTTTTGCCGTTGCCGCCGTTGAACCCTTTCGAAATAAAACACAATACGCAGGTCATACAGCCTATCACAACTTCACGTACGACGAGAGACTGATTGTTGAAGCGGAGAAACACAAAATCATTTATGACACCAGATCAACAGTTCTTCCAATTTGGAGAATGAAAAGAAGCTGTGTTGTTGTTGTTTCCTTTATACACACAGTCGCGTCCGTTCGAGATTATCGCGAGATCTTCCGTGAATACCGCTGGCTCCCAAGGCACCGCTGCACTGCCGTAACGCGCCCGGTGGGGATTGGCGCCGGGCAGAGGACGGTGCAAAACCGCGTGGCTGACGTTCCCGCTGCTGTAACGCGCCTTTACACTCGACTCTGTGGCTCTCTTACAAGTGGAGTGCATTAGCCCAGGCTTACTGGAGTCATGCTTAAGCATCACATTAAGCTAATTGACAGCTTTGCTAATATGTAAAACAAACTTTTCCAATCCTAGGGTTAGGGTGAGGGTTTGATTCCAATGATCACAGAATCTGACTGACACCAAAACAGCTGGTGGAGACTTTTGCACAGTATTGCACACCAGTGTTGGTGCACTTGTATATTTAAGAGGTTTACTCTTTCTTTGCAGTCCTTGCATGAACGTCGCGTCTGATAAAAATGATCTAATGGCAAACCCCGCCCCAAAAAGGTTGTGTCCCTGAAATCCAAATCGCTAAATTTACTGAGATATTTTGCAAACACAAACAGATGGAGCTAAAATGATGATCTCCATCCAAGCCCCGTTGGCACAGATAGGTCTATATTTACACTAATACACTCTGCAACTTGTATGCAAATTAAAAGATTGCCAGTGCCTGTCCGTCTGAAGTGGAATTATTTTCCCTTATAGGGAGCAGAAGCAGGTCAGCACACTTAGCTGGTGCATGATTCCACTTTGAACCCTTGTATTAACCACAACTCGACATCTGAAAATAGACATTCAAAGTGTTTATATTTATTTGTATAGATATTTGACTCTAAACCCTCTTTGGTTCCATGTGCACAAACCCCACAGCAGCAGAAGGAACTGACAGCAAGAGGAGCGAGTGTTTTTTTTTTTTTTTACCTGGCTCTCCACCAACATGGCCATGTCCATGAACATGTCGTGAAGCTCTCTAATACTGTTCTCCAGCTTGATAATCTCAGTGTGCCGCGTCTCAATCTCGTTCATCGCTTGCTCGGTGATATTATCCATGATGATCTAAGATGGAATAACAGAGGAGATTCAAAAAAAACGTGCTTTTTGTGCATCCATCTTTGCATTTGTCACGTCACTCACCCCTGAAGTAAAGATAGCTGGGTTGTCACTCTCTAACATGCTCTCCAGCTCCTCATTTGTTGTATTTCTTCCAGCTGAAAGTACACACACACACACACATAACAGACAAATGTGTTTCAGGGTCTCTGCAGGTTTCAACAAGTCAAATTTAAGACTTTTTAAAGATCATAATAAATACAATTTAAGACCCATTTCAAATTGTTGAACTTGCAATTCAGCTTAGCTGTGGGCTTTCATTAAGTTTTAGCCGCTGCTATGCTAAGCTGTAACACACCGCGGCGCGCGCACAGCACACTAGCTAGTGGTGCTCGATAAATTCTCACCGGGCAGCACAGGTGACCTACTTTAGTTCCGTGTCGTAGTTATGTTATCGCATCATCAAAAACAGAAACATTTCAAAGCGAGACTGAAGTTTATGCATGTTTTAAATAAACAATAAAGATTTTTAAGACCTTTCAAATTGTATTTAAGACCTTTTATGAGATTTTAGGAGAATTTAAGACATTTTAAGGCCTTAAATTCAAATTATAGGATTGAAGACTTTTTAAGACCCCGTGGATACCCTGTGTTCGTGGAAGTTGTTCAGAGAGATGCAAACTGTGACAGTCTGGAATTAGACAACGCGGTGCAATGCGAGCGGATTTAAAATGTTCTCCAAAGAACTGTGAAAGTGTGACGATGGCGATTAGGCGACACAAAGAACTCCCTTGTGCGCGTCTGAGGATTCAATAAAGAGCCGTCTGCCTCTCTTCCATCATCGTCTACTGTCCATGCTGCATTTTCAACTCGGCAGTGCACGGTGCCGTAATAATAAGGCTGATCATCGATTTACCGCACAAGTGATTATAGAGTAATGGACAAGCAGCCGCTTTCACTCCCTCCAGTTTCAATCAGGCATCAGAAAATGAACACACAACGCTCCGTTAGACAGTCAGACACAGTGTTTGTGTCACAGAGACAGTGAACTCTACCACTATGCCTCGTTATGCCATGTTTGCGAAGCGACGACAAAAGAACGTTGGGATACTTATTTCCCCACACAATCTCCAATGAGCAAGTGTTCCTGCTTCTTCCTGCTGATGTGTTCACTCCGCGTCCATCTTTATTTTGCCCGGCAGAGTTGTCCTACTTCTTAAAAGTTCCCCCTGCATCCACATTAATATCCTCCGTGTCTGAATCGCTGAGCTGCTTCTCCAGGGCCCCATTTCTGCTCCACTGACACTGCAAGTCACAGTCGAGGCTCGGTCAGCATCGTCTTGACCCTTCGCTCGCACCTTTCAAATCCTCTGCAGGGTTTCATACGGTATATTTCCCTATTACTCACGACCACATCTTGTATTGTACGTTGCAAACGAGGACAAAAAAAAAAGGACTTAAAGACGACGTTCTTGTCGACAGCACTTCGAGGCCTGAAGCCAAGCTTCACTCTCCAACTCAAAAGAAACTGGTGATAGCTGCATTACTCTATTATGTAACTCCATTAATGTCTGCAATCAAACTTATTGCATTATCAGATAAAAAAAAAAGTACTTGATGGCCAAGTGTGTAGGATTTAGTTGGAATGTAGAAACCAGTCTGTAGGTTTGCAGCCAGTTAAATATCCCTCATTCTTTTATTTCCATGAATGATGACAGTTTTAACCTGTTCTATTTGGGGCTACTGTAGAAATAAGACAACCCGCAACACATGTTTACATTAAAACTAGCTGCAGTGTGTACGATTTGATTATTCTGCTATTGTTGCTGTTGCTATTCTGCCTCTGATTGGTCGTAGTGAACAGTGTTTGCTGGGTTGATGGTCTTTAAATCAGACTCCACATGAACCCCAAAATGTCGCTTCATCACCATTCAATTGGCAGCACATACATGAATGTTACAGGTTACATTTATAGCCACGTGCAAGAGAGCGTTTGCTCTTCTGCATCCTCCAAGAACGGCATGTAACAAGCACCCGTTGGGCTCACGTGCGCCCCCTTTCAGTGCGGCAAAGGTATCGTTTGCCTTTTCACTGTGGTTTTATGTCTGATCAGCAAGACTAAATATGTCTCACACATTCATTTGTCCGGGTGTATAATAAACCTGTCTGCAAACATTACATTGGCAAGAGACGCTCCTTCTTTGAACAGGAAATGCGCAAATTCATGAATTTTGACAATTTTTGACAAAAAAAATCATGAAAATGATTGGAATAGTACAGAAAATTTATTGAACAGACAAGTGGACTCATTTATTTCAGGTTATTATTATTAGTTCTTTGTCCCTGGTGTAAACAGCGGAGGAGCAGGCTGGGATAAGAAGCCCTTATCCCATCAAACTGAACTAAAATGGTTAGCAGCCGCCTCGCTTTACTCCCGCAACGGCGCTGTTGCCTCCGTCTGTGTTGACATGAAACAAATCAAATGGGAACATAGAAACTCATTTGAGAGTGGTATGAATGTAGAGGATATTGATTTATATTAAAAAGCTATGCAATAAAGTTTTAATTTGGCGATAATACACTAATGAAAGACAGGACTGTGAATATTATAATCAGTCCATCAAATAGCCGACTTCTACACACTGGTCCTTTAAAGTGATCAACTTTAAAAGCACTCATTATGCAAAATGTCCCATTTAAAGTGTTCCAAGAGCACATCTTTTCTGAAGAGCAGACAGTAATTATAGCTTTTAAGTGAATATAGTGCAACAATACAATATTCCCCACTGAAATTGAGTCGTAAAAATAGTTGAGAGTAAAACACAATGTAATTTAATATGACACTCACTTTTACTTGAGCTGAAAGGGTAACATGTCCATATTTAAAGAACAAAAGTTGGGGGAAAGTTTTTTTTTTTTTTTGTTAAATCAGACTCGACTGATGATACACAGATAATGTGCATATTAAAGCTGAAGTTGTGACTCTCTCTCCTGGTCGGGCTGATCTTGTTATTCTGAAACAATTATTCCAAGATGGCTGCAGACAGAGTGATGAGACTTCCATACAACCCCCCCCCCCTCCCCCCTCCCCCTCCCTCCCAGTGACAGGCGCCATGGACCATTGTTGTCATGGTAACAGTAGTACGAGTTGTCAACAAAGTAGAATGAATGAGTTTTTCCAAAAATGTCAAACCACTCCTTTAAACCATACACATCTCTCTACTACTTCTTTTCACGAGGAGAGCGACAACACGGCTACAGCTTTGACACATATCACTGTTTCTCTGTGCTATTGCTGAAGGTTACAACACCTACTACAGCAGGTGTTTATTTCTGAGCTGGTGTGTGTGTGTGCGTGTGTGCGTGTGTGTGTGTGTGTGTGTGACAGAGAGAGAGAGAGAGAGGGAGGCTCAGTGGCAGAGCAGGTAGTCTGATGGTGAGAGATGATCTAGTCTGGAGTCACAGCCAATGATTGGCTTCAGGAGCAGAATACTGATGAAGCTGCTCTCTAACATTTATCTGTGCATTTGTGTGAATCCATTTGACATTTTGGTGAATTTCTCTGTACGTGTGGTTGCCACATTTGAATCTAATCGCAACTTATTTAGTTGCCTTTGGGTGTTTTTTTTTTTTCTTTCCGCCCCTGTGCCATCACTAAGCTTAGGAATCTACTCATGTTCAGCAATGACATTTTGCAGTTTGACAAATGAGAGGGGATGAGGACGACACAAAGAAGAGGGAGAGACCACATCCACCTCGTTACTGTGATCGATTCCCTATGGCCTCAGCCCCTTTGTTCATAAATAATCTATATAATAATCTATATATAAATAATCCCTGAAGATGAAACATTAAAGAGGGTTAGGGTTGCAGTTGAAGGACAAAGAGGAGCGACAATGAGACAATGAGGATAATTGTGTCAAGGGAAAAAAAATGGCCTTAACCATTTCCTGGGGAATGAGGTTCTGCCTCATTCGGACCAGGTTCTAGTCTCCATGAGGACTACTAGGTCAGTGTTTATGCCAGAAAAAGGTCCTAAAGATGTAACAAATACAAGCGCACACACACATTGGCTTTTTTTTTTAAGCCCTGGCAGGCTCAGAGGGAGGCTCTTATTTGTTACCATGGAGACCCAAACCCTGAGAAGCCTAATATGGAGCAAAGAAGTCTCACTTCACCCATAGTGTTTATGGGCTATTAAATCATTCATACCATGTTGCTAACAGTAACAGCATTATTTCATTCCCATTGTTATGTAACACAAATGAAGTGAGACCCCCAAGGAACAGGGAGAAAAAGAAAAAAAGGCACACAAACATTAATGTGTGCACAGTGAAAGGAGCAAGTGGTTGTCATGCTTCTGTTTCAGTTGCAATGGAATGAGAACAGCTTATATCTGCACGTGTGTGGATTTACAAATGCACATGAATGTCCAGTGTGTCAAACATTAAAGCTCGAGTGCATAATTTGTTTCAGTAACACTTAAATATAGTATAGGCTGTCAATAGATTACATATTTTACTAATTAATTGCACATTTTGAAATTCTTTAATCTAGATTAACCACAATTAAAAGTTTTCTTTTCTTATAATGACTAAATTACTGAGTAATCAGACTGTGTGTATTTCAGACACCATTGTTTAATTGCATGTTTCTTTTTAAACACAGAACTAAACACATGTGGTTTCAAAGAGACTCCGGTCTATCAATTGACAACCAGGTCATCTTAAAATAAAGGCTCAACATGGATGACTAGCATCCTGTATGCAACAAGAACATGAGTTAACATCACATCAAAAAATAAATCCACCCAAGAGTCAGTCACGCAGGGTAGGTGACCAAACGGAAGTCACCGGGCAGCAGCCAGTATATTACGGACACTATCAGTGCCTTGAGTGGTTAGTTAGCCAAGCGATGATTCATACACATGTATGCAGAGACAAACCTCCAACCTCCTCCTGTCAGCTCATTAAAAATCTGCCCTCAAAAAAATAATCTACCTGACAATTTCTACAGGCTGAGTGGTCGAGATCGAACACTTTTGAGCTTTGTTGATGGTGACTAAATCATGTGTGACTCACTAAAAATTAGGCCTGGGATGATAACTGGTTTACAACATATTGCTATATCCAAATGTCACAAAATCAAAACCACTTACATTTTCTTTCATACTGTGGTGCCAAAGGTATAAAATAAGATTTTAGAGCTATAATTGCAATGTTTTTAATGTACGCTGTCGATATTTTTTGTATTTTACTTGTATTGCCCAACTACCTACCTAGCTAGCTGACAGTGATGTGTTTACAGTATGTGGTGCCAAAGGTATAAAATGAGATTTTAGGGCTATAATTGCAATGTTTTTGATGTACGATGTCGATATTTTTTGTATTTTACTTGTATTGCCTAACTACCTACCTAGCTAGCTACCGAGCTACCTAGCTAGCATGCTAGCTGACAGTGATGTGTTTACAGTCTGTGGTGCCAAAGGTATAAAATTAGATTTTAGGGCTATAATTGCAATGTTTTTGATGTATGCTATCGATATTTTTTTGTATTTTACTTGTATTGCCTAACTACCTACCCAGCTAGCTACTGAGCTACCTAGCTAGCATGCTAGCTGACAGTGATGTGTTTACAGTCTGTGGTGCCAAAGCTATAAAATGAGATTTTAGGGCTATAATTGCAATGTTTTTAATGTACGCTATCGATATTTTATTGTATTTTACTTGTATTGCCTAACTAACTACCTAGCTAGCTTGCTAGCTGACAGTGATGTGTTTACAGTCTGTCACAGTATTGGTTTCCTGTCCCCTTTAATCTTTGCATTTCGCAGGTTTGAGTGGGTGCAAGGGAAAAAAAGCATTGGAGGAAACATTGATACTCAGACTAGATTTACCGGTGTGTGTGTGTGTGTGTGACATACTAATGGACAACTTGACACAGCAGAAGCACCACCGCTCCACTGCTCCTGAACTGAACAATGAAACAGAGTTGTATTATTTTAAATAGATCAAAAAATGTGGGCCGTATGTAGTCTGAAGGTTAAAGGTTTTCATTTCTCCATTCCCTCACTCCATTTCCCAACTCTCCCCGTGTATCTAATCCCTTCCTTGACGACAGGTGATATTGGCTAAGGCCTCCTGTGACTCCACCAGCTGACAGAATAAAATCTAAATGGATCTAGATGAGCTCAAGGAAAAAGTGAGTCAGGCTTGCGTGTGTTTTTAACCTCATGAGGATGGGTTGTGTTCGTCTTCTCGTGATTGGACTGCATTTATTGTTCAATATATACGGTGGGTGGAGCCTGGCTGTTACGCGCCCACGTTAACTGACACATGGGCAGAGGAAATTGCATCTATGCCCTGCAACAAAACTGCCCCTGCTCTCCTCTGTTATTACCACTAAATGAGTCATAGTATTATGTATGTGTGCGTGAGCACGTGGCTTTGTTTTTTAAGGTGACTTTAGCACAATGACTGTTGGGGGCAGCTGGCCTGGTACACAGCCTGCCAGGATGCCGTGGCAGCAGCCGTGGTCCAGGAGCCAGGAGCCTGCAGCTCATACCTGTCGAATCATATTTACACATTCAGCGTGACACGAGTGAGAGCAGCTCAAATGTGAGCTGCAGCAAACCCGGCATGTGCACGCATATGGGTGTGGGTGTGGGTGTGGGTGATTTATGTGTTTTGGAAAGTGGTTTCAGTGTGAATGGGGTTGTTTTGGTACACAACACCAGGCAAATGCAAAGTAAAATATGGATGAGATGAACTGACATTTCTGTCCAAACAAAACAAATAAAAGGCAAAATTATAGTTTTTTTAAATATATATTTGGGTTAATTGATCATGTAATATACTTTGGTATGGTAGTTTATGCTGTAAACTGCTTACTTTTTTGTTTTACACCTCCAAAAAGAGGTTTTGTTGACGTCTGGAGGTTACGGTTAACCCTAACCGTAGTCCAGAAACATGTAGATTTGGGGATTAGGCAACGTGGACATGCTAAATTGAGGTGTGAATGTGAGAATGGATGGTTGTTTGTCTCCATGTGCGATGTATTGGCAACTCCATTTCTGCTGGGATTGGCACCAGTCACCCTCATATACAGGGTAAAGTGGCAAAAGATGAGTGAGATGATTGAGATTTTTTACATTTTCATCAATTTTCACATCAAAATGTCAGTACGGACTAAATCTGGATCCGAATCATAAAAACCACAATGATACATGACAGAGGCTTTGTCCGAGGTCATCGAGTGCTTTAAGTCTGTGCTCTGGGTAATAACGCTTGGGAACGATGAAGTTGACAAATTGAAGGATATAAACGGCCAACAGTTTGGGGTTAAGGTAATTTATTTTTACCAGCCAAGTAAAAGCATCCTTTTCATTAATAATAATAATAATAAATGTGACAGTGAGTAAGTGGTCTTATAAATCAAACTGCATGTCAGTGCTGGAGAGAGAATGAGTGGGTGTTCATTTTGATTTCTTACCAAAAGTTTACCAAACAGACAGAAGCAGAGGTGGCTGCAGTAAGGACGTTTTTCCAGCCAGAATCCAGCATGCACAAGTGCACAATGTGGAGATAAAACATGACAGACTAACTTCTTACTAATAAAAGGAGAAGGATAATGATGAAGAGGATGCTGGTGCATGGGATTATATGGCAGTTCCAATCCATAAAAGGTGAGATTATCAGACTGCGTCATACCATGACCAGAATCTGAATCGTGTCTGATAAACCTAGGGGATCAAACATTTAAATGATGATGACACCCTCTGTGGTATGAAGCAATTGTGGAAAATGGGGCACTAAACAACACAACAGCACAAACATTACCAAGTCATTATTTTCCACTATTACTCTCTAAATTTGACAATGTTCCTCCTCTACCAAGAGTGTAAATGTTTCTCAGTGCCTTCCTCTCGCTGCAAAGAACAACAGAAATGCGTGTCGTCTCCTGTCGATTAGTCAGAGCATCTTAAGAGCTTTCTGTCTAATCTGACTCATGACAAGTGCAAATTAGAAGAACAAGAAAGAGAAAGAACAAAAACAAAAAAAAAAACCCTTTGTGACTGGAAAGTTGAGCAGGTGTTTTAGATGCATGCAGTGATGTTCACCTGTCACAGTGTTTCCCAGTGACGGCTGTAGCCTGAACACGCCATTTTATTGGTCTGTCGTCCTTGTCCCAGTACACAAACACTAGCAAGGAATCGATTTATTGAATGAAGTGGGCCAGGTAGAGACATGCCCCGCTTACATGTTGTCAACTAGTCATCAGAGACTTTCTACTCCAAGTCTTTCAGCTGACAGAGCATGAACTCAGTCTCATCATCAGTCCAGATTTCATGTTTCTCGCTGTCTTCTTTGTCTTCCTGGAACTATGGAACACGTGCAAAGTTCTAGTCTGAGTCCAGTCAAACATATACATGTCACAGATTGTACATAAAAAAGAATGTTTGCTAGGTGAATCCAATCTGGAAGTAAGAATGTACTTAAAGGACTCATATTATACCCTATTTCTCCAAGTTCCCTGGTGTCCTAATGAACATGTCTGTGACATGCTTTGGTTGAAATACCAGAACGTTTTGAGTGCCTGTCTCTTTAAATGCAAATGAAACACAGGAAACTATGTCAGCGTCACTGAGGCTCTGGCAGCTAACGGCAGTTAGCATTTGGAAAAGGCATCATTTACTGACTCTAGCCGACACATTGCCGTCATATATATAAAATGTATCCACTGGACACGTAAATCCTCTGAGGCTGGAAGTTTGTGTAGAACTCTGTGCTGCACTGTGCAGCCAAGAATAGAACAATTTGCGGAATTCTGCTCTTCTGGATACTATTGCCCTCGCCTGCACTCTCGCAGTTTTAAGGGACAAAGCGGTATGTAAACATTCTCAGTGTGAGAGCTGTTGTTGCAGGGGTTTCTACTCACTGATCTCCAGCTGTCTCTGAATGCGTCCCTTGCAGCGCTCCCTGTAGTCCGACTGCGTGGTGTTGTACTCTGACATCACCTCGACAAACTTGCGGGACAGCGTGGAGTGCTGAAGACACAGTGAGAGGTCAACATTGATCGCTTTCACATTAACCTGCCTGATCCCAGCAGTAACTTAATAATACTTTCGATGCCAATAATACTTTTAATGCCAGGAAGTGAGTAGGTAGAGCAGCTGGATCAAATGACAAAACTCCAGACTAAGTGCAAACGGCGTTCTCCTGTATGTAGCGTGCACAAAGGGAAACCGTGGCAAACGCAGTCAGTGCTGTGCTGTAAATAGGGAAAATGCTATTTCTTGGGGAATTTAAATTGCCATATTCTGATGAATTGCAAAAACAGTGCTTTCAACAATTAGTCGGGCGGGGCAATAATTCAATAACAATATAAATCAGTATATAATTGTCTTCAGGATATATCGCTGTGTAAACACACATAATAGCTATGTTTTGAGTGTTTAATATGGAGGACTGAAAGTGCCAACATTAAATAAATAAATACACCATTAAATAATTTCTAAAACGTGTCATTGATTCATTAAAAATGGAATTAAATACATAAATGTGTTACTTAATGTGGCATTAATTAAATAAAAATACCAATTCATTTTATGTAAAAAAACATAATTATTGCACTATTTAATTCATTATTTCCAGTGCATTATGAATTCATTTAATCAGTCAAACTAATTCATTAATGACACATTTAAGTAATTATTTAATGGTGTATTCTTTTCTTTATTTAATTTTGTCAATTTCAGTCCAACGTAGTTTAAGCTCAGAATTGCGAACTGTTCCCGTGTTTAGCAGGTAATCTTTTTTCTTCAAACAATAATTAACTTTCATTCAGGAGTCATAATCAACCTTTAACTATAACATTTTAATCAGAATGATTATGAATATCGACTGATTGGAAATATTTTCTTCATGATTAAATATATAATTGGCCACGTCACTTAATCCCTTACAGTTAGCAAAATAAACGCTCTGAAATGGACTATACCTGTGTTTTGCGTATCCTCAGGTCAGCCGATGAACGATTCTGCCCTTCCTCTTGCTCGATGGATTGCTGGATACCTGGAGGGACAATCAGTCACCTGGTTAGTGCTGGTATTAAACACACAAACTAAAGCCCATGAACATCCTTGGCTGCCTCCAGAGGTTATATGTCACTCCACAAAGTCTTTATCCTCTAAATCACAGCACAATCACTATTGGGATAAGCAATTAAAGGTCACATAGAGTGGTCCTGTTGCACATAAATGTTAGTTATGGAGGTCTACTTACATATATTAACTTGTTTTTATGGTCAAAAACCTCCTAGTTGCTGTAAACTAGCTGATAGAAATCCTCTTTTCTGACAGTGTTTTTCTGCTGCGAGATTTCAGAGTGAACTTTCACCCCCAGAAGACAGAGTCTTGTGATTGGCCAATACTATCCAGCACATCCGTTCTCAGAAGCGCAGCGCCCCCCTCTGGAACGGCGGCTGCACTGCTCCTCATTATCAAAACATTGTTTTAACAGTGTTTAAAAATAGCTTCTCGCCGCCACAGTCCCATTTATGACTTTAAACCGGAGTCAGACCCAGAGTCAGAAGACACTGTTGCTCGTGAAACACCTCCACAACGGACGTTATTCTTCTTCTGCGGTTCAATGTACGTAACCGGATGTGCCCGGACTACCGCCCAGAGCAGGACGATCGGTTGTTCAGGAGAACCGCTGCTTACGTAACTAGTACGGGATTTTCAGTGATCTCGTTGAGCCCCGAGATTACAATAAAACACAACGTTCTCAGCAGTGGCTGAACTGTTTGTTTCGAACCGTCAGGCTTCATAAACAAGGTAATGACGCAGATACACACCAAAAAAAACAGCGATAATATACTTCCGGTCTAGTTCCGCTTTAACACACGGCCAGGTGACATTCATCACATTCAAATCAGAAATTGCAAATGTACAATTAAACCCGAATATAATAATTATAATAATAATAATATGTATGAGAACCACAGAAAAGGGTGAATGTTTCTCTCAACAGTAATGACACATCATAGCCCTGGGTGCAGTTTGACCAAGATGAGGTCACTTACACACAAACGCATGTCAAGTGATTATGCAAAGGTATCCTGTGGCAACAACAACTGATGTGAACTGGAGCGGCACCAGTGAGAGAGGCTTGTGATGCAGAGCCGGTTAGCCTGCCTCATAGCACTTATGTCATGTGTGTATCACATCATATGCAGCGTAAAAGCACACAGTGTGCGCAGTGTGAGTATACAGCACATGTATATGTCTGTGTGTGTGTGTGTGTGTGTGTGTGTGTTGGGAGGCTATAATCTCCGACCTTCTTTGCTCTGCTGTTATCTTTTACCTTCCAGGAAAAGAGGATTTTTATTCCTGACCTCTATTCTTTCACACCTGAGCTCTGCGGGGAGGCACAGCACAACGTTATAGCACAGAATTAATTATGTGATGAACACAGAGGAATTGGAAGATGACAAGAAAAAGGTTCACATTCCTTATTATTTATGCACACAGTGTTTTACAGTAACATTAGTCAGTTCGTGTGCACAAGTGTGAATAAAACTCGACGTGCGCTCGTGCAGATTCGTCACAGCCACCGCCGTCGTGGCAAGTGACACCAGTCACTCTTTCCTACTGTCGTGTAAAAACTGAGCTGTTAACTGCTTTTACGCTTCACTGTCTCTTTTAAAGAAGCTGAACATTTCTGCATGAACCATTCATCAGCTAATCTGTGATCAATTGTTTGAAGGCTCGCATTATGGAACCGGTTTCAACTGTTAAAAAACAGATTCAAAAAAATGCAATAATGTCATTACACAGGCATAATTAAAAACAGCATTTTTAAACATCGTTAAAACAATGTTTCGATAATGAGTAGCAGTGCATCCACCGTTCCAGAGGGGGGAGCTGCGCTTCTGAGAGCGGGTGTGCTGATTACGTCACTTCCAGGTATTGGCCAATCACAAAACAGTCTGTCTTCTGGGTGTGAGATTTCAGTCTGAAACACCGCGGCCGAGGAGAGCTTCAGTGAGGAGTTTAGGAGGTTTTTGACCATAAAAACGACAATAATGTACGTAAGTAGACCTCCATAACTCACATATATGTGGGATAGGACCACTCTATGGGAGCTTTAAATTAGTTTAAAGGGGAAATAAGTAGTTTATAGTGCCATCTAGAGGAGAGGCTGAAATTTACAACAAAGACCTGCTGCTCTGCTCACCCCCTCCCTTCCCTGAGCGCTACGGTATCCGCAGCTGGTCAAATGTCGTCCTCGTCGTCTTTCTCCGTGTCAGCAGATGAGGTTCGTGAGGTGAGGGAGAGGGCGAGCTACCACGGCCGTAGCAGACGAAGCGGAGAGAGAGGAGGCGGGACTTCCGCTACAAGTAAAGAGATGCTTGTTTTGTTCTCTCGCGTTTGTCCTTACAGGCTCAGGTAGAAACATGGCGTCTCGCTGCTATCAGTGCCAATGCAACAGCGGCCCGTGACCATGTTATTTTACATGACTTTTTGAAACACTACGAAAATGAAACAAAAACTATTATACAGCGACTAGACAATGCAGGAGCACATAATATGTATAAAAAAGTGGATTTTGGGTTAAATAAACCCATAAATACTACACATTGTACCTTTAAATTAGTTTCAGCGCTAGCAGGAGGAACTAGAATAGAATAGTACTCACTCTTTAATTTGGAGCGCACTTTGTTGGCCAACTTCTTGATGTCAGCCATGAGATCCTCCAGCTCAGCTTTAGTTTCTGCAGAGACGAGAGGAGAGGAGAGGTTAATGAGCATGTGTGAAAGCACACCTTCAATTCTACCTTTTTTTTTTACCAGGAAGTCATGTTATAAATAAAACCGCTTATTCAAGTGAGATCATCCTTATGTCAGAAGCATCACACGTGCATTTGGACAACCATGATAACAAAACACTGTGTCAGCCATTTGAACAAAATATGATTATTATGAACCAATATTACTGCAATGACAAAAATATATACAATCATCACAATCAACGTGATTCTGTGCCAGCATCCCCTGTCTTCACGCTGGTCTCCACCCCTCAAACAGACTCTCTGTGGTAGAAGCGCGGAGTTGAAAACTCACGTGGGAAGACGGGTACATGTGGGTGTGAAGGAATGAGATGCTATTTTGGCGACCAATAAAACAGAGAAACAATCTGAGCTACAACAGCACGAGTGTGCTATCAGAGAGAAACCTGAAAACATCACAAGAAAAAGGTTTGACATTTGAAAATCAGTGAGAATTCACCATGGTTTGAATAAAGCACAAAAAAACAAATAAAGGCTCTTTGGCTTTTATACCCAGTATCTTTTTTTTATATTTTTATTGTATGACCCGTTTATTTGTGTCGTTTTTATATTTTCTACAGTATTTTATTGTTTGTTCTTCGGTTTATTAGGTCACACATTTGTATGTTTTATTTATTTATCTCTAAGTAGGCTACAAGCAAAAAATGACAATACTGCAGCGAGCTTCTCAAATGTCATAATTTCTTTTCTTTTTTTTGTGATCAAATTTTATTTTTATTTTCCAGATTTAGAAAAAGGCAGTACATTGAAGACAGAAATAAGAATTAAAAGATAACACAGAACCACAAAATAATAAATGTAAATACAATAAATAATAATAAAATAAACAAATTAATTAATTAATTAATCAATCAATAAATCAATTAAAATGTCATAAGTTCTTAATTGTTTTTTTTAACATAAAACATACATTTCAATTTAGTGAAGCAAATATATTTGGTTTTGACCTGTGAATTAAATAAAACATCAAATTGATTCACACTTCAATGGATGATTTTTCACTTTCTGTCATTACTACAGATAAAAGAATTAAGAAGATCATCAGCACATGAACTGATAATGGAAACGATTGTTCCATCAAGGGAGAAAGTCAGTATTTGCACACAAATAGTAAGTGAAAAATGAAAAAAGTCAACCTGAGAAGTTTAATCCCCGCTTGCTTCCACATCCTTCAATCCACACAGCAGATAACGATTGCTCGGGCTTGTCAGGATGTCAGATTCAGACACTGTTAAAGTGTCGGCCACAGGTGTGAGAGAAGGGCCTTTCAGACAGTTTTATCAGGGATTAAAACAAACCTGCTGCCACACGAGAGAAGTGTTCTCTCATCAGTGTCATCTCCAAAAAGCAGTCGTACTACAATGAATGTCACATTATGTTGTTTTCTTAAAAGGGAAAAAAGGACTCTCTTTTATTTTGATCTTATCAGATTGTTCTGTAATTAAAAAAATAAACCAAAAAGAACAGGAGAACGTCTCTTTCTAGCCGTCCATTTTAAAATATTTAAAACATATCTGAATAGGCCTAATCACTATGTCATTGGCATAAAAATGGTATAAGACATGGCTGAACTGCCTAGTGACTTATCCCAATGGAAAGAAGTATAACAGGAACATCATAGGGCCCAAGACAGAACCCTGAGGTACCCCACAAGGTAGCCGTGTAGCTATGGACACAATCTGGAAGCTAAAGCTTCTACCAGAGAGACGAGAAGAAAAGCATTTTAAGACACTTCCAGAGAACCCGACCAGAGCTTTCAGTCTAAACATAATTAATCTGTATAAAAGTGAGAAGAAAACCAAATCTCCATATGTTAACAAGCCTCAGGAGACCGGCAGGATTAAAGGATACTCCCATTTTCACTAACATCAAATCATCAATCTCTACTTCTGTGTAATGAGTTCATTGTTGTGTTTCCTCCATTTCTAAAGCTGTATAAATCATAACGATGAACAACAAACGGGCACTGAAAGCTTTGGCAAAAATCTGCATCTGATTACACACAGAGAGCCTGAAGGCATCGTCTGATTACACAGTTTGAGGGAGACATCAATCTCTGTTTTTCAATTATTCAAATATAATATTATGCACATTTTGTGCGATAAGAAAGAAAATGATCGTATAATCTCTATGCACTACATGACTTTACTTTATGAGACACTGATGATGAAAAACAGTCAAGACTCGGTCACACTTAGCGGAAAAGTCACAACCACAGACAGTGAAACTAAAGGATAACTCCTCTAAATGGCCGGTGTGATGAGATTAAACCCTAACAGCTCTGTGGGGATGTTGAATCTATTATACGCTGAACAGCAGAGCATCACAAGCGTTTAATCCTCTTAACAGAGATATTTCCATATCAGTGGACATCAGCCTGTGGTGCATAGAGCTCAGCGGACAAAGCACTAACTTATGAAATGACATCACTGTTATATCGTGCCGCAAAAGACAGGCTCATCTCAATGTGAGATGGATAGAGAATATAAAGGGAAGGCTTATTTTCGTTACACCACAGTTTCTCTTTGGTGTTGTTACTGCAGCCGCATAATCATGTTGTTGAGCCAAATACAACTTTTAGTCACCAACATGGAACCACAGACGAAACGACTGTTCTTCAACGATTCAATGCGCGATACTACTCGAGCCACACATTTCAGAACAAAACTAAAGAGATCATGGCAGCTAGTGTCCTGTGCAGGCCTTAGGAAGCTGCCTGCTGATTGGCTGGAGCTTTGGAGTGACAGCTCAATGGACCGGAAGTCATCACAGGGCTTGGAGTTGCTCTCCGTCGACATTAGACAAATTAATTGTAAGTATCTAATGTTTCTAATCTGACGACTTCCGGTTCATTGAGCTGCCAATCAGCAGGCAGCTTCCTAAGGCCACGCCCACAAACAAAAAATCATAGCAAAGAACAAACCATGGATTGCTAGGGAAGAACAAGTGCATTTTCAAACAATAAAATACAATATTTTTTGAATGATTAAATCAATATTTTTTCTGCTTCTTAAAAGGTGTCGACACAAATCTAATTCCATAGAATGTTACATATTGCGTCTTTAACCCTAGAACACCATTGCCGGGTGGTTTTCACCTGCGCAAATAAATGTATGTGATTTTCATGACATTTTTTGTTCCCAAATTCCTAATTTTCCAGTAATTTTGGAGCATTTTTATATGGTCCCCTCATGATGCTTTTCTTTCATTTTGTCAGACATGACACAGTTTAAAATAAAAGAACACTACTCAAATTTGTCATGTATTGTCATGTTTTGATATATTTTGATGAAAAATACTTTTTATTGGGTGTATTTATTATCTCGGGTAAAAATCATCAGCACTTTTTAAGGCTTTTATGTCTTATTGTACGCAGGCATGAATTCTAACAATGCACTATATCAAATATTCAACAGAAACTGATTTTGCAAACGCTTCACGGTGAAGGCATCGAAGAAAATGAAGCTTCTTGGTGAGCGGCAGCAGTAAATGTTCTAAAAACATCACAGTATTGGAAACCATTACACCACAAATACAATATATACTGATGAACAGCATTGAGAATTTGGCTTAAAGGGGAAATAAGTAGTTTATAGTGCCATCTAGAGGAGAGGCTGAAATTTACAACAAAGACCTGCTGCTCTGCTCACCCCCTCCCTTCCCTGAGCGCTACGGTATCCTCAGCTGGTCAAATGTCGTCCTCGTCGTCTTTCTCCGTGTCAGCAGATGAGGTTCGTGAGGTGAGGGAGAGGGCGAGCTACCGCGGCCGTAGCAGACGAAGCGGAGAGAGAGGAGGCGGGACTTCCGCTACAAGTAAAGAGACGCTTGATTTGTTCTCTCGCGTTTGTCCTTACAGGCTCCGGTAGAAACATGGTGTCTCGCTGCTAACAGTGGCTACCTTTAAATATGGTGAATATGTCAATCTTGCAACTTGTAGCATTAACACAATCGTTGCAATCATTTAAATGAAATTCTATCTATGGCCAGTAAATTCTTGCCAGTGACTAAATGTGGGCAGGACGCCCTGGGATTGTCAGGGTCAGATGGTGATCTAAGGTGGTGGTGGGCTGAGAGCCACAGGGCAAAATGAATAAACTGCAATTTATGGTGATTGTTTGTAAGCAGAGCAAAATCTTTCTTCCTCAATAACAGAAGAAAACTGTCATTTCATTCCATGGAAAAATGACTTTGGAATGGTTAAATAGTAAAATGTGCATCAACGACGATAATCACAACAGCCTAACAAGAGGTCAGCTGCACTCGCAATCACAGAGATGATAATGACAATAACCCTGAGTTTAGTTTGGAGCTGATTGTGTGCGTGTGTGTATTTATTTATTAAGGAGTGAGATTGGATTTCTCCCTGACGGTTAAGAAAGAGTGGAGACCAAAACTGCTTGATCAAGTGTGCATTCAGCCTCATTATTGGCCGTGTGAAACGAGGACGAGCACAGACGCTGCTGAATAAGTGGAGGGAGAAGCGAGCGGCAAGCAAATTAGAGGGCAAAGCTGAGAAGTCAATTGAGCTGTGGCTTCACACTCCATTCCACTTCCAGACACTCTCAAATGGAATCTTCAGGTCACGCTTGTTGCCATCATTAAGACTGTGTTGTTGCTATGGAGATGTGTGTGCAGTTGGTCCTCTCGTCAGCTTCGGATTGTTTCAAAGTGGTGAAGAGAAGGAGAGTCAGAGAGCGAGAGGGAGAGATTCCCTATAAGGCAGGAACAATGTGGAAGACAATGGAAGTGTCGCAGGGTTTTGTTTGTAGTAACTTAATGATCATGACGAGGCAATAAGAGATGGAGGGAGAGACGTGTGTTTACAATAAGAAAACTGATTTGATCATATTTAACAGACGTCTGTAGTGGGATATAAACAGTTATTGCCATATTCAGCCATTAATGAGCCCAACCTGGGGATTATGTTAGCATTTGAGGCTGCTTGACAGAGAAAAGACATGCAGTAAACTGTCATTTCACCGTCCAATCCAGCGAGAGCTGATTTTGATCTTTGTCCTCCAGAGGCATGCTACCACACACCCACCCACCCACACCCACCCACCCACCCACACCCACACACACACACACACACACACACACACACACACACACACACACACACACACACACACACACACACACACACACACACACACACACACACACACACACACACACACACACACACACACACACACACACACACACACACACACACACACACACACACACACACACACACACACACACACACACACACACACACACACACACACACACACACACACACACACACACAGAGCGGCACCATCCCAAACTGCTGCTGATAACATCGAGTATGGTTTTATTAGACCCATCCCAAACCCAGATAAATTCAGTTAAATTATATAAATGCACAATCTAAGAGGTGATTGTTG
The DNA here is from genome assembly GCF_963457635.1 of Microchirus variegatus. NCBI lineage: Eukaryota > Metazoa > Chordata > Actinopteri > Pleuronectiformes > Soleidae > Microchirus > Microchirus variegatus. The sequence continues at coordinate 30,620,034 of NC_139804.1, read as the reverse complement.
ATATAAATGATATAAAATTATATTAATGCTTTTAAATTGACCAAAAGGTATCAAAACAAGGACACTGCAGTTAAATTTATACGAGATATGATCACCATTTTCACAGCTGTCAATTTACTGAGAACAAATCAAATTGTGGTGTGTTTACCCAGACAAAATTAAATCAGAATGACTGAAAGAATGCAAATAAGCAGAAAGAGCCCATGAACACACACGCACACGCGCACACGCACACGCACAAGCACACGCACACACAACCTTCAGTCAAAGACACACAAAAACACACCTGGGCTAAAGTTAATGAGCAGCTGGTGATAGATTTATCCTAACAGGCATGCCAGTGGCATTGATTTTCTTGTTTACTCAACAGCAAGAGAGTGACCAAATCTATTTTCTAAAACCACTGATCTAACACTGTTAACACCGGGTTTTAAAATAATAATTAGAGTTTAATGTATAGCCTGAGCATTTTGTATGGTTTTCTTGGGAATTGGCTTCTCAAGCTACCAGGAAACCTCAAATCTTTGGATTGTCGTCCCCGGTTTTCAAACTCTAGTTGCGTTTCTTACATATGGAATATTTGGATCATCAACATGTTGGGGACCTTATTGTTAGCAGCATTACCAAAGACATACCAAAGTTAACTGTTTTACTCCAAGAACTTTCCATTTATTAAATAACTATTTTTCATTCCAGCCTTATCAGGACGGTCCTGTAAAAACAGCACTTCATCAGAAACATTAGGATATACGAGCATTTGACAAGATTTAAGCTTCGACATTACTGCAGCAGCACTTAAGAACATCCTCCAAGTGTGTTCCTGACTGCAGGCAGTCTGTATCTCAGACTGATCAAACGGATTAGAATAACATTGGCACAAGTGTGTGTGTGTGTGTGTGAGTGAGAGAGATGGATTTGTTGTCAGGGTACAGTGACACTGACAAGACACAAAGCCAATACCGTCTCCTCCTCTCTAATTCAGGGTCAATTGCTGCCATTCCAGGCTCTAACGTGCAGCCATTTATCTTTTTCCTCCATCTTTCTCAGTCTTTCTCCATGTCTCCCTCTGCTTTCTCTGTAAATATATCACCAGGCCTGTGTGTGTGTGTGTGTGTGTGTGTGTGTGTGCGTGTGTGTTTGCTCCGCTCATTGATCGTCTAGAGTCCAGGTGTCTGATGTTCCACACTGAGACAGAACCTGAGCTCATCGCTCAAACATTACCCATGTTTGTCTTGGTGTAGAAACAAAAAGCGACCTAAAAGTCAAAAACACTCGACTATACATGAATTAGGAATAAACCGATTATCGCTGCCTATATTTCAGCATTTTTACGCATATCGGCATCTGCATTTTTTTGCATATTTTTAATCCGACGGCTGATAAGAAATGTATCTTATTTATTTATTGAACATTTCAGTTGAAATAATAAGACATGCTGCTGACCCTGGGAACTCCCTACACTTTGTTGTTTGAACTGAAAACAAACATAAGTGAAAGATAAAATAACATTTCAGTTATATTGAAATTTTGGAAAACTTTAATTACTGTGGAACACTTTAGGGAGCTATTTATTTAAGTTTTCATTTAACTTTAGCTTCTTGCACTTTTTGTTAGAATTTTAAAACAAAGATGTCTATTGTCTAAGATTAAAAAAAACAAACAAACAAACAAAAAAAACTTTCACATGTTGCAAATCTGAAAAGCTGTTTAATAAAAATACGCTTAAAGGCATTTATGCTACAAATTACTTTTTGTATTGCAAAAAAAATTGCATTTTACTTTACATTACCTTGACTACTAATAATCAGTATCGGCCCTGAAAAAAAACATATCGGTCTATCATTGAACATGAATGAAGAGTTTAGATGCAACACATGCACAGATTTACTGTAGTGCATACAGTAACAAGCATTACCAATTAAAATGGGTCTGGATTTTGTTTGACGGATGTCTTTCTTTCTTCCTACAGATTATCTGGTCATATTCTCATGTGGTGTGAGGAGTTAACAGATGTGATTTTAACGTCAACAAAGTCTCCCCGATTTCAAGAGCGAGTCTCCCCGAGCATGGGATTGTAGAGACAGAGGACTAAATAGTGGATTTAAGGCAACAGTAGGATTGATCGTTTAATGCGTCCTGCGAGACACTGCGAGTCCACCTCCCTGTCTGTCTAAAATCCCAAATCTCTGGAACCTCTTGCCTGAAAGTGTGTGATCCTGCATCGTGACTGTCTCGTCCAGTCTGTGCTTTCTCAGGACTTAAACGTTATACATCGGTTGCAAAGTTCTTTGTGTCTGTGGTCTACCACGTTTTAAAATGTACATGTGGTGCAGGTTTTAGTATAGTATTCAAGAGCCTGTATGAGTGTTGTATTTACATCCCCCATTTCTTTAACAACGTCTCTTCCACCTGAAACATCTCCCATGACAGCATAGCAAGGTTTCTCCAAGTTAACACTGCCGCGTTCATGTCATCCCCACACTTGACATTTCTATCGACATAGGAGCAGCAACACAACGTTGCCTCTCGGTGTCCAATGATTCAAGAACCAAGAGGATGGACGGTTACACCAATCCATCTTCCTTGGACCTCCATTAATGTGTGCATGTCTCTCAGACTGTCCTTAGCCTCACACACTTTTACAAATCATATTAACTTCACTTTGAGATAAAATCATCATCATCATATTTCATATAATGTCATTATTCCACAGTACAGAGCTGTGTTTTAATGGCTCCAACACTACCTTAGACGAGACAGGAAAAAGATGGTTAAAGAGTACATATTATGCAAAATCAATGTTTTAATAATATTAATCCTTATATTTGGGACTCTGGAGGCCCTATGAGTCGGCAAAGTGTGAAAAAAGATGACTCACTCATGTTTTTGTGGTCCTCCTCAGTCTAAGTATAGGAGATAAATCACGCGATGTTGACTTCCGCACTCATTGCTACGTCACAATGAGACATTCCTGGAATTGTTGTCTCGCGCAGCTCCGCTTTGTCCTTAAAAAAACCGCGAGGGCGATAGTATCCAGTAGAGCAGAAGTCCGCAAAGTGTTCTATTCTTGTCTGCACAGTGCAGCACAGAGTTCTACACAAACTTCCAGCCTCAGAGGATTTACATGTCCAGTGGATACATTTTATATATGACGGCAATGTGCCGGCTAGAGCCTGCAAATGATGGCTTTTCCAAATGCTGAAGTAGTTTCCCGTGTCTCATTTTCATTTAAAGTGACAGACACTCAAAACAGAGCATTCTGAACAGGGCTGTTTTGTCAGGGTGATTGAACTGCTGTGGTGCTTCATCCTTAAGGTATTTTGACCAAAGCATGTCACAGACATGTTCATTAGGACACCAGGGAACTAGGTTAACAGTAGAAATAGGCTATAAAGTCTCCTTTAAGGAACCTTACACTTTTACATTTTGGTGGAGGGGTTTTGGCAAACGGCACTCAGAGGGTGGGAGCACACTCAGCCAAAAAACTAGACACTAGAAATAGTAACACTCGCAGGCTGCAATTAAAACAAACATCTTCAGAGCTGCCAGTTGAGGACTTTTTAAAGAGTCGGCGTAAAGATTCTCTTTAGAAATTGGATTCTGAGATGTCAGAGGGAGCAGAAAACACTAGTTAGAGGGAAAAACAACACACTGAGAAATGTTGTCAAATAAACTCTCAAGTGTTTGAGTTAAAGAGCAGATTCTCAGCAGGAAGTCTGAATGCACTCTGCAGTACGGTGGCAGTTTAGCATACGCAAATAACGGTACTTTTGGGTCTTTATAATGTCGTGTTTCTGTAACGCAACTGCTCGTTTGTCCTGGAATTACAGACATTATTAAAGTGGACACTCTGAGACTGATAACACAAGTGCTTTTCCAGATTAACAACAGACATTTGGACATCACAGGACGACTGTGTTAAAAAACAGGCCGATTTAGAGTGTCAAGTTTGCCAAATCTGCATGTTTTTGGAATGCGGGAGGGAAACCGGAGAACCCGGAGGAAAGCCGCACACACGATGCAGAAAGACCCTCGTTCTGACCGCGTCGAGCGCTGACCACTACAAGCAAAAACGTGGTGCTGTGAAATATCAAGGTTTCAGCTTCACATTGTGTAAAGACAAACAGTAAAATATCAACTCACACATCAGATCTCCACAGTTGAAGGTAAATAAACAATGGGTTTAACAGATTCAGCCGCACATATTATCCACTGAAGAGGACACAAATTGACATGAATCTAACCTACAACGTAAGAGAGAGGAAATAACAGTTTGGAAGAGATGACCCACCTACAGTCGTCAGTCACACTTTACACACACACCGAATTCATGGACGTCACGTCTGTTTGTGTTTTTCAGGAGTCTAACTCTACAGATGTGTCTGTTATAAGCCCCTTTTTCCACCTCTGGACCCAGCTCACCTCGCCCCTGAACGTTTTAGGTTGGTTTTCCACTATAAAAAAAAAAAAATTGTACTCAACGTAGGCGGACTTTTTTTTTTTTTACACGTGAACACAACACACACACAAACGAGTGACTGGCGACTCGTAAAGCTGTTGTTTTCAGTGCAACTGAATCTTTAGAATCAGTTAATTAAAACTATTTGTTCAGTACATGACACCATTGTGATGCCGCTCGCTGCTCGTGATCAGCAGTGCTGTCGCTAAATACGCCAGACTCCTCTGTTAAATATTGAGATTTTTAGACATTTCCCTGATAATTGTTGGAGATTAACCCACATTTTTAGGATTGTTAAAGGGACAATGTGTAGTATTTATGGGTTTATATGACCCAAAATCCACTTTTTTATACATATTATGTGCTCCTGCATTGTCTAGTCGCTGTATAATAGTTTTTGTTTCATTTTCGTAGTGTTTCAAAAAGTCATGTAAAATAACATGGGCCGCGGTTGCACAGCCACTGTTAGCAGCGAGACGCCATGTTTCTACCGGAGCCTGTAAGGACAAACGCAAGAGAACAAATCAAGCGTCGCTTTACTTGTAGCGGAAGTCCCGCCTCCTCTCTCTCCGCTTAATCTGCTACGGCCGCGGTAGCTCACCCTCTCCCTCACCTCACGAACCTCATCTGCTGACATGGAGAAAGACGACGAGGACGACATTTGACCAGCTGAGGATACCGTAGCGCTCAGGCAAGGGAGGGGGTGAGCAGAGGAGCAGGTCTTTGTTGTAAATTTCAGCCTCTCCTCTAGATGGCACTATAAACTACTTATTTCCCCTTTAACGGATCTACAGTAACGGCATTGTGCGGCTTGATTCTTGTGTCTGACGTCTCTAACTGTGACGGCACTCTGACCAATCAGCGGCCGGCACTCTGGTGACGTCACTCATAGTATCGCCTATGCAGGGGTTAAAAAAAAAAACGCCTAGGCGATAGTCAAGAGGTGCTGGGTAAATCAAAGTCATACTTGCACTGTTGCAGCATGGAATGTGATTCAAACTTTAGGAAATTATGTGAACCATAATTGTGGCAGTGGCTACAAATACATCAATGTAGGGGCTCCGATGAGTTTAAAAAGTACTGTGAAACAACAGCTCTGATCTGTCCTGAGGATGGATTGCAGTCGTGCTAAGGAATAATCCCCCAGGTAATCCTCAAATCCACCCCGTTATGGTTTTTGTGATCTTAACTGGGGACTGACTATCGATCCATCTATTCATCTACAGCAGGGGTCTCAAACTAAAAATGACCTGGGGGCCACTTTAAGTTAAATCACCATATATATCGCAGTTATGGTATTTGTGACAATATTTCATAGAAGTTCAAAAATAGGTGTATTTGTTTGATATGGAATGAGAAAATAGTTTCAAGAAAATGGTATTTATCATGCAAAATGAGGGACCCCCCAATCAATTCCACATAGAATTGATTGGGGGGCCTCAAGTGACCTCTGGGCCGTGAGTTTGAGACCTCTGATCTACAGTATCATCCTATATAAATAAAGGTGAAAAACAAAAAAAAATATGACCCGTTTCATAAGCATTAAAAGAATATCACCTCAGTGTCATGAGAAGAACCATTTTTTTTTTTTACTACACTAGTCTAAAGTTAGACAAAACAATCTTCTAATACCAGCATCACTCAAAAGGCCATTTCATTTCATACCAACCTCACACTCTCTCCTGGGAGCAGCCGACCATTAAGTCCACTGATGCTCCTGCACAAGACGCAATCACCGCCGACTGTTGACCTTTTTCTGTGTGAAATCTATCAAGACCACGGTCTTATTCATCAAAAATGATGAGAAGACGCCATGCCGTCCAACAAATACCACTACAAGCTCAAAGAAATCAATGACGTATTGGGAAACATGAATCCAATCTTGTTTCTAAATATAAAATGCATCGTGTCTTTCTTTCCCTCATCATAATGTAATAAAGGTTCAATACTCATTATGATCCGGCAGCTATTACCTCATCTATCTTCATTATTGCCCACACAGAGCCTTAACCACTAACACTGCGTGCTGAAATTCCCTGGTAGTTATGACTTTAACCATGTGCGAGGAAGGGCTGAAAGTAACGTGGAATTAACTCTGTGGAGAGCGACAGGAAATGCCTCAGTCAGCGAACACAAGAGCTCCCACAGGGGAGGAAGAGGAGGAGGAGGAGGTTGGTATTGTGATGCTGGTTAAGAGGGCGGCTTGGGAGATGTGATGCAATTATGAAAATGATAAAACTGTGTCAGAAAGAGGAGGTTCAATCACCTGACGATGTTACGCTGTGAAATACCTTCATAAAAACGGTTTCTTCCACCCTCGCTTGTCCATTATCCTGTTTATCCACAGACCGGAGAAGAAACACAATTCTCACTCTTTCAATAATAGAGACACAAAAGGTGATGAGAGGATTTGGATGGAAAAAATCTTAAAAAAAAGAAAGAAAGAAAATGAATAGGTAAAGTACATTCTCATCAGAAAGTTTGATTTGTTTGGAGGAACATGCAAATGATGCTTTTGCTGTTTCCTAATCTCACCCAAAGTGCTTTGGGTTGACTTAACATTAATCTTGTGTTTCCAGGATATTGCTTAACAAAAAAAAAAAAAAGTAATGAGAAACACTGACTAAAATGTGTGGTGCTTAGTTTTGTTTTGTTGTTGTATTTTTGCACAATTCCAACGGCCTAATGCACCATGCACATTTCTGGCTTTACCGTTTTGTTGATAAAAATGCAATCTGGGCAACATTATGTTTCCGAACAAAACGAGTTAGTGACGCACACATTTATACACACACACACACACACACACACGCCACAAAGAGATAGAGAGCAGCTTCCTGGTAGCAGCAGGGCATTCAGATGATTTCAGTCCCCCGTCAGTGCCACAATGCAACGGGCAGACAGAGAAGAACAGACAGACCTCTCTGTAATGAGCCGCTCTGACGTCTACATCAGCGGTTGACGGATGTGCGTTTATCACGGAGAGACACAGTCGCACACGACACGAGCATCAATTTCAGTCACAGACGAGATGGCTTTTGGAAGAAATTGTATCTTAACCCTTCTCTCACCGACACGATTTGGCATGCGTACGTCTCATAACCATAACTCCTAGACAGTTTGTGATATCTAGAACATTCCAAAACTATGGACCGGTGACCTGTCCAGGCTTTCGCCCTATGTCAGCCAGGGTTATAGTTAATGAAATCTAAGTCTAAAACTAGCAGTGAAAAAAATATTTAGGAAAAAAAAAACTACAATGAACAAAGCAAAACTAACTAAAACTAAACTGAATTGTAGATTAATTCAGCTTTGTTTTCTCCCTTGATTTGTGAATGAAATGAAAGGATTTGATAATCCACATTTGGTGTCACACATTCTTTCATCCTTTTCAGCGTCTATAAGTCAAGGCTTTCTCTTAATACCTGAAAAACTAAGACTAAAATTAAATAAAAACTAAAGTGAAACTGGTCAATTCCTCAAAATAAAAACTAAACTAAAACTACTAAATCACTTGTTGAATTAATTAATACTAAACTGAAATAAAAAAAAGCAAACAGAAAAACTTAAAAATAAAAACTAATGAACATTTAAAAACTATAATAACCTTGATGTCAGCTGAGATTGGCACAGCATCCAGAAGATGGATGGATGAAAGTAGAGAAATAGAGCTTTGCGCCCATATACTTGTCATTACGGTAGAACCTCAGGACTTCCACAGAACGACCGTCCAATCACAGATAAAGATTCACCATTTTTTGACAATTCTACAGCCATAAAATCAAAATAAATCTTGGTGGCCTGATTATCATGACGGTCATAAGAGGATTAAACGCAGCACTTCCTCGTCTCATTGCTGCTCATGTTGCTGCTTCATTCGTCGTCACACACCGACTAGTTAAAGCGCTCATCTGACACCTGCTGCTACAAGAAGATCAATGTCGTTTGAGATAGGTGGAGGGGAGGCAATCAGGGAGAAGAAAGGTGGATTGGAAGGTGTTACTAGTATAACACCCCCCCCCCCACATGTGCCATTTGATCAATGCCCTGACACAAATGAGAGAGGAAGAGGAACGAGAGGCGGTAGGAGGAGAAAGGGGACGACGGCAATGAATTGTAGTTTGCAGCACAGATTGAAGAAAAGCAAAGGGAAGTGTGGCACAAATGGTTGGAGGAGAGATGAGGAAGTAGGCAGACGGTGTTAACAGCGGGATTAAGAGGTAAAGACGGGGCTGAAGAGTAATGGAGGTGAAGCAGAAACGAGGAAAACAAACCAGACTGTATGAGATTTCACAGTGAAAGTATAACAGATCGGGAAATCTACATCTTCAAGGTTCTTCCATTTTTCTTTATCACGTCTTTTATCAACAACAGTCTGTGTGGTTTCTGCCTTTTCCTTTTAGTGATAAACTGTTATTCTTTTTCTTCATTTTCCTGAGTGATTTATTTTGGGCCATTTGCTAATTTTGCGCAGCTCTTTTAAATGACAGGGGCAAATGAATACATTACTTTGGTTTCCTTCTTCCCATTAAGAGCTTCCCCTCACTTGTTATCGAATCAATGCTGGATAAAACATTAACGCAACCATTAGGCTGTGAAAGAGTAAGTATACAGAAGGCTTCAGTTTGTGCAATGCAACCTCTTCTTCAAATCTAGGACTTCATCGATTTTATCGATAACTTCTCATAGCATATTGTTATAGATATGGTGCACATTTATACAGTGAAAATGTTGGGGTTTATTTCACATGTTGAAAGTTTTCAGTTTTCATGTGTTGTTACCAAGCCAAAGCTGCCTAGCCTCACCTGTAGAACTAAAGGACAGGAAAATTGCACAACAAAATGGAGATGCTGCTTTACTTCACCATGGTCCAGCTGAATTACGTAGCCCTACATGAATTTACAGTGCATTATATCGACAACATAGCTATAAAAAAAAAAATCGCTTGACATGGCACACAAATCACTCCCCTCCAGGATTTCACGGACTCTTTTAGTGATTGTTGCAAACAAAGCACCCAAATTCACGGCACCCTTTCAAAAAGTTGCACTGCATGTTTGTGTTTTTGCTCATTTTGCTCATTTAGCAGCTAAACTCAACATATGCTGATGTAAACGTTGTGGTGATTGGGGGAATTTGTGTTCAATGATGCAAAAATAATAGAAATAGAAAAATAATTTAGTCAAATACGTGTCACTACTATGGCTTTGGGTTGAATAAGACAATGATTTCTACTGAATATTCACTCGTTTGTTGTGTTGTTGAAGCTACTGGACATCGTGGTCTGACATCTGAAGCCAGCTTCACAGGAAGAAAACTCAGACAGATGTCAAAATTCATCTGTTGCACAATTCTGCCATGAATTCTGGGTAAATTAAGGAATCTGAATGACTCAGGACATATTTACAGCACGGTAACAAGTCTTCATTTATCCTTTTCAACATAACAGTTACGGACGCAGAGGAAACTATACACTATAAAGCATCTTTAGTGTATTTCTATTTACACTCAACAAAAATATAAACGCACACATTAAAACTAGTAGTTATTGTTATGTGACAAAACAGAGTAAATGTCCAAAAATAACAGTACAACTTTAGCAATAAAGTGGCTTTAATTTGCGAGCCATAGGATCAATTTCAAAACAAAAGTCCTGGAGTAATGGCAGGAAGAACACAATGGGGGTCGATGATCCAAGTTCACAAACTTCAATAACGTGCGTGTCCACCATTATTCTCACGCGGAGTGCTACACAGGCGACGCATGGATCCATGGTTGATCCAAAGCATCCCAAAGGTGTTCGATAGGTGACATGTCTGGTGAATACGGCGACATTCAGTTGTGTTACCACAGCTGTAACACTCAACCCAGCACTCAGCATGCCACATCTGAGGCCTATTGACAAGTGACAAAAGTCCACATTTTGGTGTGCCCTTTTATTGACCAGACCATAAGGAGCGTCTGTGTACTGGTCACACATATTGACCACCACTCTGCCATGCTCCATGACTCTGGTGAGTTGAAATACTCAATCTGAGATTGTAGTAAACAGGAGTGGCCAAGTGACACTGGACTACTGGGTTTGAGCAAAACAAATCATTCCATAAACAAATGCGTCAAGAATCTGAGTAAATGTCATGACATTCTATTTTTGTTCACCATTTCAAGTTTGTGCGTTTATATTTTTGTTGAGTATACATTTATGAAGTATAAAGTTTTCTTCCTTTTCATCACTACCATTAGAAAAAGTGAAGAAGCTAATCAACTGTGCTTGACACTTCAAACCCTTCTCAGTCGATCCTGTGGTGGAGTGAGTTTTTAATCAAGCCAATCCCAAGTGCAAAAACTCCACCTGACCTCCTGAGACACTCGTGTCTGTTCAAATTTTTTATTTTTTTTGGATAACCAAGAGTTTTGAAGGTCCAACTGTGTTCAGCGTTCTGACCCTGCGAGAATTAAACTTGAAGAAAGAGAAAAGACAAGTCTTACTCTCATCAGGGTTAGGTGAGGCGAGGATGGCGCTGTGCTTCCTCTTCACCTCTTCGACCTTCTCAGCCAGAGACTCAATAAAACCTCGGATTTCTTCCACCTGGTGTTTGAGAGAGACACACAAAAAAGGAAGCTTTAGATCAGGTCAGAGATTTAGTGAAGCACTAATGATTAGGCTGAGGAGGAACAATGATGAAGCGGACTGAAGGAGGTTTGTGCAAAAGATGTACAATATACACAGCTGTTACTAAGAAATAGCATTTCATAAAAGCTATTTCAATCAACAACATGCACTTCAGTGAAACCGACTCAGTCAAACAACCTGTAAATGTCAATCAGGAAGTTAAGGTGTTAGTTTGTGAATGGGCTTAGAAAGGACACTTATGACAACTTGATTGCTAAATATTTGACTGAACAACAGCAACATTTTATTTTCATAACACAGCTCATCTGGCATGACTGACCCTAAAGTTTACATTGTGTATAGTAGGGGTTTTATATAGACTAAACACAGCTGTTTCCAGCTGCCAATTGGAGATAAAAACGTTTAACTCTGCCCGTGAACACATGATTCGGTGCACATTGAGTTGCATCGCGCACAGACCCCTTCACTGAACTCTGCACTTCACAGCATCTGCCACCAAGTTCTACATTTGACATTGTCCTCCCTTCCTCATCGCAGCTGTGCTGCTTCTGGCTCAGGGAACAGCTGGCAAGCAGGAGGTTACATCTGCCGGTGACTTCATCAATTCCTGTTTTCTTCTCAGTCTGTCATCTTCCCCTGATCACCATCTCCTCCTCTACACCTGCTCCAATGCAGGCGGGCCAGCCCGCTCTCCATTCATTCATCTCGACAGGCCGTTGGTCTCTGGTTTGACTTTTCCCACATTTCCTCCATCTCTTCTCACAGCTCCTCCATCCATACATGGCACTTTAGGTTTCCTCCAGAAAAGCATAAATAATTTTGCCCTTCAAACTTTGCTTTCGTCAAAGAACCAGCAAAACTGTTTTCAGCTGTGCTAACATCATTGCACAAGGGTTTTCTAATCATCCAATAGCGATTTGCAAACACAATGTACCATTAGAACACTGGAAATGGGCCTCTATACACCTATGTACGTATTCCATTAAAAACCAGACGTTTGCAGCAAGAATAGTCCTTTACCGCATTAACAATATATATACATGTATATATTCATTGAAAAAAAGTGATTTTCGTTCAAAAAATAAGGACATTTCTAAGTGACCCCAAACTTTTGAACAGTAGTGTAGGTTTTTAATGGTTTAGCCATGTTATGAGTGGCTAAAATTTTGGTAGCTCTATTTTCATTCATTGCCGAGCCTCTATGTCCAAGTACAAGGGGAACAACACCATTCCCTCATACAACCACACTTCAAAAAATCTGAACTATCATTTTAAAGACCACACCATCCATTTCTCACCTTCTCTGTATCGACTTGACGTGCTTATAGACTCAGGAAAAACATGAGAAATGGTGATTTTATGCATCTCAGAATGTGACAAAATGCATAAAGATTCAGTTCTACGTGGCTGGAAGCTTACATTGACAGGAGCAGAGGAAACAATCTGGCAGGGTGGTGGTGGTGGAGGTGGTCGCAGTACTGTTAGATGTTTGCAAAGGGCTTGATCACAGAGATAAGGTGCAGCTGATCTGGCTGTGCTCCGCCTCCACCACACCTGTTTCCACTTAGACGTCAGGAGACAGAGGAAGAGAATCACTGGCAGAAACGTTAATAACCTCTTGTTAAAGGAATAAACCTATCGCTGGCTCCAGTTGGTTCCAGTAAAAACAAAAGAAAAACAATTTGCCAGATGCAGTATAAATGGGAATAGGTAGATAAGGGAATTGATCTAAGTGTTTGTATACGTTGTACATGTATACCCACATAAACAGATCGATGTCAGACATAGTGCAGTAAAATATTCCTTGTGTACAGCTACATACATGCTGACACAAATCCCACAGCTAAAACGTTCAAATAAAAATCAATATCCACGCTCGCGGTCATGGCGGCGGTTGAAGTGAAGTGACGGAGGGCTGCAGCGTGCGGCCTCCCCGCTCTCTGCTTCCCCTATAGATCACCACTGAAAGCATAATTAACGCTTCCAGTCAGGGTTCAAACCTGATTACTCCATCACTCCCATTGCTCCGTTAATCTTCCCCCCCTCGCTCTCTCACAGTCACGTGTGATTACCCGTTTGTCCTCTGGAGCCTTTACCTCTTTACCATCTTCATATCATTCTCTCAAACAGTTACGTGCATGTTAAAAGTCTGATCTTAGTTGGACTAAGACAATCATTTGGTTTTCTTAATGTCACGTAAACACATTAGTCCAATAATCAAGCTAGTCTTAGTCGGACTCGCATACTTGGATAATGTGATTCACAGTCCGATTACTCCTGCGTTTACACGCTTAGTCAGACTGGAGTCGGACTTGGCAGTTCTAACGTGGTCTCAAACTGTGCTATCCTAACCCAGACCCTAACCAAGGATTTTATTTGGACTAAGACAATCATTTGGTTTTCTTAATGTCACGTAAACACATTAGTCCAATAAAATCACGCTAGTCTTAGTCGGACTCACATACTTGGATAATGTGATTCATAGTCCGATTACTCCCGCCTGTACATGCTTAGTCAGACTGGAGTCGGACTTGGCAGTTCTAACGTGGTTAAATTGTCTAAAATGAGGCTGGTGACTCTTTCAGGGTGTAACCCGGGCTCTTGTCTAGACATAAATGAGATTGTATCCAGTCCTTCCATGGACATAAGAATATACAATGCTTCCTGGTGTTGGAATATCTTTGGACAGGGACATTTGGGCTGTTCAATTAATTTACTTTCCACCACATCCTTGATTAGTATAAGTGACTCCTTGTATAAGAACATTTTGAAGAAGGTGGGGTTTACTGAGCTCCTTGACAGGTCAGGACGTTTCGTCAAGTCCGCACATTTTGGTTTAGCATTGATGCGTGAAAAACGATTGTGACACAGACTCTCTCGAAGCTCAGGGACACCAGGCACACGTTCAATTTACATGCAGTCATGCTGAATGAAGAAATCTAAATGCTAATGCAGGTGGAGGTAGAGGGAGCCGAGCTGCTGAGAAGCAGACAGCGATCATATGACTGCATGGAAGCGGCCGTGACATCATAGGGCAGGGGTAATCAACCGAAATTCAAAGAAATGCAAGAGAAGAGAATGCTTCCTGGAACATCGAAATGCCTCACTTGTGTTATGATTTGCTGTGATATACACTGAAGCCATCGTATCGTAATGTTTGCATGTAATCAACAACTCTGACAAATAAGGACAATAGAATCAGAAATGTTTTTACTTTATTGAAAGGTATAGAAAACTATGTAATGTTTTTCTCTCTCATTAAATAAAATGACTCCAGTTAAAAATAAAAGAGGGAAAATGCATCTTAAAATAAAGTGCTTGATATTTTATACAAACGTCTCAAACTAATTTGCAACCAACAGATCTAAAAAAACATATTAACAACTGAACAGTTTTACAGTTTCTTTACCTCACATAACCCACTTCCCCACTTCCTGTCGTTCAGTGCAGAGAAATGAGCTCGAGTTTGCCCTGCCAGGAATTTAAATCTGGGCTGGAATGGTGTCTGGGCCATTCTCATACATATGTGCAGCCAGGTGCTCATTGCTGAGCCACAACAACATTTAGATTTAATGATGATCATTGTGGAGTCAAACACGGTCAAGATATACAGGGCCATTTTGAGCCTCTCTGCTCAACCCATCTCCAGCTCACTCACCTCTCTTTTCTCTGACTGTATCACTCTCACTTGTCTCCGTCTTTTCTCTATACATCATTAACTTGTTTTTCCTTCCTACACTCGCCTCTCGCATCAGTCTGTCGTTGTTTCGCTCCTGGAATGCACATCTTTGATTGGCCGAGTAGCATCGCATGGGGTCTGTGAGTTTCCTTGTGTGCTAAACCAGTGCTGTAACTTTTATTTTTAGATAAATGATCCTGCGTTTTACTTTCAACTCACCGGCTGTGGGAGATGAACATAGGAGGCATTAAAAATAAATGACAGGGGCCACTTGCCACACAGAGAAGTACTCACCCATATATGGCTGTTGATTCACAGCAGGTCTCCATCTCTCTGAGGGGGAGATGTCAACTGCGACTACATGAGAACCCCCTCTGAGGGCCGTGATGATGTTCAGTTTGTGTGCACAGCATGCACAAGAAAATACACTCAAATACATGCATAGATGCATTTTTACACAAGCATGATGCATATGGAACTAGAGTGGGGAACCTTGTCCCTGTCAATAGCGATTTCAATTATAATCCTCTGTGGACACTAATTTACTTAAAGGAATACTTCACTGATTTGCATTAGCTTTGTATTACTAGAATAGGGGTAGAATGTTTGAAAAATTGTGCTTCCCAACCTGTTTCGACAAATATCTTCATTCTTTTTTTGTTACATGCCCACTAGTGATACTTGGTCCGAAGCTTGAAACTGCAACGCCAATGCTGCGCTCCAGAGCCCATCCAAACAAATGGGATCTGGGACTTATCCTACCTGAATTCTAGCTCCTACTTCAAAGCGTTCCAGCAATTGAAATCGAATGTTGGAAAACACGGATGATCTCTGCGCTTTAGATTTATGTTTGAAGAGGTATTTTGACTGTCAGCAATTCAGTCTACTCACATACACAAGCGAGCCGTATATGTAAAAGCGATGCATATCGATATGTAACGTCATGAGTGTACTTTTACCGTAGCCCTACATATCTTCATGCTAACAGATAACAACGACGACATAATTTCACGCCATAACATGAAAAACAAGTTGTGATAAAATTGCTGTGTCTAAAACAACTCTACACGCAGAAAAGTAAAGTTTATAGCCTATTCATGCGACTCCATGGGCGTCGCCATTATTCTCCGACGTCATTTTGGTGAAGTGGGGGTTGGTCGATTAGCGAGTAGGAGTTCCCACTTCGACAGGCATTCCAGTTCACTTTTTCTAGTTGGAGGTAGGATAAGTCCCACGTTCAACTGGTTTGGATGGGCTCTGGAACGCAGCATATTTACGCACTTTTTAGACCCTTCCGACCTCATTCCCAGAATATAAACAGTGTCCGCCATCTTTGCTAACAGTTACGCTAACAGGACCAAGTGTCACTGGTGGGCACGTAGCAAAAACAAGAATGAAGATATTTCTCGACTCAGGGGAAACTGAGGTTGGGAAGCACAATCTTTCAAAGATACTACCCGTATTCTAGTGATACAAAGCTAAATGCAAATCAGTGAAGTATTCCTTTAACATGTATCGCAATAAGCTTTGTGGCCGGAACTGCTTCTTCGGTAATGATGCGACTCAAAGCTGGTTTTAGCCAGAAAATAAGGTCACTCAAACAAATCCTCACCCTGAGGGTGTCAAATCAATCCCATAGCAAAGATGTCTGGTTTAAGGGTATTTGTGTTGTCTGGTGTTTCATTAAAGGCCAGGCCAGGCTAGTCTTGCAGTGCTTATTGAGTACTTTGTGCCATTACTAGTAATCTGGTCTGTGATGCTTCTTGAAGACAAACTAACAATTTAATAATGTCTGGTTCTCGCAGCTACAACGTTCCTTCATTAACACTCCTTCATAACTTCTACAAAACTTGCCCATATAACACACGTCTCTATCTGCGTGCAGTCTTGTGATTGCCGAGTGTTAACATTAGCAAGAACATCTGTCTGTTCATCTACCTCAATAAAAAAAATGATGGTTTGTCCCATTTTTTGGAAAGTGGAACTTTCTGCGCCCTCTACATCGACATATCTTGAGAGTCACGATAATGTATGTCAGCAAAGACAAGTAACACCTATCTAAGGGTAACTGTAAGTTATATAAATAATATTCTGGACTGAAGTGTATAGATTAAGAAGAGGAGAAAGCAGAACAGGCAGGTACCACTGACAGGTTTGGAACTAACCCTGTGTGTGTGTCGCTAAACTGTGACCATAATGAAATCACTTAGTGGAACGCTTATATTAATATTCTAAACAAACATTAATGAGCGTGACGGTCCAGCGTCAGTGACCCGTCGCTTCTCATTTTCAGCCAAAATGTTAATCCCTAATCCCAGCTAATAACTGCAGAAAAAAGGAGGGGGTAGTAAAAAAGTGTGCATGAGTCTGTTGTAAAAAATGTTGTCTTCCATGTTAATTATTAATTAATTAATAAGGCTAACTTGATTTAATGGACATTGACCTAAGCACTTTTTTAAATATTGTTTTCAGTGCTTGCTTTTTTTCCTTTCTTTTTTCTAAACAAAAAAATATATATCATGAGAGTTTTTTTTACTTGCCTCGCTGAGCAAATAAAATTGTCTGATAGGCTGTAAATGGCCTGGAGGCCAGAGGTTCACCACCTCTGGGTATCTATCATGCACAAGAGGATAGACTGGAAAACAGTGGATGAAATCAGCGATGCTGTTATTCTGAGCTGAACAAAGAGAACATTGTTATGTTTGTTGAATCAATAAAGTGCTTCTGAAATGAAATAAAACACAGAACAATCCATGTCACACCAGCAACAGCATCAATAACTATAAATCATGTCACTGCCGCCAAGGGGAAAAGAAATGACATGAGCGGAATTATAGCTGGCTCTGAAAAGCCAACATGATTAGAGTCAACGTCAGAGAAGGAATGACAACGCAGGCAAACTGCAGAGAGCAAATGACCTGGGCTATAAACAAGATATTACATGGCTATGTCAGAGTTAGTGTGTGAATGGAAATAATAGTGACTGACAGGGCATGCGAGGCAAAGAAGGAAAGACCAGAGATGAACAAACCTGTTCAAAGAATTCGTCCATGAAGCCTTTATCCATCCCCACGGCGACTTCATCCTCCTCCTCCGTCATCTCCTTCCCCTGGACGGACACAACATAACATTTGGAGATGAAAAAATGAACAAATGACCCGTACAAGATATATGTGCATTGAGATCTTGTAATGTAGAGGACGACAGTACCACTGAGGTGTTGTTGAGCAGCGTTCTCTCTCAATTACACATGCTAATAAAAAAATCTTTACTTTATATATAATATTAAGCATGGCAAAGCTATATACATACACACACACACACACGTACATATATATATATATATATATATATATACACATACACACATACATTTATATACACATACATATGTATATATATACACATACATATACACACATAACCATACATATATATATACACACATAACATACATACACATACATATATATACATATTTACACGCACGCACGCATGCACGCACACACACAAAAGTGGACGAGAAATGAAAGCTACAAAACTTTTAAACTGAAGCAAATGACTCTCAAACTTCTCGGCATCGAGGCCAATGGTTCATTCAGAAATATGTGCTCATTTGTGCTCACATATCAATCACTACACACTGCATTAGCAGAGACCTCATGAGGGCCCGTCTCATTCATCTAGCCACTGTCGAGCTCATTCAGTTCCTCATTAGCAGCCCATGAGCTCATTTGCTTATCAGCGCTGTTGAAAGGGAGTGAAGTTTTCATCTTCCTCGAGCTATAATTATTGCTAAAATACTTCTAAACAGCAGGGAAACATTATGCATGTATGCATGTTGTACATCAGGGATGGGCACACGTATTATACCCTATTTCTCCAAGTTAACCTAGTTCCCTGGTGTCCTAATGAACATGTCTGTGACATGCTTTGGTCAAAATACCATAAGGATGAATCACCACAGCAGTTCAATCACCCTGCCAAAACAGCCTTGTTCAGAACACTCGGTTTAGTAGTATCTCTTTAGGTCCACCTTAAAGAAACAAAACTTAAAGGACAGGAAATTATCAGCCACAGATGCTACTGTGAGCTAACAGCAGTTAGCAGGCTCATTGCTATCATATATAACATGTATCCACTGGACAGATAAATCCTCTGAGGCTGGAAGTTTGTGTAGGACTCTGTGCTGCACTGTGGAGCCAAGAATAGAACTTTTCACGGACTTTGCGGACTTCTGGTTTTCGGATACCGTTTCCCTCACCAGCACTCTTGTGTGTTTCACGGACAAAGCGGAGCTCTGCTAGACAACAATTCCAGGAATTTTGCGCATTGTGACTTCCCAGTAAGTGCGGAAGTCAACATCGCGTGTTTTATCTCCTGTACTTAGACTGAGGAGGACCAAAAAAACATGAATGAGTCATCTTTTTTCACACTTTGCAGACTGTTAGGGCCTCCAGAGTTCCAAATATAAGGATTTAAATGATTAAAAAGTTGATTTTGCATAATATGTCTCCTTTAACAACCAATGAACACCTTTACTTGATTTGAACTGACCACCGCCATCTTTTTATCCTCTCGGTCATGTGGTATAGGTTTGCTTTGCATCTAGGTCTGAGTTTGTCAACGTAGGTTTACACTGAACAACCTTTGTCGTATAAACCACAGCATAGACAGGAACCAGTTCTTGAGAGGAAATGTCTGCGAGGACAGACTTCAGTGAGAGATGGCACAGCAAGTGGCACAAATAAAAGTGAGAGGAACAAAGAGCCACACTGCGATCCTGCAAATATCATTCATAACCACTCAAACAATTTAATTCCAAAAAACTATTGTTTCATACTCTTTGTATGAAGAGTTTGGAGCATTGGATACACAGTTGGATGGACGTCATTTCCTTGGTCTCAGACTGGTTTTTGATGGTTTGCCAGTGAGGACCATAGAGGAAATAAAAGAGGCGGCAGCAGCAGCAGGAGGTAGAGGAGGAGCAGAAAGACAGGCTGGGACTCAGAATCAGCTCCAATATCACCTGTAGTGTGTTAAGACTTCATATAGAAGTGCTGACTACCCTGCAGAGAAAGGAGGTCTTTGCTCTGGTGTTACTGTGAGTGGTCGGGAGGAGAGAAACTGAGTGGTGCACCGCAGTCCTCCAGATCTCTCCCAGATCTAAAGCTCCTGCTGGGGCGCAAAGAGGTTGAAGGAGGCTTTTAGAGCAGCAGTTTTGACTCATGCTACATTCATGGACATAACACACATGTGCACTGAGGTTTTTCAGTGCATCTCTAGTGGACATTTAAACGAAACATTGCTGGAACAAATGCAAGACACAATCCTTGGATCCACTCTGCCTCTGGGACTCAGACTCGGGTGAAACACCCTGGCAGGAGTGGAGTGGTCTGATTCTTCTGTTTATATTGGATTAGAGAATAGGTCTCGGCACAGTGCCAACAGGGAGTCGCTCCATGAAAACAAAAGGAGGAAAATGAAATTCAGGAGTGAGGGATCAAGAGATAAATCAGACATTTAGTGGCACGGCCCGTTAGAATGAAAAAAATAGGCAACACAACAGTTATTGAAAGCGGTAAAAGTGTATTAGCATGTGCAATAAGAAGTATATAAACAGATTAGCATTACTAATTATTACTAACATAACTTTGTTAAATATTGCGCTAATGACATTACTTGCAATGAATAAAATGTATACATTTAAAGGTCCAGTTCGTAACATTTAGGTGGGTTTATTGCAAGAAATGAACCATAATATCCATCAATAAGTTTGTATACATGAATAATCTAAAAAGTTTTTGTCTTTCATAGAAAGAATAAAGAATAAGTCTTTTATATCTACTTTATAAGGCCTTTGTATAAAGTAGATATAAAAGACTTATTCTTTTTGTTTATCTCAGAATACAGGCAAAACCACTGTGACAGACAGCTCAAGTAGAGATGGAAACCTATGTGGGAAGACCTTTCTTGTGTGTTTCTGTATTACAACAGTCACATTTCTGTGTTACAGCCAATTTAAGCAGCCTCCTGTGCAGTCCTGTTAGAGATGACTCAAAAATCTGTGTCAGCGACACTGATGAATACTGAGAGCATAACCAGATTTATTACCATAATACAGCCTCGTACCATCCATTATGGATGTCACTGTCAAACACACATAGACTTCAACATTAGATCATTTATTCATGTTTCTTTCAATAGAAAAAAAAAAAACCAAGATACAAACAGTAAAATCTGACTTTCTCTGTGTTCCACTTACAAAGCTGCTCTGTTAGATCAGCAAAGGTGTGAAGAGGGTAGCGACTAGAGATGGGAATCTGCATCCGTCAGTATTGGTTTTGGTTTGATACTGGTCAAAATCACTGGATCAGGTATCTTAAAATGACTGGATCGGACTAACACCGATATCAGTAGATACTTGTGATATCGGTATCGACCTAGTGATATTTATGAATTCATCTATCTATAAAGCAAGTTGTGTCTGTGTGTCTGTGACAGGCATATCTCACTGAGCGTTAGTCAGATCGCCCTAAGACTTTGGATATGGGTTGAGCATCATCAAATTTTTTGGAGGAATTTTAATTTTCACTGATTTATCACGCTACACCAGGCAGGCAGCGGCTCATCAGCAGCAGCTGCGCTGTCTGGAGCGGGGAGGTGGGAGTGAAGAGGCTGTCCTCACGGTGGTGGGTGAGACATTCTCAAACGTTTCACCACAGAACATGGTGTTATACTGAAACGATGAGGTGTCCATTCACCAATACGTGAGCACATATTTGTTTTGCATTAGCATGTTACTACTTTGCGGCTAACTTGGCGAACCTGTTTCCAAGCGCAGAGCTAACATAATACAAACACTGTGCAACCTCATTAGGCACAACGCAAATGTTTTCATTTTCAATTAGCATAGCTAACATCTAGCTACGCAGCTACACGGCAAGCTACTCTAATGCTTTACGTTCCTTTTCGCTCCTTATTTGCATGACCATAAATGGAAAAATCTACTTCAGCTCCCACTATAGGAATATATACTTTCTACAGGCACTGCACTAGTCATATAAAATAGATTTCTGAAATGTCTGAAACATTCAATTTAATGGCATTTATGAGGGATGCACAATATAGGTATCAGCAGATATCGACTTTAAAATGTATTATCGGATAATGGCAAACATACCAAAGTCTGATATGACTAATATAGTAGGCTTGATATGCTGCTACATCCTACAGGTATTTTTTTTTAATGCTTATTTATTTCTGCAAAATTAAGATATTTTATATCTACATTTGCTGTAACATGAGTTTGAAATATATTAATTTCATTACAGAAAAGAATATATGACCTCTGCAGTTGGGCAAAAGGAAAGAAGTGTATATATATCTATCTATATACATAGATAGATATATATATATATATATATATCATATATATCTTCTGCTTTAGCTACACAATTAATTCCTTTCAAAACATGTTTTTATTGAAAAGATCGAAAACCTTGACGTGCGCCTTTTTCACAAAGCTTATTTGCTACTCTAAACAAAAACATCCCTTACGACCTGCGTGGCTTATGTATACAAATACAAATCTGCAAACACATTCAACTTTAAGTCAATGTAAACACTATAATTTATATCCAACTGCAGTGTCTCTCATAGCAACTGCAACATCTATGACGCAAAATGGAAACGTAAAGTTAGATCCAAAAGATTGAACACCTTAAATTCTGGATTCTCTGGATAGTCTTTAGATCTGACAGTGTGAATGTAGGCAGATGAGATTACAACTACAACCATGGGAGGACAAGAAGACGACTAGTCCATTAGCATATCTGGTTAAGGCTAACAAGGGATTTGATTAAACAAGGCATTGAAGTGTTGGGGTTTTTCACCACCATCTTCATTCTCATGTTTAAGAACCTCACATTGGTCCTCACAAAGACAGTCAAAACAGCAGCATACATGTACACATACACACAACCCCACTTATAAAAATAGTTATTCCTTCACCTGCTCCCTTGCTAAAGCCCTGAGGACATTCACCACCTACTCAACAACAGATCTCTATGTGTATGTGGGAATCAGCTGACAGCAAAGAAATCACACAGAAACGAGATCCCACTCAAATATCAAGCATTACGAACCGATGTCAATCTTATTAATAAGAAGGCTGGATATAATCTACTGTAGGTCACCACAGAATCAATACAGGAGCGAGGATATGAAACACGACTGTTGAACGACGATGTAATAATGTATGCAGCAAGAATTAAAGTGTGTGTGTAATACACCGGTTGTCAGAAAAGTGAAAGAATTAACAGCAAACCCACAAATCAACACATTTCGCCTCACTAACTGACTGAGTGACTAATTGACTGCATGCTGGACAGCTGCCTGAATCACTGTCAGAGTGAATGAGTGGCTGATGGCTGAGGAGGAAGCTGTGCTGGGCTATCGAGACGCCACAATTACACAAGCAGGGCAGCAGTAGTGTGTGTGACAGGAGGGGGAAAAGGAAGCGAGCCAAAAGACAACCAGTCGACAACCTTGATTCAGGGAATGAGTGAATTTTCAGCAAAATGCCAAAAATAACTCGCACCATCTAATTCATGTCGATTATTTCGCTTCTAAAAACCTGGACAGCAACCTCAATTACGGTGTCTGTGTTGACTGGAAATGAAGTGTGTCACTTGCAGCGTGTAATTAACTCTCGTTATTTGGCTGAGGATTTCACACTGACATCCATAATGGATTCCCATTTCCCAATTATAATTTAGACACCCTTTGAACAACACGTTGAGACCTTTCAATTGCTGCTATAATATCGCACACGTGTAGTATTTCAAGATGGTCTGGACAAAACACCATGTGGTTGATGTTAGTCCACTTAAAAAAAAGAACTACTCTCAAAATGTTTCACTTAAATCAACATTACAAAAACACTTTTTGTTTTTTCTGTTCTGTGAAACCAGCTGTGGCCATGGCTTAACAAAGAGCAGGGTTCAGCCGATGCACGAGGAAGGATAATGTGGGCGGGTGATGAGATGAAGCTCTGAATCAAAGTCTGTGCGCAATGTGCAACAATTTCCTTTTCTTCACAAACCTCCTTAATGGCCTCCCACTTTAATAATCTCGCTTTTTTTTCTCCCTCTCCCTCCCTGTCTGTCATTCTCTCACCTAATTCTCTCATGCTCGCCTTCCTCCATACTTCTGCCTCACTACAGTATTCTTGTAGCACAACAGGCCCACACAACGTGAACTCGGTTACCTTTGTCTCACTCTGCCTCCTTATTTCACTTTGAATTAATCTCGTCTTCATCTCATATCCTTCCTCAAGACCACATCAGCATCTATGAATCCAAACAAATATAGACTTTAGATGCCTTGTCATAAGGAAAATAACAGTCTGCTGTATGTGCATCGACACTCCCAGGTGCACCTGTTCAATAGCTTATTAGCGCAAATATCTAATCAGCTACATGTCATTAACTCAATGCCTTTAGATATGGAGACATGGTCAAGACGATGAGCTGGTGGAAGTTCAAACAAAGCATCAGAATGCATACAACTCTTCTGACATACAAACTGCTGATGTATTGGGATCTTAATACACAGTGGTTGCTGGTCTTTGAAAACAAGGGAAAGCTCATTTTAGTTATTTAAATATACATTCTTACATATATTCTGCTAAATAGATATATAATTCTCCATCCATATCCTCCACCAGAGGGTCACGGGGGGCGCTGTGCCTATCTCAGCTGACATTGGACGATTGGCGGGGTACACCCTGGACAGTTCGCCAGTCCATCACAGGGCCACATATAGAGACAAACAACCATTCACTCACACTCTCACACCTACGGTCAATTTAGAGTGACCAATTCACCTAATCCCCATACTGCATGTTGTTGGACTGTGGGAGGAAGCCGGAGAACCCGGAGAAAACCCACGCACACGCGAGAAGAACATGCAAACTCCTTGCAGAAAGGCCCTTGTTCCGAAGTTGTTCCAAACGGGGCTGAACCCAGAAACCCGGGTCTTCTTGCTGCAAAGGCAAGAGTGCTGACCACTACACCAACCGTGGGTCCCACGGTTATAAATATATATATAATTCTGTAAAACTGAAATGCTATAATAATGTATATATTCACTGTGTATATGAACACAAACGAAAATGGTCTATATCACCGAGCAAATAACACACCACGACCAGCTATTTGTCTACGTACTTTACTCACAAAATCCACACAGCACTGAGGCAGAAAAGGCTCTGCCGTCAATCAAAAACTGGATCCAACAGTTTGTCCAATCGTCACGCAGAAACCGAGCGTCCGTGCCTCAGAGAGAAGCTGAGCTTCTGTGGAAGTGACATTTTTACCACATTTGTCCAATCACTGTGTCGAACTGTGTCGAGCAGCAGTTATTTGGGAGGAAATACCTTGTTGATGTCAAAGTAGAATAACCAGCCGAGTTCAAAAATGACAAAAAGGCAGAAAAATCAAATCATAACGCTCCTCATGCCATCTCTTCCTCCTCACTTCATCTTACCCCAGGTTTGATCAATCTTTTCAACCTCTCATCTTCCTGTCCGGGTCTTTCGTTCCTCTTCGCCCTCTGCTTTGCTCACATCCTTCTGACCTTAACCGGTGCACTCATCATAGAGATGCCATTTAGACACGACTAAATAGGGTGTTACAATATCAGAGCATTAAAGGTCGAATTATGATTTCGAAGCGGATAATAAGAATTAATTTCAGGCTGAGATTGCAAATGTCCACAGGTACAAATTCAAACAGCGAGAACTGCCGTCTGCTGCAGGGTCTCAGATGAGTGACTGACCTTTTAGACTAAATAGTGGCTGCTTACTGCCATTTTGGCCTGCTAGCACATAATTGGCCCAATGGATATGATTATATTAATAACATGCTGCTGTGAAGCCATCTACGCATTTAACAGTTAGCAGTGACGCCTTTATAAGCTTTTTGTAAATAACAAAACATAAATGTCAGTGATCCAGATGTATTGTCCATCACAAGAGCTTCAGAAGCCACTGAAGCACCTGCATTTACACGGTTTCTTCCCTACAGATCTCATTAGGCCCTCATCCAAACATCAACCTGTTAGTTCCCATCAATACTAAACTGTTTAAGGATGTTTTTCCTTTAATCAACAGCTCCATATTAAGTCAGATTCATCTATCTCTTATTAACTGGCCATGTGCCCTCAAGCCATTAAGGCTGTAGTTACTAAACCTCTTCTTTAAAATAAGGAAAAATAAAAATAAACCCAGATATAGCAAATGACCTATATATCCCAGAAAAGGCAGTTGCAAATTAGTTAATTAGTAAATGACATGTTAACACATTAGTCTGACTAAAATCAAGCTAAAATCAAGCTAGTCTTAGTCGGACTAAGATACCTGATTCATAGACCGCTTACCCCCTGCATGTATACGCTTAGTCGGACTGGAGTTGGACTTGGTGTTCTGCACATGCACCAGCATTTTCTCCCCGGTCTTTGACTTGAAAGTAGAAGGAGACGACGTATAAACTGCGGACAACACAGCAACCACAAGAGCCACGATCGATCTTATTTGCATCACGCACAACATGTACAGCAGGTACGAAACATACAGAACCACAGCACGATCCATCTCACCGTCCATCACGCCGTTCGCAGTTTCGCAGAAAAATGCATTAAATAACGTAATGGCTTATAGAGAGAAATCAGACATACATGGCCAATAAATCAGACTTGGCAAGTTGTCCAATTGCCTGTCTTAGTGGGACTATGGCCTTAGCTCAATTAAACGTGACATTAAGAGTGAGGCTTTTACTATTAATACTGGTAGCAGCAGTAGAATTGCCATCATTATTGTTGCATTATGATTAAAATTGATATCAGGATAGTTCTTGCTCCAATTCATGCTACTATTATACTATAATAATATTTGGACTGTCTTTAAAGTCAGTTAAACAAAACTTGACTTGATTCATCTGCATGTATGCATCCACAGTTGGTCTGTGAGCGTTGAGCACTGTCGGCGTCTCGCAGCTTTAAATTAACTTCAATGACAGATCACAGGCAGGGAAAAGAGATGTGCTGTCACTGCTCATACCGTGGCTTTGTCCACCTCCAGCCGCCTCTCTCCTTCTCGCACTATGGGATATATTCACAGCTCTTCACTCGGTAACTCGCCGACTATGAAGGATTATGACAGCAGCAGTGCGCCACTAACCCAATTACAATGCAGATATGAGAGCGAACGTAACAGAGAGCGAGAGGAATGTCAAGGAATGATGGGGAAAACGAATCATGGCAGCGGAGATGAAAGAGCAGTATGATGGGTTATCAAAGCTGGGGGGGGGGTCTCACTAAAGATGACTTTCTTCGTCTCATGAGTATTTTCTTCATTCATTTGTGGCGTTAAGTGGGATATCAGTTCTCTGCAAGACAAAGGGTGAATTCCAATTCTTTGGTTAACCCTAAATCTTAACCCTCAATCTCAAAAATGCGCTCCCGCTAGTGCAAGTGCTGTCCCGATTCTCAGATAAATTAAGTTGAGGGGCAAGTTTAAGGGCTGTATCGCCCTCAATATTGAGATTTTCCGAGACCACCCTTGGGAGCAAGGGCTACCCAGAATGCATTGTGTGTTTTGACATAACAAAGATGGCGCCGAAAGCAGCAAAACGAGTACGCTACAAATTAAGTATTTTCTTTGTTGATAGGGATAAAAAAATTATAAAAACCATTGAATTATCTTAGTTAGGGGCCCATTAGGGGCGTAACATAACAAAAAAATTTTCCGATCTTTTGTCAATAGCCGGCCGGTGCGGACAAGCGATCGTTTACTTTTCAATAAACCGTGGTGTGTGGTAACTGTCAGCTGAATATGTCCGTGGTTGTGGTATTTGTATGAGTATCATCTTATAACTAACTGATAGGTTATTAAGGTATTATTTTTTTTTCCAACCTAATAACTTGACTGACAAACGGATCGTAATAAATATTTGTGACGTAAATGTGTTCTTCTTCTTCTTTTTTGGAGTTGACAGACTGGACGCAGCTTTGGCGTTATTCTGCCCCCCACAGTCTGAAGACGTACCTGCATTTAAGGGGTGTCCCATTTCTAAGTGACAAAATAACCCTCAACACTTGGTTTTGAGAGCCAGTTAAGATTAAGGGTTGAGCTTGAGGGTTAAGATAGGAATTGGAATTGGCCCAAATAGTCCCATTTGAGAGACTGGAAGAGAAAGGTTTTGCATTTCTTTCCTTGACATAAATGCCATAAACATTGACATTGCAATATAGAGAAAACAAAACATTTTAAATAGACTGATCATGAAACACAGATGATGATGATTGGAGTCACACATCAGACAATATTGACTTATATAAAACTGTTAAGTTTAAAGGGCTGGTTGGTTACTTTTGGCGCCTCACACCGGTGTGATTTAACTTTATTATTGGACAAGATTAACAGAGATACTTAGGGCCTAACACAGTCAATGACGGTTCAATTGGTCGTAAATTAGTTTTAAAGCCCTTTATCTCCTACAAGAGCCTGTGATAAAAGGCATCACCTGTGCTGCTGCTGCTGCTGCTGCTGCTGAATCCTGCCAGCCATTATCAGATGATGGGAAAAGGGAGGTCGGCAGATCGCAAATTTAATTTTAGCAGTGTCAACAAAGACGACCTGAAGCTAATTCTCCAACAAAAGATAGGGCAGCTTTGATTACAGAGTCCTCTTTATTGATTATTAGGAACACAATAAGCTTTGGAACCATCCCTCTATGAGAAGTAAATGAGATTAAAAAATACAACAATTTTATTTTTTCCTTTGGTAATCTCACAGTAGGAATTATCACCTTCAAATGATGACGAGGACTTATTTCATGCTTTGCTTGGTCTGGATGAAGAAGCTGCATAACGCTTCCATACACACGCCTCATATAGAACTATCAGCAGCAAACAGATATTGAATATATTATAATTGTCACCTCATTTGCAAAGACAGACAAGTCCCCAGTGAGTCACTCGATCAGTCACACTCATTTCATGGTTCATTAACGCAATTACGCAGCCTCTATGTGTGGATGAATAGCGTCTTAGTGCGCTAGAACGTGGTTTAGCAGTATGTGCTGTATGTTTGCATCTTTCTCATGGTTTCTTGGGACAATACAGGACCGTGGCAATTCATTTTTTACTGCAAACCACCTCCTCCACCAATGATACCAAGGCTCAACGGGTGGATCAGGACCAGTGGAGAGTTTACAGAGGCCTGAAGCTTTGAACAAGGACAAACAAGACCTCTGACCGTGTAGGATCAAGTTCAGTTCAACTGTGAGCAAAATGGCTCTTTATTACCGCTGGCGTCGTCAAAGACACGCACAACCGCTGAGGCGATGTGTCACATCCATCCTATTCATTAATGTGTCACTCTAATGCCAAGCAGGTAGTGACAATAACCCTGCCACACACACACACACACAGGTTTATGCAGCTATTCTCCTAAGGACACACTGAGTTCTATTCATTTGGACAGCTTATATCAGGGGCCTCAAACTCAAAATGACCTAGGGGCCAGTGAACTTGGTTAGGAAGGGGCCATCAAGTGAAAACATTCCAAATGTTTGTGAAAAAATTAATACTTTAGTGATAAGAAAATATAATTATATCTTGATAATCCATCATGATGTTGCATTTTTATTTTTTTTTTACAATATATAGTTCACAAAAAACTAATTTATGATGCAAAATGAATATGAAAACAAAAACAGAATAAAACATTAAATCAAAATTACATGTAGCCTTGTAGAATTTAATGAAATATATTCTATTCTTCTATACATTTAATATTGTGATAAAAATATTGTTTACTATTGGTCAGTATGGGCCAGTTTTCATTATAGTTTTAAAATAAGTTTAGGGCCAGAAGATACCAACTAAGGGGCCTCATGTGGCCCACATGCCACAGCTTTGAGACCCCTGGCCTAAATAAAGCCTTAACCATAACCATAACCACTTGTGCTGCTTTTCTACTACATGGTCCTGGCACGACTCTACCTGCCTCGGCTTTTCCATTAACGATAGTACCTGGTACTTTTCTTTATTAACTCCTCTGGCGAGGTTCCGAGCAAGCTGAGCCGATACTTACTGCGTAACAACGTCAGACTGCCTGCCACTGATTGGTCAGAGTGCCGTCACTCAATCATAATCGAACAATGCCGAACTGCAGATCAATTAAAAATCTTAAAAACATGTGTTGTTCTCCAGCATTTAGCATGGAAACGCCTAAAATCTCAACATTTAACAGAGGAGACCGAGTGGCATCGCAACCCCTGCCACTGTATTTGTATTTGTTTGTGCTCTGATCATGGAGGTGCTGAACAAATCTTTTTAATGAACTGATTCAAAGGATTCAGTGAAAACAACTGCTTTACAAGTCACTAGTTGTGTCGCTGCAGTTTCACGCAGCCATGCTGTGAAGACCCCGCCCACGTTGAGGAGGTACCATATTGTCATTGCTGTGCCGAGCCTAACATTAACATAGCCACAATTAAAGTTCCTCAGTTCCTCAGAAATGAGGTTCTACTTCATTAGGACCAGGGTTTGGTCTCCATGGGGAATACTGGTCAGTGATTATGCCATAAAAGGACCTAAAGAAGTAATAAATACACGTACGTACGCACATCTGCCAGAACTGATACTGACACTGAGCAACAACGCTGCACAGAGACGACAGGTGCGAGAAAAGAGAGGAAGAGATGTAGGGGAGGACAGGACCCACCTGATAAATCATTGATATGAAAAGAGCAAAGAGCAATAATGGAGGGACTGGCCATTAGAGACATGATCAAAGACAAAAAGGCTGTTATTAAAGAGACAGAGGCAGATATAGTTAATCAAATGGCCAGACAGAAGAGAAACAAAGCTGATAAAACATCACGAGGAGGCGTGAAGGTGAAATGACCCGTTACAGGTGCAGCATTCATGGTACGTGTCTAAATAAATAAGCCCCTGTCACAAAATGATAGACCCATTTGATTGATAACAGTCCTTGTGGGCGTGTGAGAGCTGTAATAACCTCATCATTACATTTCCCCATTGGTTTCAGTAGCTCGAAGAAGGCCGACAAACGCATCACATCTGCGCCATCTGTCACCAAGTCACAGCTGGGCCGACTGGGAGCGACGGGACGAGGTGAGTGGAGGGGAGAAGCCGTTTGCTCATTTTAGTTATTGAGAGTGGCAGCTTTAGGCAGCGGGCTAATGAGTTATTGGAAGAGCAGCGTTTGTGAGCAGGTGTTGAGCTCATAAAGTAGTCTTATGTGCATATGGGCAATGTTGGAGCAGAAGCTGCTTGCTCACATATGAGCAAAACTCAATTTCCTGCCAAATCTACACAGGCACATGGGTGAGTAAACTTACAGTGAGACTACAAAAAAGCATGGAAAGACACAGCAGTAACGGCCCAATCAGCAAAGCTCAGTTCAGTCCTTTATGCCGCTCACGTAGCATACATGACGATGAATGCTTATGTAATGTTTGCTTAACGTTTGTCTTTGCTCCATGTATGGCCCCAAACCACATCACCTGCCTGCTATAATTTGTGCTGCAGTAAACAGTCGGGATGCAGCTTATTGAGGAAAGTAAATGTAATAGGTGAACCTTAATAGGTTTTTAATGATAACCTCGAGAACAATCTCAATTTCTGCTCACTTTTTCAAAACCTGTGGGGAACAGAATACATTAGAGCTGCCACTAACAGCCATTCATTCCCATTAATTAGTTGTTTGGTGATGATGATGATGTTGTTCAAAAAATTCATTGTTTTTGTCAACAAAACAATTTCGTTTTATTGATTTCATTATGCTATGGAGCAACAAAACTAGAAAAGATTCACATTTAAGAAGCAGAAATAAGGAAGCTTGTTTTAATATAGTCTGATATTAATTTAGCAATCAATGAATAATAATTGCAGGCCTAGAAATACATCTTACAGGAACATTTTTTATTGAAATTGTTCATCTTTTGTCCTTTGTTTCAATCATACTGCTGATCTTGCATTTATTATTATTAATTATTTCATTTTTTCCCAATCTTACGACTGTAATTATAATTGCACTGCTTTGAGTTTGGCCCTTTACAAAAAGAGCCCACTATCCCTTACAAGGCACGAGCACAATCTGTTTCCCTGGCAACAACAGGTAGCCAAAACCGGAAATGCACAAATCTCTTTTAAAACTATTAAAACTGTATGTACGGTGTGGAAAGAAAGTGGAGAACCAACTCAGCAACAACACAGCCTGTTACTGCCAATAATGTATTAAATCATATTCGTGCAAAAGTGTGACTTAATGACAATATTTCCATAAAACCAGACAGCTAAGAGTGTGGAAGCAGCAAAACATGCAAGAGGAGGAGAAAACTACATGTGGCTTTACCAACTACTGATGATCTGTTGTACTATGCTTTTTAACTGAGCTAAGGTTTTGGTTAATGACAAATTCTCAGCAATGTCTTTTGCACAAGGTTCAGTATCTCCAAATCACAAAACTTACTTATACTAGCCTTATTTTACTTACTTACGTAAATTAATTGACTCCCCTTTTGCATTCCTCCAATAGACAGAGAGTCTGCCATTCCAGGCGGTGTTTTCACACCTCTTTGTCTACTGTAGGTATCGGGGAGCCAACTCCATGCGGATGTTCCATGAGCTGCATCGAAATGAAACTACATGGAAAAAAAACAACAACAATAATCCAGCACTGAAATAACACGTCTGCTAACCCGCAATTTATTTCACTTTCATTTTGGTCTTGATTGACTGAATAATGGTCTGACTGGAGTCACTCCAGCTGCCATTTCTTAAATAGGAACAATATAATCAGAAAAAAATCAGCAGACTGAACTGTTATTTATGTCAAGCCCAAACTGTTTGGCTGAATATTAGTTGAGGTTTCTCAATGGAGCTGACGAGAAAGCTTCAGCCTTTGCTCCATCTCTCTTGACAACTGCATCCTTCCACCACTGCCAGGAGGCAGCACGGCTGGCTGGAGACATGCCTCTGCTGAGCACACACACACACACAATTGGCAGAGCTCCCTTGAATCCAATTCATAGCAAGATTTTCACTGAAAACTGAGGAATCGCAAAAAGTCTGTCCTCGGTTTCACCGCCGATCATTAGGAAAACGAAATGGAAAACTACACTCATTCTCATTGTAAGGACACTCAAACCGTCACAGGGGCAAGATCCAAATATTTTCATGGTAACAGACCATACGATTACAATAAACCTCCTGCTCACACCCCAAACTCACACAACAAACTGAAACACAGTTGTTAGAAAGGTGCTGAGTGTTAATCGTTAAAGAATCATTTATGTAGATTTAACAGGTGGAATGGATGAGCTGGGAGGTTTGCAAGGTTTGCGCAGGTCTCAAGTGGCAACTGGTTGTGAGTGACGTCACCCACGGGACTCTGCTCTATGATTTTGAAGCCTCGACATTTGCAATTTTTGACCAGCAACCACGCTGAGTTTTTGCAACTGGAAAATTCACAGACGTCACCTGCAACCAGGCACCTATTGGACGACACCAGCTGCTAATCACGACACTCATGTCCACTTACATGTGTCATAGTTTATTGTCTATCCTTTATAAATATATATATGTATATATATATATATATATATATACACACACACTCACACACATACGTAGTGGAACACTGCATTGATTTCCATTCATTTGGACAGCCTGAACAAATCATCATCTCTAACCAAAACCATAACCAGTTAATGCCCAAGCCTAACCTTAAACTATCCACAATTCAAATCTTAACATTTAAACTGAAGCAGTCCCTCAGAAATGAGGTACTGCCTCATTAGAACCAGGTCTCCATGAGAACGACTGGCAGAAAAGGTCCTAAAGAGGACACAAATACAAGAACACACACACACGCACGCATGCATGCAAAGTATTTCCACAAAAACTACACTTTTATGATCTTAACTTTTGTCTGGATCACTTCAATTGTGAAAAAATTACGCACACACATAGAACATTAACACTAAATATACAGTGAAAACAACCTTGAAAAATGAAGTAGAAAAAAATTGTCAGCATGAAAAAAAAAAAGCCTATAAATTGCTGCACTAACAAAAGGGTTTTTGATGAGCAGACTGAGCAGAAAATGACTTTTACTTTGAGCAAACACGAAGTCAGACAGCAGCCTGGTGTCTGTACGCTCAATAAATCAAGGCAGCGGTGATAAAACAGTGAATGTGAGCCTCCCTCCATCTTCACACACACACACACACACACACACACACACTCACTCACTCACAACTGTTGCTTCTCTCACACACACACGCGCACACAGTGACTATTTAAACACAAACCAACAGCAGCTTACGTACGTGTTTAAGTTCTTGCATTCGGTCCTTCATGGCTCCTGTTGTTCCTCTCTCGCTGCCTCAGTTTCAGTGTGATGATGAAGATGATGATAGTGTGAGCCGGAGATCGACTGGAACCGACCGAGGCGAGGAAGAGCGAGTGTCGGCGGAGAGAGACGATCTCCTCTCTCTCTGTGTGTGTGTGTGTGTGTGTGTGTGTGTGTGTGTGCTTCTGTCTTCGGTGAGAAACACTGCTGCTGCCGCCTGAAGGAGGACGGTGGTGATGGTGATGGTGATGATGATGAAGGTGGGACCAGAACACTGTGACGCGCAACAAAAAGGTGAAGCGAGGCCTTCCACCGTTAACCCCTCACCCTCCTCCTCCCTCCTCCCTCCAACTTCCTCCTCAATCTGCGCTAATTAAGCCCGTGTTTGTTGTTGTTTGTTTTCCTAAAAGGAACGAGCCTCTTTGGGAAGTTAGCTCGCCAGCCTCGTCACTGTCTCCTCTCAGACACGCTGGTGGGTAAAGTTAACGCCTCCTCCCACAGTCACGGTGGCTCTTCTGAGCGTTTGTTTTAAAATGAATGGTGGTTAGGTTTGAGTGAGCAGGTTCACAGATAACGCCCAGGTGGTTTGTGTGTGCGTGTGTGTGTGTGAGTGAGACGAGAGGCACACAGCGCCCTCTGTCGGAAACACCAGGTGCTCACACCTTCACAGACTTTTTGACGCGCGTTCACAGTCAGTGAATTCTTGTGTTGGATCAGTGGCGTTCACAGTTACTTCAGGGGGCAGAAGCTGAAGTCATAATAAGGGGCACCCTTATCAAAATTTATTTTGAAAGATGTACACTCACGAATAATTTAATACGTTTAATTAAATTACAGTATAAAAATGAGTCTGGTAGAAATTAGAGCCAAAACAATTAATCAATTAAATAAACTAAAAAAAATAATCATCAACTATTTTGATAAACAATTAATTGGCTTGAAGATTTTTGGTTGTTTTAGCTTCTTAAATGTGGATATATTTCTATAATGATTTTTTAAATTTTTCTGGATCTGGATTGATCAGGAAAATAATCGTCAGATTAATCGATTATGAAAATAATTGTAAGTTGCAGCTCTAGTAGAAATTACAGTTCTTTTGACATGCTATGGGTCAGGTTTTAAGTTAGAGAAAGAAAAACTGTCCCATCCTGGTGATTGAGAACCACCAAAGACATTTATCTCGGCACGGCCCTGTTTATTGTTGTCCCATTGTGATATTGTCAAGTGTGTGAGGGAGCTCTGGGCTGTCTATTTTGACCGCATCATGGCCCCTTTGCTTACCTTTGTTATATTTGCAGACTTTGCAAGAAGGCAATTACCCACAGTTCATAGGGTGTGGGCAACAATCAGCGACCTGACAGCGACATAAAAAGAAGGCACAGAGAGTGAGCAACCAAAACAGATGTTGACTATGCAAGACAGGAAACCCAGAATGAAATCGAATTAATGTACACATATGGGGATAATTAAGATTATGAATCAAACATTTATATTTTGATCTCAGGTGGTACAGGGCCAATCTCTTCATCCACTCACTGTGAGCCAATCTCCTATGAATGAGCCACTCAAAGGAGGAGAGAAACTGCAAATAAAAAATGCATGAGAGTAATTATTAATTAGCAGGTGATTCAAGTCATAATAGGCAGGTTATGGGGGTAATAGAATTTCTAAATTATAATAATTTCATTAAGCATTATGTATATGGGAGATAACGATGCCACTGCTCCTCCTCTGGACTCGGTTTACAGCTTCACAACTTCATCTGTCGTGTGATTGGAGGGCTTATCCTTATGCATTAAAAATATGTATACCCTAATTCATCTTTTTATTAGTTTATTATGAACAAAATGCCAATTCCTAAAATGATGATGATGTTGTACGCTGTCAAAGGTGAAGGCCGCCCACAGGAAGTCATCCGATGCCAAGTCAACAGTCCACTCCTGGATTTCTCACACTCCATGTGCTTTAACATAGAAGTATTTATTGATTTAATTTCTACATACGGTGTCTCTCATTAATCCGTATTAACCTGGTGATCTGCCAAATTGTCTTTGGTTATCAAGAAATAAAACATTATTGGTTTCATTTTTATTGAGAAAACATTGCAGATAAATCCAACAAGCAGCCGATCAGAGGTGAGAACGACATTTCATAATCTATTAAATCTGTTTTGATTCTATGACAGTGGTGTTTCGTCATTAGTGGCCAGTACATGCATGCGTTTCCAGCCATTGTGATTCATTGAGAGTGCAGTCTTCGTCGGTCTCTTTTTAAATTAACTTTTTAATTTAAAAAACACTAACAGGCGTTCACTCTCTCCGGTCCACTTGCATTAAAGAGTCGAGTCCAAACACGCAGTGTCTCCAGAGGTGGCTGTGTGCAGGGTGGCACAGACACAGAGACCTAATGAGGGCCCAGCTGCATGAGTCAGAGCTAGAAATGAGGTCTTCTCTGACGTCCAGTGTATTTAGTGTCGGCTCGAACCTCCCTGTAGATCGACCATCACATGACAGAAAGAGAGAGGAGGCGAGTGTTACAAAACTGAAGCTGAACACAAGTGTGCCGTGTTATTTAAAGCATGAATATTTGAGCACATGATATAATCAAATATTCATTTCTTTATCCTGCAATGGTAGAATACAGTTACACAGACATACCGCCCCTGTCTTCTTCTCCTCTCCTTCTTTTCGAAGATCCAGTCTTTTCCCTTCTTCAAGGATTTACCCTTCATGTTTTTGAACCGAGACCTTCACAAAGACAAAGTGAAGCCGATGAGCTGATTTTAAAGTACTTATACTACTCTATGTGTGACCACGAGGAAAAGCACTAACGTCGCTATGTGAAAGGGAGGAAAAATTGCCCGACATGGTTTTTAGTCAGACAGTACAACGGCCCTTTTTAATTTCTCTTGGTCTATGGGCTTAATCGTGACAGGTACAACTAAACCTGCACTCATCAACTCCAGGACCTGCTCTTTTTCAGATGCCAAGAAAAAAAAGAAGATGTGTTTTTTTTTCAACTAAATAATCACAATAAATAAAAGCAGCTAATAATAATTTTCTTTCAAATGTAAATACACTCTCATAAAAGAAAAAAGAGCATTAAATCCTTCATATAGAGAAAATACAATAGTATCAACTTGAAGAATGATACTCAAAGGACAGCAGTTGTGTTGTTCTGACCAGGGCTATCATTATCTACACAATAATTATGTGGAGCTGCCTTAACAATGTTCATTTGAATCCATGAGGAAAAACACAAGAGTAACACAAACACTCAAGTTTTAGCCTCAGACTCCCTCTCATTACGATTAGTATTTCTGAATAATAATAAAAAAACAATGCAAATGCCAATGGTTTAATACATTCTTGTAATAATCTGGTTACTCTGATAAACAGGGTGTATTTTCTCAATGTAAATACACTATGTGTCTGCCTGCTGTGTGACTGTGTGTGTGTGTGTGTCTTTACCTTTGTCCTGAATATTGAACCTGGTTTGAAACATGTCTATCTGATGTTTCTGATCCCAAACCCTGAAATAAATGAGAGCAAGAGCACAGTTACCAAGGTTAATTAATTACCAAACGAAAAACCTCATTATCCCCCGCGACATTGAACGTCTTTGTTTCTTACTTTGGGTAGAACTCCTGTTACTCCAGCAAAAAGACACAAGAAGAACCTGGAAATACAGAAAGCGTGTGTGCGCGTTAATTTGTGCGTAATTGTGTGCGAGCGAGAAAGAGAGATCACTTTACATTTTAATTAAACGTGTAACAATTAATCACGCTGCTAATGTGACAAACGGTCTCTAATTAGTGTTGTGTTGCAACTACACTGACACTAATTTCAAGTCCACAGGCTATTAAGTAAGGATCAGTCACAGACAGCAGCAGCAGTACAGTGTGTCAAAATAAAAGCCCTGCTTTCTCACAGATACTGACTTTTTCGCCTTGCTGCTGTTGGGATAGTCGACCACCATGCCCCCCGTGAAACCTGCCCTCATGGCCTGCGACGTGATCAACTCAAGCTTTAGAGAAGAAAGAAGACAACCAAGGGTGAGTGTGATAGAAACAAACAAACAAACAAAAAACTACATCTAACCATCAACGGTGTGTTATCACCTGCTCTGAGTTCTCTGGATAAAGCTGAAAAATGGCACGTGATCCTCTGGACTGAAAGACAAACAGCAAAGGGACGTAAGTAAAGGTCATCATTGTGGTGTATCTACGACAACAGAAAAGATAAGCTTACCAGAGACGAGTAGAGAGTACTGAAAAAGGTAAAGAGTCTCTTTGGAGGACTGTGTGTCTTCTTGTCAGCGTTACAGAGCCACTGCAGGGCAGAAATACTGACAAGAGTCCAAAGTGTAAATAAAAACATATTCATTAGATTTCATTTTAACATACAGTAAGTATGCTTTTTAAATTTACCTGATGCAACCATCAAATGTGCCAGGACGAAAGGGCATCCCCTGACCCATGTCCCCCACTAAAAGGTCTCCTTCCACCTCCCTGTCCAGTGCAACGTCTGACACAGAAAAAAATATGCATTACTTGAAGCATACAAAACAAGTTGAGAGGAATTTGACAGAATCAAAGTGCAGGAGTGTCTGACTCACCCAACATTGCAGTGCTGATGTCAACTCCCACCCAGTAATGTCCCTCCTCTGAGAGGTAGTCTCCACTGAGACCAGAGCCACACCTGAGAGAAGACAGAGGACAAACTCAATCCCTCACGTCAAACACAAGATTACTCAATTTATGAATAACATATGACAGTATTGACATTAAGATGGAGTAATTCACAAACACCGGATACACTTTTATCATCACTTTCGACATAAAAAAAAACACTGCTTCTTTTCAGTGTCATTACAAAAAGACAATACCAAACTTCACGTTTGTCAAGTTGTTACCACTGAGGGACTATAATTTTATTTGTTGAGTTCTTTTTGCAACAATTAAATATATTAGAATTATCCCCTATGGAGGATAAAGCAATAGAAGATTCATGAGAGAAACAAAAGTATGCTTTAAAAAAAAGCTCTACACATTCAGTATGTTGAATGAGATTATCTGTGAATTAAAATAAGAATTCAATCATATTATAATACAGTCCTCAGCGACCCTCCGGTGGTAGGAGAAAGCGGTAGATAATGGATGGATGGATATAATACAGTCCATTTAAAAAATAGCCAGTGTCACTCACCCAACATCCAGCAGGAAGCACGGCTGTCCCTCTGGCAGGTTTAAAAGTTCCACAGCTCTCTCTGACATCTGGGTTTGGATCTCTATCATTCGAGAGCTGAAAAGCAACAAAATCATTTCACACGAGGCCCCTTACAGCTGTTTTTTTTTATGTTTATTCATTTTGCACTGTGGTAACTTGGTTCCATAAAGTAAGAAACACTCTCTGGTATCACTTGACTGTTAATTCAGGAACGTAGCACCACACACATGCGTTGTAAGCCCTACTTTTTTGTTTTTTAACATATATCTATCTATATACCCGTCACAGCTACATCAAATGTCCACAATCACACCTGCACAATATAGGTATAATATATCAATATCTGCCTAACTAGTCTTAACTAAAGTTTAGTAGGCGGAACTTTTGGTCTCACGGTAACCCAGACTCATTTTAGTGACGTACCACAGAAAAAGATTGAGAACCACTGTGTTAATTTAACTACAGAAGAGACTAAATGATCTCTACAGTTGGGCTAAAGGAAATATGTATACCACAGCATCGTTATCAGCAAAAAGTCCAATATCGTGCATCCCTATCCCTGGGGTGACTCATAAACAACAATATTAGCATGCTATACAATTTACTATCAGCGTGTATCACAGTCACACACACTGAGCACAGAAACTCACTTCTGCGAATACTTCTTTGCCTCCTCTTCGTTGTAAAACTGCGGACATTAGAGCACATAGTTACACACTGTTCAGTGACACTTGTTATCCTGCTTTTAAAATAGCAGTCAGATCCGTACTGAAGCAGTAGCTAATAAGCGTTAGCTTAGCAGCAACGTAAACACAACAGACCGAGACTCACCACATCAGGAGGAGCTGAGTGTTCGGGCCGTCGACAACTGGATGACATGATTTTCCTTGTGTGTTGCGACACCTAACGCTAAATAATTAATTTATATAATCAGTTTAAACCCAAGCTAAATGTTGTTGTGAGAGCAGATCACATCATAGAGCAGACGGTCTACACATGTGAGGCTTCTTCTTCGTCGGGTAGAATAAAGGCAAACCAATGTAAATACAACGTCGTGTCGCCACCCAGTGGTTCTCCAGGTCCATCGTCCTCTTCTTCTGTTGTTTTGTTTTGTTGGAGTGTTGACCAAAGTAATTACCTTACACACACACATGCAAAAAACACCATACAATTCGTGTATAAGAAAATACAATTCTGTTTTTCAACTCAGTTAACTTAAAAAAAAAAAAAAAAAAACTCCCAATCTCCTGATCTCTCTCCTCAATGTCTCTTGACAATAAAAAATAATGTGCTTGACTATTTCTTCT
The DNA here is from genome assembly GCF_963457635.1 of Microchirus variegatus. Lineage (NCBI taxonomy): Eukaryota > Metazoa > Chordata > Actinopteri > Pleuronectiformes > Soleidae > Microchirus > Microchirus variegatus. Next base: position 30,579,277 of record NC_139804.1, on the reverse strand, counting down.
TAGTGACAGTGATCACATAGCCCTGAAGGATCCGTGTTTATATTTAATCTTATTCATCTGTATACTATAGAGGGTTTCTCAGAACTAACTTTTTTTTTTTAAATAAACAAGACCTAATGATTAATGTTCTGCTTATTTATAAGTCAACATTTAAAAAGACACCATCCACATTTCTGTGCTTTTATAATGAGATCAAACTCTGTATAACGTCCCTGAAATTCATTCAATGAAAATTTTTATGCAAGTTTATTTTAAAAAAAATTTAAATTCAGATTTCGTTATTATTATGTTGTTGTTCATGTTTCCAAATGTTTTTGTTGTACCTAACTGTCTCTTGTAGTGTCGTTTGTATTCTTGGTTTATCTCAAAATGTTCAAATGCCTTACAGTATTGTTAATTAAATGTTATAAAATAAAATAACTAACTAAATAAATAAGAATGTAAACGTCACATTTTTCCTGCAAATGATTTTGGCAGACTAAGAGTACTTCCGGTAAAAATAAACTCTCATTGGTTTCTGGTTGAGTGACGAAAGCAGAAGTTGCAGCCGTGTTTCCGGTCCGGGCCCCGGTCCTTTCACGGCAGTGAAATGGCAGAGGTCGGTCAGAGGCTCTGGACCACAGTTTACCGACTCTCCGCTTTCAAAAACAGCCAGAGTCGAGCGGTGAGCACCGGGGACAGTCCCGCAGCTCTGCGGCTGCACTGCAGCGTCAGTGACAGCCGCGTTAAAAAGGAACCGACCCGGAACCAAGGTGATATTCTGCCCGAGTCAGAGATTAGAGCAACACACTGCAAACCAGAGACATTTCCCAGAGTGAACGAAAGTCACCACTCACAGCAGAATGGGAGTTGTGCCGCAGCTTTGGAGGTAAATTCACTACGATTTAGCGCATTTGCTCAAACCAGAGAGAAGACCCAGACTCATAGAACAGCTTTGCACCAGTCTTTCCTCCATGAGAAGCCACAGCCTCTCAGGATGTCATCCTGGTCCAGAGAAGCTGTCTCCGTCCACCCTGACACTTTCAAGTTCAAACAGCAGCTACGAGCTCTCTGCACTGTCTTCTTTATTCTGGCAGAAGATTCAGGTTATGGACCATCTTCATCAACTAGAAGCTACAGCTGGAGGAGTTCAAAGGATGCTCCTCTGCACAGAGGTAATACGACCTATTATGACATCCTCAAAGTATCCCCTAGTGCCACACAGTCCCAGATCAAGACGGCCTACTACAAGCAGTCCTTGATTCACCATCCTGACAAGAACCCGGGGAATAAGGAGTCCTCTCGGCACTTCATTGAGATCACTGAGGCTTACGCGGTGCTGGGCAACATCACCCTGAGAAAGAAGTACGACCGGGGCATCTCGATCCAGTCCGTTGCCCAAGGTGCATCAAGCAGATCTACTGGCTCCACACAGCAGCAGCATCATCATCATCATCATCACCAGTATCAGGAGCAGCAGTATCGAGAGCAGCAGTATCAGCAGTATCAGCAGCAGTATCAGGACAGAGCCAGGCGGTTCTCCGAAGCTGCCAGGAAGCAGAGAGAGCGGGAGATGAGAGCCAGGAGGGAGCGCACTCTGGAGGAGGAGAGGGAGTACCGGGACAATTGGGTGCGAGATAAAGGGATAGAGGGGATTGCGTTGGTTATGATGTCCGTGGCAGTGGTGTTAATAATACACATCTGCAGGTCCTGAAAAAGAACTACTACTACTGCACATGTGATAACTCTGAAGCAGAGTGTGCTGGTGCAGTGTCTCAGACTGTTTCGCTTGTGTTGCACAATTTCTGACTGTTGGAGATGATAGTTTTTAGTTTGTTTTTAAAGGGGTTCAGAGATGGTCTTTTGCATACCTCGGTTGTAACGAGTTTCTGTTGCCTTTCTATCATTTTGAACCAGTCAGGTCATTCTCCTGTGAGCTCTGACGTCAATCAACAAGACATTTGTGTCCAGACAACTGCCACACAATGGATAATCTGTCTTTTTCAGTCCATTCTATGTAAATTCTAGAGAAGGTCGTGTGTGAAAATCCCTGTCGATCAGAAGTTTCTGAAGGGGAAACAAAAAGTATATGACAAACACTGTAACTGCAAAAGCACCCAGTTAATTAGTCATTTTATTTATTATTATTATTATTAAACGTGGAAAATACTTTTTCGCTGTTGGTATGAGGGTGCTCACTAAACCCTTTTTAATTTATTCCCGATTTACAAATATTAGCACATTTCTGAAGCCAATCGATTCCCTGTACACCCGAATGCTGCTACGCTGAGGATTGAAAAAATAAAGTGTACATGCTGACCAGTGCACAATATGTCAATTATTTGCAGTGAATGAAATCACACTGCGACATCTTCCTAGGTGTGAAAACATACATGTGTTATGTACATTAAGATCAGGATACTACATCATGCATATGTGCAATTTGACTAAAAAGAGTAGTATATTTTTATTCATTCATAAAAATAGTCAACATGTGGTTGTATTTACTAAGCATTTCATTTCCAGTGTTGTGTGGGCTTACCTCTAGAGGGCGCCTTTGTACATCAAAATGAGCTCCATCATTACAACTGGAGGCTGGAGGGGCTCAATGAGTCTTAACTCCTGCATGATGAGGTGATGCTGATGCATGTATTACTGTCAATTACAACTAAAAACTAAATAATATGAAGGCTGCTCAGTCTCTAGGATCATAGATTTAAGTGCATTGAATGTTTACCGGTGAGTATTAGTGACTTTGCATCAGGGCCTAAATATGGAACATCAGCTATGTTTAAAGGTGCATTATGTAATAAATCTAAAACAATTGGCCATAAAAGCTTCCTAATATGTCACAGAGACTCGTGAATAATGTTCATATAACAAACTGAACTCACCAACAACAACTTTTTTTTTTTTGGCATGTGGCGCCACCTACCGCCGTCTACCAATCATTGCAGTCGATAGAGTTTCAGCTGCCGAGCAACCATGGGTTGCATGTTACGTCAGAAAACGAAACCTAAAAGACCTCGGTATTTTGAATTTGAATGTAGTAACCGTTTTTGGTCACATTCTTACATATGGCACCTTTAATTTAACAACCTGAAACACTAAAAACAACAACAACACATGACCTGATGTTTCACACTGAACAGCGATGAATGAACTCGGTTATATTTGTATCAGTGAAGCACTGAACTTTTCTGAGCCTGCGTCAATGACGAAAACAGAAAATGTGAAATGGTTTGTTCACATTTTATTCACAGAAATATAAAGTAGTATGTCAAGTACATCACTTTGTACAAAATTGCACAGACTCTTCAAAACCCAGTCAAACAACAGAAAAAGTAAGGAAGTTCAGCTTTTTAAGAAGTGTTACGAAAATAAAAGGGGGCGACGTGAGCAAATCTGTGATATGTGAGGCGGGACTGCTGTGACAGATGGGCTTTCATCGAGGAGAATCGATCAATCAATCGTACATAAATAAGACTCAATAGGAAAAATGTAATTTACAATGGCTGAGGAATAAATACGTTCCAAAAATAGGATTCAAATTGGCACATGAGCTGCTCTGTCTGCTCCTCCACTGAAATCGAAATTTCACCTTTGAAGCTAAATGGCCATGCTTGACAAGTCGCACGCAAAGTCCAGATATGTTTATTACAAAAGGTTCAAGTGTTGCATATGTTTCAAAGACTGTAGCTGCTCGAGGTGATTTGAAGAGCATTGTTTTTCATGATTTAAAGGGGAATTATCTTCACTTGTTGTCCTGCCGGCAGACAGCGAGAGTGGCGTCACTCAAGTATCTGTGTGGTAAATATGAAACTAGACCACAATTAGCTGGACAATGTAGTGTAGCAAGAAGGCTGAAACTGGGATAAACCGCTAACTTTGGCTGAAAGTAACAGAAAAACACCTCTAAAACTCACTAATTCAAACTTGTTTGTTCTTCTTTAGTGCAAACTGATAGAGAGAGAGAAAAAACAACAAATTAGTGTTAAATCTGCCATATGGTTTCTTGCATGAACTTGGGTCTGTAATTGCGCAGAGACTCTTGTAACCATCTGGTAACTGGTCCTAACTGAGAAACAGTCATTTTAGCATTTTATCTTTCATTCTCGCTTTCCATTCTTCGCACCTGCTTGCTATATTTGATCACTGGTGACAGGAAGCAGAGTTCTGTTACAGACCTGATCATAACTTTTGGAAAGCCTGTGAATGAACTTATTTCATAATATAGGGTATTTTGTATTAAAATGTATATTTATGTGCTCGTTTAGTAACTTTGTGTGAGTGTTTTCAGTTTTTTTTTTTTTTAAATTAATCTCAGTATTGTAAAAAGAAAGTGTGCAAATGCACACATTGAAAATAATAAAGACCAGAGTGCTGGGCAGGGCTGATAAAATTAAAGAAATAGCAAGTGTCAACACACTTGTTAACCCTTTAAGGTACTACTCAACCATTTGGTCGACCACACTTTAAGTCACTATATCTCATTGAAAAATGCATCAAGTTGAACTCACTAACACTTAATTTGACTTGTTCTGAATGTTGTAGTTTATGAATTATGCAAACCAATTTTATTATGAACAGACGTCTCAACCGTTTGGTAGAGGCCTGTATCTGAAATACTGTAGGGTCTAATAAAAATAAAAAATAAAATAATAAAAAATGCAAAGAAATACTTTTTCCATTACATTTTTCTTGGTGCATACCTTAAAAGTTCAATGTCCGTATTGTTTCGTGAACACAATACGCTTTTCTATTCAAGCATGGCCACCTAGTACCCTTTATTTCACAAACTGAACTATACCAGTTCACCCACACGGCCACCTGAAGGCTACACAATCAGCACACAATACTGCCATGCTACTGCTATTCCCTCCCCTCTGCTGGAGTTGGTATAATAATATCGTCAAGGCATTTACTGAACTCCTATATAACAGCATATCTAATCTACAGGTTATCGATATGATGAGCAGTTGAATGCAGGACCAGCACCAGTCGCAGGGACCCTGACATCCATGATCTGGAAACACTACTGTAGCACACCAAATCACTGAAAAAACATGTGGACTCCACACACACACACACACTCATAGAAATAACCTCAGCATGATGGCACGACGAGAGCCACCCAGCCATGTACACACTGAACTTTGTAAGACGACATGTAACCACCTCTGTGAGTGAGTGTGAGTGAGTGTGTGTGTGTCGGCGTTGCAGCTTCCAACAGAACAGTGAGAACGAAAAGCTTTTGTGTGTTCACTAAGTTTGAAGCAGAAACCGAAAACAGTGAAATGATCACCTGCATTTATCTGATGGGCTGTTTGTGAATCATCCGCCTCATCATCATCATCATCATCATCATCATCATCATCATCATCGTCATCACTATAGGCAACAGTCTGTTCAAGTTCAAGGTAAACTAACTGTCAGGCACTAAGACCCTTTAGGCTGTACACGTTAAAGTAAAAACACCTCAGCGCTAAGACTAACACACCCATGATTGTAGCACTGATGTTAGTGTAGAGCGGGACTTTGGAGGGAAGAAGCCCCACAGGGTCAGTGAGGATATCCGGGACAGACTCGAAGCAGCTTTACAAACATTAATGGGATGCTCCCGGGAGCTTGAAGGAGCTTTGACTCTTCAAACTCTGAGTCCTTCAGTGGGGGGGGGGGGGGGGGGGGGGGGGGGGCAGTGAAGGGCTCTGCTCCCAGGGAACTGTGGGCAAGGGTGAACAGGAAGTGGTTAGAAGAGGTGAATCAAAGCCACATGATTTCACTGGATGACTTCCTCTTTGCTCTCTTATGTTAATCTCCCCTACATCTTGGTCTAATCTCCTTCTCATAATCTCTACGTCTGTTTACTCACTAGTGAATTTGAAACAAAGGAGCCTAAGGGATTTATTTATCAGCATGGACACACGCAGCGCAGCGCGATCTCACCCGCTTCCCCCGTGTTAGAGAAACGTGAAAACAAAACGAACACAGGAAACAACGGGTGACCTACACTGACTCATCACCGACAGAGCGTCATGTGTCACCTCCAGCTTTCTGTCTGTCACCCACAATTTCACAAAATACACGAGAGAGAGAACCCTGCCGTGTGCAGATTAGTAGAAAGAATACTGGTTCTCCACAGCTCGGGCTCTGCGGGTGCCGTCAGCGTCGTGGTAGTCCTCGGACGCCCCGGCAGAGGCCTCCAGCAGGCGCTCGGAGCTGTTGCTCCGGCTCTGTAAGCCTCCCCCTGTACCTGGGTCGCTGCGGGAGAGAGAAGGAAGGGTGGTGGGAGATGAGGAGGTGCTGGAGGAGAGCGGGGCATCAGGGGGAGGAGGCCCTGCAGGCACTGTGATCCCAGGAGGGTGCAGGGCTGGCTGTGCTGAATCTGTCCGGCAGCCTGTGTCTCTGGGCAGGGTGGAGATGGGAGGCACCGTCGCTTCTTCAACAGAAAGTGAGAAGTGAATAAAAGAAATATTAAAGTAGACATATTATACCCTATTTCTACAAGTGAACCTAGTTCCCTGGTGTCCTAATGAACATGTCTGTGACATGCTTTGGTCAAAATACCTTAAAGATGAAGCACCACATCAGTTCAATCAAAACAGCACTGTTCAGAACGCTCGGTTTTGAGTGTCTGTCTCTTTAAATGCAAATGAGACACAGGAAACTACGTCAGCGTCACTGAGGCTCCGTCAGCTAACAGCAGTTAGCATTTGGAAAAGCCATCATTTGCCGACTCTAGCAGGCACATTGCAGTCATATATAAAATGTATTCACTGGACATGTAAATCCTCTGAGGCTGGAAGTTTGTGTAGAACTCTGTGCTGCACTGTGCAGCCAAGAATAGAACACTTTGCCGACTTCCGGATTCTATTGCCCTCGCCTGCACTCTCATGCTTTTTAGGGACAAAGCAGAGCTCAGAGAGACAACCATTCCAGGAATGTCTCATTGTGACATAGCAATGAGTGCAGAAGTCAACATTGCGTGTCTTATCTTCTGTACTTAGACAGGAGGACCACAAACACATGACTGAGTCATCTTTTTTCACACTTTGCCTACTCATAGGGCCTCCAGAGTCCCAAATATAAGTATTTTTATGATTTAAAAAGTTGATTTTGCATTTTATGTTCCCTTTAATAATACATATAGATAGTTGACTGTTGATGATAGTTTTTTTTATGCGCAAAAAGCTCCTTCATAGATTAATGTAGTCCTACTTTATTATCCTTTTTCTTGGTGGGAAATAACGCCAACAACACTGGTGCCAAAATCATGCCTGACCAGTGTATCAATAAAGCCTTTTATGCCCTGAATCAAGCCTGTACTCTATGTCCATGTGAGGTAGTGCATGAGAGTGTGTAGGTCCAGCATGTGTGGGAACAGAGGGCCTCTTTGTGACCACCAGGGCGGGTTGGGGCCGAAGCCTCGGCCTGCATGAAAAACTCCTGCGGCATAATCGCCCACTCACTCTCCTGTACAGGAGGGCATTTATCCCCTGCCAGCAGAGTGGAGGGGCAGTCTCTCTCTCTGTGTGTGTGTACTTGTATTTGTTACCTCTTTAGGACATTTTTCTGGCATAAACACTGACTTGGTTTGGACCAGAAGTCCTCGTGGAGAGCAAAACCTGGTCCTAACGATTCAGAACATCATTTGTGAGGAACTGGTGTGAAATAAATTTGAATTGTGTTTAGGTTAAGGTTGGGTTAACTGGTTATGGTAAAGGTTAGGGATAATACTTTGTTTAGGCTGTCCAAATGAGGGGGTGTTCTGTGAGTTTTAGTGAAACTTCCTCCATCTGTATGGACAAACATGTCCATATCTAACCACATATCTAACTGTCTGGAGATTCCTAATCTTACGCCATTATTCTTCAGTGACTCTTGAGTGGGAAAAAAAAGTCTTTCTTTGAAACAAGTTTCCAGTTTCAGTTACAGAAAACTGTATTTATCCACAATAGGTTTAGCAACTTGGTTTAGCAGTTCCCAGCCATGAAGTCAATATATTATGCATTCATGATAATGACACAGCAACATTTAAAACATTCAAGCTGTGAGTGAAGCAGCACAGTGTGTACGGTCACAAGGAAACAAGCAACTACCCATGACACTGGACTTTTAACAGCCAGCATTGTAGTGAGAAACTCTGCAGCTATAGCTTCAGTTTTAAAACAGTTACTCTGTTTCTATTTTACATCTTTTTATATTAAAAAGAAAGATGTCTGATGTATATTAAAGGTGCATTATGTAATAAATCTAAAGCAACTGACCATCAAATCCTCCTAATATGTCACAGAGACTCAGGAATAATGTTCATATAACAAACTGAACTCACCAACAACAACAGTACAGACAAAATATTTGCATAAAAAAAAATATTTTGCAGACTACAAATCATGTTTATGTTTTGAAATCATGTTTTGGCATGTGGCGCCACCTACCGCCATCTACCAATCATTGCAGTCAGTAGAGTCTCAGCTGCCGAGCAACCACGGGTTGCCAGTTACGTCAGAAAAACGAAACCTAAAAGACCTCGGTATTTTGAATTTGAATGTAGTAACCGTTTTTGGCCACATTCTTACATATGGCACCTTTAAATGTGTACTTGACACTAAACTGATTCTGATCATAAGCCGTGAGGAAGTAGTAGTAGTAGTATACATGCTATTATACATAACTTAATTGTTTTGATTTGTAAGAGAAAGAATGCGATGATTCATCTAAAAATACAAAATGGTCTTGGAAGGCTATGGGGAGATTTCGTGGCACATGTCGGTTCAGCATCAAGCCTAACATCAGGGTGTAAACTAGATCTCAAGGAACAGGCACATTTGGATTTGGATCGGTTGCTTCAATGGAAATCCAGATAATGGAGGCCTAATCATGGAGTAATTTACATTCCCTGTGTAGATGGCATTTCCAAAGTAATACAAATAAAAGTGCAGCTGGGACACTGCAGCCTGTAGATGACAATAATAATTAATGGTAACCTCCATTTGAGATGTAAAATCCTTAAAAGTCCCATAAGGTTGCAGTTATACAAGCTCCAGGGTCTAAATTGGGTGTTTGGCTGAAGATGACTACAGTGGTAGAACATTAAATGGGCTATTAAATTAGTTTATTACAGACATGTTGTGTCAGAATAAATTAATCAGGAATCGATGACTTTTTATGCGTTATGCGTGTACCTGTTGTCGTGCTCCTCTGCACTTGCACATAGGAGCGTAAAGTGATGTCCGCTGAGCCGCCAGATTCGAGGGGGATAGGATGAGCGTGGAAGTGTCTCAACATGTCCGACACGGTGTGGAACCACAAGTGGTGGACGTGGCACTGGCCGCTCTCGTTCACCGACAAGCGCAAATGCTGGGAGGAAGAGAGGAAATGTTAGGAGGAGGAGGAGGAGGAGGAGGAGGAGGAGGAGGAGGAGGGGGGTGGCAACGTTTGACCATCGTAAGCGAAAGGCGGGGAATTGCAGCATGAGACGCAGTGAACTGATCTGAAACAGGCAGATCAAGACAGAGGTCAGGACATTATCTGAGAGGTTTCTGCATGTGGGAGCAAGAGCAACTCCAGCACCACGGCTGACACCAGAGGAAGAGGCAGGAGCGGACACATCCTCAGCACTGCCGGTCCGGCAGGATGTGATGTGCAGGGATCACGTTACATAAGAGAACACTAAATATTCACATCACTGCATTTTTCCCAAGGCCTGAACTACTAGTCGGCTGTGAGCTGCAGCGGCTGCTTCCTAGATGTCAAGAGATCAGGGAAAGACTCTTTTTTGTCTTGCTTAAAACACACCTATAAATATTTAAAAAAAATAACAAATAATAAAAACTCATGGTGTGATTTTTTTATTGAGTGACTTTTTCCTGCCTCACCTTGGCTTTGCCTTGGAAGTTGAAGGTAAGGACATATTCGCCCGGCCGCGTCTCACTCTGACGGATCACAAAGAGGCCGTGGCTCCTGGCCCCGCCCGCAAGCACCAGCTGAGCTGCACGCACTCGTGACAGCGTCCCATGGAACCACGGGTAACCTGCCAAACTGGCGTCGCCATCCGAGTCTTTAGCTCCTTCACTGCCACCTGAGCAGAGTCACACACAAATCAGAAGTTTATCAGAAAAGCGTTTTGGGGTCACTTAGAAATGTTCTTATTTTTGAAGGAAAAGCACTTTTTTCATTGAATATAACATTAAAAGAATCATAAATACACTCTATACATTGTTAATGTGGTAAACGACTATTCTAGCTGCAAACGTCTGTGTTTTAATGGAATGGAATATGTACATAGGTGTATAGAGGCCCATTTCCAGTGTTCTAATGGTACATTGTGTTTGCTAATCACATTAGAAGGTTATTGGATGATTAGAAAACCCTTGAAAACCCTTGTGCAATGATGTTAGCACAGCTGAAAACAGTTTTGCTGCTTCTTTGACAAAAGGGCAAAATTATTATTTTTAATAAAAATCATTATATCTAATATTGTCAATGTCTTGACTATATTTTCTATTCATTTTGCAACTCTTTTGATGAATAAAAGTGTCTTTAAATGGAAAACACAAAAAAATTGTATAGGTGACCCCAAACTTTTGAACGGTATTGCATATATATATATATATATATGTGTGTATAAAGGTTAAATAAAAATATACATTTGTAAAGAAAAACAAATACATGCTTATTACCTGCAGAGGAGTTGGATGCCTGGGCCTCTGGAGACTGGAGGAAGCGCTCGAGAGGCATGTGAGACGGGTGTTGGGTAAAGGGGGGTTCCCTGCAACGGACTGAGGGGGCGCTGTAATGCTCTGCTGCTGTGGGACACGACCTCTCCGGAGCACGATAAACACCTTAGGATGTTTAAAAAAATAATAATAATAATATTAGCACATTTTTTCTGTATGAAAAGACTTGATTGTGACAGTTGGGTCTTCTTTGCTCACCCTCAGACAGCAGCTCACAGCTGCAGGAGGCCACCATGGAGCAGTCTTTGGAGGCCTGGCCGTGAGGACATGACGCGAGCTCGATGTCATCGCCGCTGTCACTGTACACAAGCAAAAAGAGGTCAGGAGAAGCACAAGAACTCCACACACACACACACAAACACAAACACACACACACGCACATCCTCATCCTACAAACACGGACACAAATAATCCCTGTGTTTACAGCCCAAGCTGCACCCACTGACGTCCACTAACCCGGGGAACTGATGAGGAATGTCGGCGGTGCAAGAGGCGCCCATGTTTGTGTTCATGCTACTTGTCAAAAAACCCCACTAATTTCATGATTAATGAATGTGTGTGTTACCCGGCCACCCACCTCCCCCCCTTGACCCATACACCCCCATCTCTCTCTCTCCGTCCTCAGCCAACAGCAAATATTTATCTGGCGGTTTACCCCGGGTCTGTGCAGTCCTGAATGTCAGCAACCCAGGAGTTTTTCTGCAGCGAATCAATGGTTTCCAGGATGTACTCTCCCCCATTTTCCACCTGTGGAAGCAGCCAAACACTGTGATCACACACTGCGCTCTTTTTCGAAGGACCACATCGATAGAGCAGTTCATTTTAAAGCGAGTAGTCGTAGCAGTAGTAGATGGTCTTACCTTGAGAACAAAGGTGTTGTCCTTGTCAGGCATCTCCAGTGGCATGGTGGTCCTCACCTCCACGATGGCTGACAGAGGGATGCTCACTTTGGGCTTCGAGGACTAGAAATTCAAACAAGATATCACAAGGTGAGCTTTACGCAACAAGGTTCCAACACATTTGACACCAGAGCATGGAAGCAAGGAAATAACGAAAGCTAAAATTGAAAAAAAAAAAAAACAGTGTTAAAAATAATGCGGTAATTAAAGGTGCCATATGTAAGAATGTGGCCAAAAACTGTTACTACATTCAAATTCAAAATACCGAGGTCTTTTAGGTTTCGTTTTCTGACGTAACTGGCAACCCGTGGTTGCTCTGCAGCTGAGACTATACTGACTGCAATGATTGGTAGACAGCCGTAGGTGGCGCCACATGCCAAAACATGATTTCAAAAGATAAACATGATTTGCAGTCTGCAAAATATTTCTTTTAAACACAAATATTTTGTCTGTACTGTTGTTGTTGGTGAGTTCAGTTTGTTATATGAACATTATTCCTGAGTCTCTGTGACATATTAGGAGGATTTTATGACCAGTTGCTTTAGATTTATTTCATAATGCACCTTTAACTGAAACTTAATTGTGCAACAAAACTAACGGAAATTGTCGCGAAAATGTAGATTTATTTCATACATAAAACTTTTGGGTTCACATGAAGTGTAATTATTTTAATAGCAATAGCATCTTTTGTTGGGGTTTTATGACACAATACTTATTTGGACCTTTGTGAATCTTGCAAAACTAACAATAACACTAAAATTAATACAACTAAAAAAAACCCCGAAGATTTACAAAAAAAATAAAACTAATATAAACAAGCCAACCCACTCCAGTCAAACGAAGTCAAACGAAACAAAAACTAAAACGAATGGAAACTCCCAAACTATTACAACCTTGCACCAAATCATTTCTTAGTTTCCTTTAGTGTCATGTATTGACATAAAAGAATCTATTCTGATTCCACACAATCACTCCAACACAACATAAAGTACACTATGTTTGTGTCCTATATGTCCCAGCATGGGTGGCATCACCACAGCTAAATTAAACCCTACGTTCAGGAAGGAACTGCACCACTTGTAAAAGTACAAATTTTAGATTTAACGACGAAAAAAATGGTAGTGGTACAGGTTTAAATACTACCTCTTTTTTATTATCGTACGTCTTTAGCGTGAAACACACCCATCGGCTCCTCAACCTCAAACTCCGTGACACGTGATAATCGAGTGAATCGTGTGTGTGTGTGTGTGTGTGTGTGTGTGTGTGTGTGTGTGTGCAGCCTTAGCAGTAATGAAATAAACCCCTCCTGTCTGCTGTGTTTGAATAAATGATTAAAATATTATAAACCAACATTAATGGAGCAGCGTGTTTACTAAAGATTACACATTCTGAAACATGTATCCACAGCTCGGGCGTTGACTGATGAACAAACATAAAACACACAGAGTTTACATGAGAGTGAAGACAGAAAACATCCTGTCCTCAGTTTGCCCTCTGCACTGAGTCTAATCTTAACAGACCCTAAAGAGTGTGTGTGTGTGTGTGTGGGTGTGTGTGTGTGTGTGTGTGTGTGTGTGTGTGAGAAGCAGGCTGACTGATGGCCTGTCAGAGTCTTATCAGCTGATCTGTCTGGACTAACACTGCTCTCATCTTGATCTGTTCATCCCCCCCCACAGCTGGATCAGATGTCAAAAACCACTTCCTGTATGAAACCATTTGACCGTTTCCTGTATACGTCTCTACTTTGGGAAGCCACATGCCCAGTGTCAGCTTGTTTGGATTGTGCAAACTGCACATGTAAGTGATATGTTTGTGAGCATGCAGCAGTCAAACTCAAACTCCTCCTGCACATGTTCAGTCTAAAACACGTGTCTTTTCCCCCCTCTGATTAAAACTGCAGTGTGTGACTTTTAAACTCAAAACACTGTCAAATGAGTCCAAACAGCGCCGATTATTACGTTTTCTGTAAATAATTCTATTGCTAAAAAAAACCAAGTAATTAAACAATTTCTCCGTTCTCCCCTGCACTGCTGCTGTATACACACAAACGCTCCCCCCGTCAGGTCTGATGTAGTTTTAATTGACAGAGCCTGTTTTCAGATAAAGAAAGCAGCATACAGATAATATCACATAGTTTCTGTTCATGAAAACTAAACTGAGACAGAAAGGTAACATAATAAAAATGACCCAAAAATCAATCTGTGTATTTTCCGTTCAATCCAGATCTGTTTGGAAATCAAAACATGAAAAACAAAAAAACAAGTTCATGTTGTTACTTTTTTTCCCTCTTTTTTTAAACAGTAAAAAAGAGATTGTTTTATTCAAAATATGCTTGTAAAATATGAATTGATTGTCATTTCTTATTTTTATTTTCCATGTCTCCCTTAACATAAGGAAATGGGGAGAAATGTGCATTTTGTCAAATTCCACAAAAATGAAAAGATAAAAAAAAAAAAAAAAAATCAATATTCAGGCTCTTATTCTCACACTTGATATTCTGGTCATGTTTAACTTTTGTATAATGTATGATGTAAATGAAAGGTTGATTATTGGAAAAGAAAACAAAAAAACAGCTCACTTTTCGTTATCCTTGTTTTGATTTCCAAACGGATCTGGATTGAACTGAATATACACAAATGAATTAAAATCCTATGACTTTTCATTACTTTCATTCAAGTGAATCTATGGGACTGTTTTGATATTTACTTGCTGAATGATTCACTGTGCTCTGATGGTTCGTGCTGGACAGGTAGCGGAGTGAGAGAGAGAGAGAGAGAGAGAGAGAGAGAGTGGGTTTCTATGTTGCCTACTGTGTCTGGAAACTATGCTGATGAGAACGGTCAGACAGAACTGAAACAGCAAATGTTTGGGGCCTAAAAGGAAAACTATGAGGCAAAAGCTGCTGTGAAGTTCAACGGAGCAAAGAACAAGAATATATATTTATGATTTAGCCATGGAGAATTCCATTTTAAAGCCTCAGCAGGTAAAACCAAATATGGTTTCGGTTAGTTTCCGCCAGACAAAAGCAAGAAATTTGACTTTTTCATTCAAAAATTGGCCATTTGAAAGCTAAGGTCATTTTCTTGGATGGTTTTGGGGGGTTCTTTCCCAGCTGGTGTAATAAAAGAAAGTGAAAAGTGGTTAACCCAGGTTCACACTATGTCAGCTGGGATTGGCATCAGCGCCACTGCGACCCTCATGTGGAGGATAAAGCGGTAAAAGAAGAGTGAAAAGTAGTTAAAGGCTGTCTTTAAAAAAGAAAGCTAGACAATTTACCATCCACTTAACAAGGTAACCATATGTTATTTATTATTTATATGAGTAAAGCAATATTTGACTAAGTAATTTCCTGTTCTAAATGCTTGTATCATTGAAAAATGGCTTTTTGCCTTTTAAAGGTCCAGTCTGTCACATTACCATGGTTATTATAGTTTTGAAATTTTCATTAGTTATTCACTTAAATTCAATTCAGTTTTATTTAATTCAACAAATTTAGTAGTTTTAGTTTAGTTTTTATTTAGTCTTAGTTTTTCAGGTATTAAGAGAAAGCCTTGACTTGTAGACGCTGAAAAGGATGAAAGAATGCTTGACACCAAATCTGGATTATAAAATCCTTTAAGTTCATTCTTTAACTTTTAACACCAGCAGGCAAATCAAAAGTAAAACTTCACATTCCAGAATGAAGTTTTGGAAAAATGAAGACGAAGCTGAATTTATATGCAGTAGATAGTTTATTTGGCTAGTTTTAGTTTTAGACTTAGTTTTCGTTAACTATAATAACCCTGAACATTACTTGGCATAAATTGAATATACTATGCGTAAATTTGTTAGAAATAAGTGTGTAATTTATTTCGAAATGAAAATAGTCTTTGATTTCTGTTGTCTTTACTTTAAACATGCTTTTTGGAGGCAGCCATCTTGTGCCGCCGTGTTTCTAGCACGTGTTTTGTGTTGACATGAACAAATAACTTTCTGCTATGCAAAGGCATAGCTCCCTGATGCTCTTTGGTAAGGGAGGGGGTGCTGCTGTGTCATCATGCAGGCAGTTAACATGCTGCAGTGGGGGCGTCTCTGCCCCACAGAGCAGCCAGCAGATTGATAACCCTGACAGAGCCAGAGCCAGAGCAGGAGTGAGACTTTATGAGTCTGTTTATCTTTCCGACACTATTGACTCGCCACTGCTATGATTTGCACGACCTGAAAAGGACGGCGGCAATAAAACACACTCAGATTGTGCGTCTGATGACATATGTGTGTGTGTGTGTTCTTGTAATTGCGGCATACTGAGGACCAGTGAGAGTTTTTAACCAACAAAGTGAGATATTTTTACGGAGTGAGGACATTTTGGCCGGTCCTCACTTTGTTTTCATTGAAATCACTTCCTTAGGGTGCTATAACATGCTATACTCAATTTGTCAAAAAAATAAATAAAAATTTTGGACGAAATAGTATAGTATGACATTTTTGTCAAATTTTGGACCAAAAATTTTTTGTCAAAGATGTTTTCATATTTTGCTCGACATAGTATAGTGTGACATTTTTATCTAATGTTGAACCAAAAAAAAATTAATCTAAAAGTTTTCCAGCCCTTTGTGCTCTGGGGCTCCACCCGCAGACATTTTATGGTACTGCAACCAGTAGTTCCTTATAGATGTCATTCAAGAAGTAGATATTTGTAATTTTGTTGATTTATAAAGTGGAAGTGCTGGTCCTCACTTTGTCAGCAACCCGGTCCTCAGTATGCAGCAAGTACAAAAATGTGTGTGTGTGTGTGTGTGTGTGTGTGTGTGTTTAATTAATGTGTCATCAGGACTTTAAGTGTTGCTCTGAAGATGAAACTGCTGAGGCACAGTTGTTACATCACGTTTTTATTTTTGAATGTTCCTCTTGTGCTTCTCAGAAAGTTTGGAGTGACTCACAGAACTATTTTGGTTCCTGTTTTCAGTTTGTCATCACAGCCCCATTCGAGAGATGAAACGCCCGATCGATGGCACATGAAAAGGAAACGTTGTGATCCCCTAACTCTTACAGAAATCAATGTAACAGCCTCCTCTCTCTCTCTCTCTCTCTCTCTCTCTCTCTCTCTCTCTCTCTCTCTCTCTCTCTCTCTCTCTCTCTCTCTCTCTCTCTCTCTCTCTCTCTCTCTCTCACACACACAATCTTGAGTTTTCTCAACCCGGCTTCTTCAACCCCCTCCTGCTCCCACGTCTGCCTCCCACCTGTCCTTACCCCCTCTCCCCTCTTTCTTTACCCACGTTCCCACCAGCCATGATCAAAGGACAGTGGCAGATTTACGCACACACTCAGCTGCGTCGCCTCAGGGCTTTCTTAAGGTCAGAGGCAACGATCTGGAAATCCCATACAGAAAAATGTGAAGCGTGCATGTTCGTGTGTGTGTGGTACAGGTATTACTAATGTTGTGGGGACGTAAAACTGTTTACACAGTCACATTATGGGGACTTGTGAATGACTATATTTTAAGGTGAAGAAATGTTTTGGGGTTAGGTTGAGGGTAGGGTTAGCGTCAGGTTAGGATTAGGCCAGTAGTAATTATGGTTAAGATTAGAGTTTGGGTGAATTCCAATTCCTTGCTTAAGCCTCAATCTCCCTCTAGCTCCCGCTAGTGCTAGGGCTGTAACGCCCTTAATATTGAGATTTTCCAAGACCACCCTTGGGAGCAAGGGCTACCCAGAATGCATTGCATGTTTTGACATAACAAAGATGGCGCCAAAAGCAGCGAAACGAGTACACTACAAATGAAGTATTTTCTTTGTTAATAAAAATATAAAAATGATGACAACCATTGTATTATCTTAGTTTAGGCCCATATTATGGATGACGTCATTGTTGCGTAACATTTACTTTTATTTTACGATCTTTTGTCAATAGCCGGCCGGTTCGGACAAGCGATCGTTTGCTATAGTTTACTTTTTCAATAAGTC
The DNA here is from genome assembly GCF_963457635.1 of Microchirus variegatus. NCBI lineage: Eukaryota > Metazoa > Chordata > Actinopteri > Pleuronectiformes > Soleidae > Microchirus > Microchirus variegatus. Next base: position 30,561,718 of record NC_139804.1, on the reverse strand, counting down.
GTGGTGTGTGGTAACTGTCAGCTGAATATGTCAGTGGTTGTGGTATTTGTATGAGTATCATCTTATAACTAACTGACAACCTAATAACTTGACTGACAAACGGATCGTAATAAATAATCGTGACATAAATGTGTTCTTCTTCTTCTTTTTTGGAGTTGACAGACTGGATGCTATGTTCGCGTTATTCTGCCCCCCGCAGTCTGAAGACGTATCTGCATTTAAGGGGTGTCCCATTTCTAAGTGACAAAATAACCCTCAACACTTGGTTTTGAGGGCCAGTTAAGATTGAGGGTTAAGATTGGCCCTAAGTCTCCAGGAAATGAATGTAAGTCAATGTAATGTCCCCTGAAGTCATGAAAACCTCACGTGTGTGTGTGTGGTACAGGCGTGTGCGACTCAGGGTCGATTATCAGACTGATCCATACCTGGGATCTATGTTGGGATGCAGCTAATGATTGTATTCATTATTGACTTATGAGCCAGTTCTTGTTTCAACTGGACTTAAAGTCTAATCTCCAATTAGACTTGCAGAATAGGAAATGCACTGACTGCACTTTTCCTGCTGTCTTTAACCCATGATTGGACGCAATGACTTCTTCATTCAATCCCCAGTTAAGCTAAAAGTGTTGTACTATATCTTATATATCAATCAGATGCATGGCTGAGTGAATCTCAAAAACATGTGTTAACAAATATGAAGTGGAAAAACAACCAATCCTCACATTTGAGAGGACATAAAGAGAAAATGCTTCACAAAAAAAGTACATTAATAAATTATTTTCTTTAGATTTAGATTCTAGTTGATTAATTGATTGTTCGATTGAAAGAAAATTTGTCTGCACCTATTTTCAGGGACAATGATTGAATTGAATTGAATGAAATTGAAATTCCACACATCACATAAACTGTTTTCATTATTTGTTTGAGTAGAAATGTTAAGCCATATCTTCTTGCAGCGTCTTACATGGTTTTAGGATTTCAGGACTTTTATTACCTAAAGGAGAGTTTGTTTGATCAAATCATGATCACCGTTTGGAGGATCTCTGAATGTCTTCTCTAGTTTGTCAATAAAGAGATTAAAACAAGTCTGGGACTTTCCATCTATCCTCCACATGAGGGTCTTTTGTCTCTTGAATGTGTTCTGGCAAATTAAAATGTGTATTAACATTTACAATGAAGGTACTCATGACTGATGATGTTAGTTGCTGTCCTACAGTTACAGTTATTATTAATCTACTCATTCATTCATTCACTGCTGCTGCTTGACTGTTTACCTTAGGTGGTACGTAAAACTCCAGCAGGAACTTCTCGCCTCCTTCCTCTCTTCTCGTCTTCCTCAGCAGTAGACGGCACTTCTGCCATTGTGCAGCACCCATACAGTTTGTGTCGTCGGCCACCATGTACCTCAGAGCGCCTTCCCTCTGGATTTCCAGCATCTCCGCCTTGTGGCCCTGGGAACCTCTGGGAAGACGCAGTTTTTGGGACCACTTCTCTCCCCCTGCCGCCTCACCCCCCGCCCCTACTCCTATGCCCGCTCCTCCTCCTGCTCCCCCATTAGCCCTCCTGGCTCCTGGGGGAGCATCAGGCTCAGGAGAGGCCCGTCGGTGCCACATCTCCTTCACCCCGTCCACCACGCACAAGCTCATGTTCCTCAGAGAGAAGCCCTTCTTGAAGCGAGCCTTTGGGTGACTCACCGACACATCCTCTGAGCTGCGAGACTGTCCAAGGGCAGACACCTTGTGGGTCGGCTGAGAGCCTCGGGGGGCAGAGGAACCGTTGCCTCCGCCCTCTATCCCTCCCCCTCCACTGTCCATACTGTCCAGAGATTCACTTGAAGCCCCAGCGTCCTTGCGCCTCTGGTAAAGGTCGTGGCCGTAGGACAGTGGGAAGCCCTGAATTCCAAGAAAAGGAACTATGCTGTACTTGGGTGCTGCGTTGGAGCCGTTCTCTCCCGGTGAGGACGCCTGGTTCTCCCGGGCCTGGGTCAGAGCGGCAGAGAAGCACTCCAGGAAGTGGTGGGCAAAGTGCTGTGAGAAGCTGGCATCTGCGCCGGGCGAGTCGTAGCACGGGTTCTCTAAGAGGAAGCGCTGGAACTTGTCGGCAAAGTCTGCAGCAGTAGCTCGAGCGTGGAGCTCACAGAACTCTCGCCAGTCAGGCAGTGGGCACGAGGAGGAGAGCTCCGGGCTACCGGGCACCACCGCTGCTCCGTTCATCACTGGGCCATGCCAACCCACCGAGGAGAGGCTGCAGAAGAGGAAGAAGAGCACAGGGTCAGACTCAGACAGTTATGGAACAGCCATAAGAAAGTCAGCTCACTGTCAAAGTGCATCAGGGCAAGTGGATCATTTCCTGAATTTCAAAAATTCATATAAATTATTCCTTAAGAGGTTTGCAAATATTTTCAACATATCCTTGTTCAGGGTGATGCCGACTATTATGATGGTAAATTTCAAGTCATTCCGACTTACTTTTTGTTTTTGAGACGAAAGTCAGCTCACTGTCAAAGTGCATCAGGGCAAATGGATAATTTCCTGAATTTCAAAAATTCATTTAAATTATTCCTTAAAATATTTACAAATATTTTCAACGGATCCTTGTTCAGGGTGATGCCGATTATTATGATGGTAAATTTCAAGTCATTCCGAGATACTTTTTGTTTTTGAGACTATAGTCAGCTCACTGTCAAAGTGCATCAGGGCAAATGGATCATTTCCTGAATTTCAAAAATTCATTTAAATTATTCCTTAAGAGGTTTGCAAATATTTTCAACGTATCCTTGTTCAGGGTGATGCGGATTATTATGATGGTAAATTTCAAGTCATTCCGAGATACTTATGTTTTTGAGACAAAAGTCAGCTCACTGTCAAAGTGCATCAGGGCAAATGGATAATTTTCCTGAATTTCAAAAATTCATATAAATTATTCCTTAAGTGTTTTGCAAATATTTTCAACGTATCCTTGTTCAGGGTGATGCCGACTATTATGATGGTAAATTTCAAGTCATTCCGAGATACTTTTTGTTTTTGAGACTATAGTCAGCTGTCAAAGTGCATCAGGGCAAATGGATCATTTTCCTGAATTAAAAAAAATCATTAAAATTATTCCCTTAAGAGGTTTGCAAATATTTTCAACGTATCCTTGTTCAGGGTGATGCCGACTATTATGATGGTAAATTTCAAGTCATCCGACTTACTTTTTGTTTTTGAGACTAAAGTCAGCTCACTGTCAAAGTGCATCAGGGCAAATGGATCATTTCCTGAATTTCAAAAATTCATTTAAATTATTCCTTAAAATATTTGCAAATATTTTCAACGGATCCTTGTTCAGGGCGATGCGGATTATTATGATGGTAAATTTCAAGTCATTCGAGAGATACTTATGTTTTTGAGACAAAAGTCAGCTCACTGTCAAAGTGCATCAGGGCAAATGGATCATTTCCTGAATTAAAAAAAATCATTAAAATTATTCCTTAAGAGGTTTGCAAATATTTTCAACATATCCTTGTTCAGGGTGATGCCGACTATTATGATGGTAAATTTCAAGTCATTCCGACTTACTTTTTGTTTTTGAGACGAAAGTCAGCTCACTGTCAAAGTGCATCAGGGCAAATGGATAATTTCCTGAATTTCAAAAATTCATTTAAATTATTCCTTAAAATATTTACAAATATTTTCAACGGATCCTTGTTCAGGGCGATGCCGATTATTATGATGGTAAATTTCAAGTCATTCCGAGATACTTTTTGTTTTTGAGACTATAGTCAGCTCACTGTCAAAGTGCATCAGGGCAAATGGATCATTTCCTGAATTTCAAAAATTCATTTAAATTATTCCTTAAGAGGTTTGCAAATATTTTCAACGTATCCTTGTTCAGGGCGATGCGGATTATTATGATGGTAAATTTCAAGTCATTCCGAGATACTTATGTTTTTGAGACAAAAGTCAGCTCACTGTCAAAGTGCATCAGGGCAAATGGATAATTTTCCTGAATTTCAAAAATTCATATAAATTATTCCTTAAGTGTTTTGCAAATATTTTCAACGGATCCTTGTTCAGGTGATGCCGACTATTATGATGGTAAATTTCAAGTCATTCCGAGATACTTTTTGTTTTTGAGACTATAGTCAGCTGTCAAAGTGCATCAGGGCAAATGGATCATTTTCCTGAATTAAAAAAAATCATTAAAATTATTCCTTAAGAGGTTTGCAAATATTTTCAACGTATCCTTGTTCAGGGTGATGCCGACTATTATGATGGTAAATTTCAAGTCATCCGACTTACTTTTTGTTTTTGAGACTAAAGTCAGCTCACTGTCAAAGTGCATCAGGGCAAATGGATCATTTCCTGAATTTCAAAAATTCATTGAAATTATTCCTTAAAATATTTGCAAATATTTTCAACGGATCCTTGTTCAGGGTGATGCCGACTATTATGATGGTAAATTTCAAGTCATCCGACTTACTTTTTGTTTTTGAGACTAAAGTCAGCTCACTGTCAAAGTGCATCAGGGCAAATGGATCATTTCCTGAATTTCAAAAATTCATTGAAATTATTCCTTAAAATATTTGCAAATATTTTCAACGGATCCTTGTTCAGGGCGATGCGGATTATTATGATGGTAAATTTCAAGTCATTCGAGAGATACTTATGTTTTTGAGACAAAAGTCAGCTCACTGTCAAAGTGCATCAGGGCAAATGGATCATTTCCTGAATTAAAAAAAATCATTAAAATTATTCCTTAAGAGGTTTGCAAATATTTTCAACGTATCCTTGTTCAGGGTGATGCCGACTATTATGATGGTAAATTTCAAGTCATTCCGACTTACTTTTTGTTTTTGAGACTAAAGTCAGCTCACTGTCAAAGTGCATCAGGGAAAATGGATGATTTCCTGAATTTCAAAAAATCATATAAATTATTCCTTAAGAAGTTTGCAAATATTTTCAGTGGTACTTGTGAACTTACTGCCAGGAGTAATATACTACTAGTAAGTCTCCAGGAAATTAATGTCAATGTAATGTCCCCTGAGATTTGATGATTAGGTGAGATGATCAAGGATGGAGTTTTTTGGAGTCAGAGCTGAGTTAAGTTGAAATGCTTTATTGGAAACAGCTCAGATCTGCGGAGAACTAAGACAATGCAGAACATGTTAACAGTTGGATGTCCTCTGTCAGTCTGCCTGTGAGTCCCAGAGTTATGGTATTTAAAGGGTTTTGGAGAAAAGGTGCGAGACGGGAGAGACGTCAAGTCAATATGCCTGACGCCTTCCTCTGATGATGCTTAGAGTCGACGTTGGGGAGGACTGCGCAGTTGAGATAACAGTCGTCTGCCCCAGTCAGGCACTGTCCTGAGTTGTTTAGGTTTGTGCTTAGGAATGTGAGCTGCTAATTTCAGAGAAGGCCGAATAATGTGTTTTTCCTCTTGCAATCCTCCCTTTTATTGATTTCTACAATCAATAAACTAAGTATGAAGCACAGAGCCTCAATAAACCAATCAATTACACTCAACCATGAATCAAATACCCTTAACCCAGGGACAAAATACACAATCAATCATAAACATAATCATAAGACTGATACAAAGAATTTACACATTGTAATCAAGACATCAGAAATCATAACATCACCACTTTTTAGCCATCTCTTCTCTACCATAACTCGTGAACTTTGCCTTCCAGGCCAACAAAGGAAGACAAAATTGTTTCCTCATGGAATGAAGAACACCTACGACACCAGAGCATCACAGGCGCTCACAGCTGAGGTCACAAGTCACATAACACAGGAGCCAAAGGGTTAAAAAGACCACTGCACTGATTGTTCTGTTGCACAAATGGTGGTGATGCACAAATATACAATCAAAATAAAAACGATCATCACACAGTTTATATTTCAGATAAATTAAGTGAATTGATTCAACAAGAAAGACGATCTGATTAAAATATTGTTTAAATTCTTCTAAGAAGTCAAAATTCAAGGTAAATATTTTAGTTCACAGCTCTATTATCGTCTTTGCCAAAACAAACTGATTATAAAACTTGTTATGTTTTCCTGACGAAAGTAAGCAAATCTAACCACTTCATATATCTACTTTGATAATGATACGTTGATTTCTTTTTCTTAATGTTTTTGTTGTTGCTATGAGAGCAGAGAATTAAAGATTTAAACACATAATTTAACTGGCTGCTCCTGAAAGAACTCCAGTCTATTTGAGTTTACAGAACTCAGCTGTTGCTCCAGGTGAAGGATAATATAGATTAACTCCAGCATAGAGAGGCTGAGTGAACGTGGTCTGGACTCTGTGGATCAGAGTCATGGTGTCAGAGACTCTGTAGAAGGACAGAAGTCCTGCTCTGTGGTCCAGGTAAACTCCAACTCTGGAGAACAAATCATCTGAGACTTTAGTCCAGATTTTGTTGTGACCAAAGTGACAATTGTTTTGTTTACAAACTAAAACCCACGATTTGTCATTGAATCCAAATCCACATTCATATGAACCTGATCTGCTGATGTTCTTGTACGTCACTGCTACATCAGCTCCTCTTCCTCCTCTCCACTCCACCTCCCAATAACAACGTCCAGTCAGACTCTCTTTACTCATGACCTGAATATAACCAGTGAATCTGTCTGTGTGTTGAGGATAAGACTGATCTTTCTTCATAAATGTCACTTTTCTGTTTCCCTCAGATAAAAACAGACGTTTGTGAGCTGTGTTTGGATCCAGTGTGATTTCCTGTGAAAATCTGGCCTTTGGTTCTGGTTCTGGCAGTAAAACATCCACTTCAGCCACAGCCAGTGAGACGTTTGTCCACGTCTCGGTCAGGACGTCCTGCAGGAGACCTCTGAGCTTTACCACAGCCGCTGTCACGTCCTCAAAGTGTCTCAGAGGACGGACGCTGATGGACGAGTGTGTAGATGGACTGAGTGCTGACAGTGAGCGGTAGTTGAGGAGAAACTGGTTGTGATCGTGTGTGAGTGAGAGCTGCTTCAGTTCAGCTTCTCTCTTCTTCAGCTCAGTGATCTTCTGCTGAAGCTTCTCCTCAGCGTCTCTGACTCGACTCACTTCAGTTTCCTGCTTGGATCTGATCTGCTGCTTCACCTCAGAGCTTCTCCTCTGTATGAGAAGCATCATCTCGGTGGCGATCTCGTCTGTGTCCTCCACGGCTTCATCAGCAGAGAGAGTGAGATCCTCCACCTCCTGTTGAAGCACCTTCACGTCTCTGTCTATGTCCTGGACTATCTGCTGGACTTCTTCTAGACCCAGATCCAGCTCTCTCTGCTTCTGCGTCCTCTCTGCTGCAGCTGAGACTGTGTCGTGGTCTTTATGTTGGTCCACAGAGCAGAGATAACAGATGCTCTGCTGATCGGTGCGGCAGAACATCTTCATCACCTCGTTGTGACGAGGGCAGATGTTCTCCTGGAGGTTCTCGGAGGGCTCTGCCAGCTTGTGTTTCTTAAATGCAGGAGCTTGATGGTGAGGATGGAGGTGTTCCTCACAGTAAGAGGCCAAACAAACCAAACACGACTTGAGAGCTTTCAGTTTCCTGCCAGTGCAGACATCACAGGCCACATCTTCAGCTCCAGCATAGCAGTGATCAGCAGGAGCAGCTTGGAGTCCGGTCTTCTTCAGCTCCTCCACTAACTCTGCTAACATGGTGTTTTTCTTCAGTTCAGGCCTCGGCATGAAGGCCTCTCTACACTGAGGGCAGCTGTAGATCCTCTTCTCCTCCTCTGTGTCCCAGTGGTTTTTAATACAGTTCATACAGAAGCTGTGTCCACAGGAAAGAGTCACCGGATCCTTCAGTGGATCCAGACAGATGGAACAAGAGAAGCTTTCTCTCTGAAGTTGCTGAACTCCTGCCATTTCACTGCTCTGTCACCACGACACGTCTGAGATTCTCTTCCTCACAATTGGACAGGTCTGAACATTGATCTCAACAACATATGACGCAGCAGTGGGCGGAGCTCTGGCTGCTCCTCCTTATCCATGGAGGGAACCAGGAAATGTGAGCTCAGTGTGGAGCAGGCGGAACCACTCCCACTCTGAGTGAACTCTGTTCTTAGTGAGACTCTCTCTGTGTGTGTGCGTGTGTGTGTGTGTGTGTGTGAATGACTCATCTTTGAGACTCCCTCTCTGGGCCAGAGCGGTGCCAAACCACATCACATCACTGATAAAATTCTTTGCACTCTGCGGTGAGGCCAGAACACAGAGCCATATCACCGCGGTGTCAGGAGCAACATTCAAGCAGACTTCTCTCTTTCTTTAATTCGCTCTTTCTCTCTCTGCCTCAACACATCGCCGGTTAATAGTGTCAAACACACGTTGGAGTAATTTTCAAAAAATATGAAAAAAGATGAAACATCTGAGTGGGAAAGGACGACACTCAGAGGTGCCGGACTTCTTTTGGCAGTTCACTTTAAACACGATGTGTTCAGATGTTTGCTTTCTGAGTTTCATCCCCGTGTTAACCACACTTTTGTCATTTCTGAGAGTCTTTTCAAAAAGGATTAATTCCAAAAAACAAACAAACAAACAACAACTGGAATTAAGTCTGACTCACGCAGACCTGAAATAAACAATATGCCTGATTAGCTGATCTAGCACAGAGAAAAACTTGTGTCTGCTGAGACATTGGTGTCAGAAATACAGAGTAATGCTACAGTATAATGGATAGAGAGTGTAGGATTACGGAATAATGATACTAAAACTGCACAAATACCAGTGTGCAGCAGCTCTTTGCTGTTGTTTTCTCTCAGAATCTCAGGTGACAGAGATGTGCAGCACAGAACATGACTGTGATACTGATTTACAAGAAAGAGAGAAAGAGCATTTCATTCAAAGGCTTTATTAATCTATAATAAACCCTTTAATTGAAATGACATCAGCCACAGAGGCTACTGGGAGCTAACAGCAGTTAGCATTTGGAAAAGTCATCATTTGCAGGCTCTAGCAGGCACATTGCCGTCATATATAACATGTATCCACTGGACAGATAAATCCTCTGAGGCTGGAAGTTTGTGTAGAACTCTGTGGTGCACTGTGGAGCCAAGAATAGAACTTTTCATGGACTTCGCAGACTTCCGGTTTTCAGATGCCATTACCCTCACCAGCACTCTCAAGTGTTTTACAGACAAAGCGGAGCTCAGCGAGACAATAATTCCAGGAATTTAGTGCGTTGTGACGTCCCAATGAGCGCGGAAGTCAATAATGCAAGTTTTATCCCCTGTACTTAGATTGAGGAGGACCACAAAAACATGAGTGAGTCATCTTCTTTCACACTTTGGCAACTGGTAGGACCTCCAGAGTCCCGAATATAAGGATTTAAATGACTAAAAAGTTGATTTAGCATAATATGAGACTTTTAAGAAGGAAAACAGCAGCTGTAGGACCTTTTTTTTACAACCTGGCAACCCAAATCGGTGGCCCATGTTATCATGTATAATGAATAAATGACACCAATAATCAAACCAATAGCACGGATGGCAACGTTTCATGATGGCAACTATATGGAACTAAAGGTAGAATCTCTTTCAGGCTTCATTCATGAATCCGTCGCTTCATTCATTCATTCATTCAAACATCCATTCATTCAACTGCTAATCACCACGTGCTGTTGTAACAGCTATCTTGCTCCCTGTGTGTGTGTGTGTGTGTGTGTGTGTGTGTGTGTGTGTGTGTGTGTGTGTGTGTGTGTGTGTGGCAGTCAATAACCATTCAGCGTGTGGCCAACTTTCCACTCATTCAGCAAAAAAAAAGAAGAAGGATGGTGAGGTGTATTTCTCCAACTCCTGCCCTTTACGGAGATGGGATGTGCCTCGCTCAAGGATACTGGACTGTCTATATGCCTCTCCCACACACACACACACACATACACACACACACACAGTCAGCATGAAACTCAAGCCATGAGACGCTGGAGGAAGTGGACAGTGTTGTGGATTTTGGAGGCTCAGCAGACTGAAGGCTTCATACTGCAAACACACACACACACGCACGCACGCACGCACGCACGCACACACACACACACACACACACACACACACACACACACACACATATATATAAACCAAAACAATTATTGGCAGAGATAGAAAAGTGTGTGAATGAGTGACACGGGAAGTGGGGAAAACACGATAACAATCACTTGTATTCAGTTCTACCTACGCTAGCTACAATTTCTAGCTAGCTACAATAGCGGATGGGGGTCGTACCTATGTTTCCCGGGTCCTATGTTCCCCGTTTTTCCCAAAAAAGGTCCACTTTGTATGTGACAGGGGAACATAGGACCCTTTTTTTTGAAAAAGGGTAGGGTTAGGATTAGGGTTAGAGAAAGGGTCCTATGTTCCCCGGTCACATACAAAGCGGGGAACATAGGACCCGGGGAACATAGATACGGTCCCAGCGGATGAATCAAAAGACATGTTTATTTTCAAATGGCTCCTCTGTTAAAGCCTTTGGAAACGTGGCTCGTCATATTAAAAGTATGTATAATATAATATATTATATCAAAGTTGAGTGTCTCATTAAGCATCTACAAAAGTCTGAGTGTAAATAACTATTCATAACAATTAAAAAACCTGGTTTGAAAACAGCTAATTTTGCTGATTAGACTGGTTTAGACCACTGGTCAGGACAGTGTGGGCGTGGCAGATGAGGCTCTGATTGACAGCTCCTTCGTTTTGAGCAATGTACAGTAATGGCGACAGTAAACAGAATCCAGCTGTACAGTATATGTTTGAGCCCTCTGAAGGCTACTGCAAAGCACACACACACATATATATATATATACATATTTACATATATATAAAAATGATTGGCAGAGATGGAAAAGTGTGTGAATGAGTGACACAGGAAGTGGGGATAACAATCACTTGTATTCAGTTCTACCTATGCTAGCGACAATTTCTGGCTAGCTACACTAGCGGATGAATAAAAGGACATGTTTATGTTCAAATGGATGCACGTTCTAATGTCTCTCGTATTGATTTTAGCTCTCACAATAATAACAAAAAGGGAAATTGTGCTGACAGCTCAACAGACTCAACAGACTTTCAACCAGCGGCAACAATAAAATGGTGCTCAAATGTTGATGCATCAGATCTAATTAGACTTGTATTATACAGCCATTCATCCCATTATCTACACTGTGTCTCCTCAGAGGGTTGAATAGGAGCTGGAGCCAATCCAGCCAGTTGATATTGGACGAAAGGCAGGTTAGATCTACACATACAGTATTTAATATCATAGAAAAACAACCATTGTAACAAAGTACAAATACTTTGTACTTAAGTACAACATTCACTTATCTGTACTTTACTTTGTACATTTTTTAGCAACTTTTACTCCACAAAATTTCCTCTAACTATCTTTGTTACTTGTTAAGCCCAATTTATACTCCTGCGTAAAGTGCGCTACGTCGGTTTCGGAGACCCCTCTACGTCGCCGGAGAGCCTCTGCGTCATCTACGGCTGCACAAAATATTTTTTAAAGGGGAAATAAGTAGTTTATAGTGCCATCTAGAGGAGAGGCTGAAATTTACAACAAAGACCTGCTGCTCTGCTCACCCCCTCCCTTCCCTGAGCGCTACGGTATCCGCAGCTGGTCAAATGTCGTCCTCGTCGTCTTTCTCCGTGTCAGCAGATGAGGTTCGTGAGGCGAGGGAGAGGGCGAGCTACCACGGCCGTAGCAGACGAAGCGGAGAGAGAGGAGGCAGGACTTCTGCTACAAGTAAAGAGACGCTTGTTTTGTTCTCTTGCGTTTGTCCTTACAGGCTCCGGTAGAAACATGGCGTCTCGCTGCTAACAGTGGCTATGCAACCGCGGCCCGCGACCATGTTATTTTACATGACTTTTTGAAACACTACGAAAATGAAACAAAAACTATTATACAGTGACTAGACAATGCAGGAGCACATAATATGTATAAAAAAGTGGATTTTGGGTTATATAAACCCATAAATACTACACATTGTCCCTTTAAGTGTCCGTCACTCTGTCAAGGGACAACTGAGGCGGCAAGGGCTGCGATTAATACGTCATATCTTAATACACACAGCACACGTTTAGACTCTAAATGGCTAATTTCTCGCCTCAAATGATCTTAAAACTGCGTTCCACAACACAGAAAAGTGAGAAACGGCTACTGTTTCAATGTTATTCAGCTGCAACAACAACAACAACAACAACAACAGTCTTTCTCTGTTGCTCACTGTAGCCAGAAGCACAACAACCTTGCGTAGTGACCCCTACTGATCGGGCGGGATATTGCAGTGCGTATCCGGCATCACGACGGAGAAGTGTGAAGGCTCGAGGGGTCTCCGTGGTTACGCAGTCGGATAACGCATTACACAGTTGTGGAAGTATAATGTGGCCTTTACTACCAAATAAAATCAGAAGAAGAGTTTGTTTTATGGTCTGTATTTATAGAGCCTTTCTAGTCTTGAGGAGCATCTTTCATACCCATGCACACGCTGCAACATGGGGTTAAATGTAATCCTCAAGGACACATATAGACTAGCAAAGCCAGGTAATTGAACCCAAGTATTTTTTATTTTTTTTTATCCTTTAAACCTGAATTAAACCTGATTTTTTCATCCATCGGAGGGAGCAGAAATAAGTTGTGAACAATTCTAAATCAATGTAGTGAACTTGTTGGCAAACAACAGCTTATTTGCACATCCATACACTCTAAACAAGCCATATAGCTGATAAATGATTGGCTGCTCTCTCACTTTCAGCTCTGTGTTGGGGCTCAGGGACATAGTTGCCTCTTTCAAGGCTAAAGACTTTGCAGTGTCCACTGTCTGAAGTACAGACTGTGTCAGTGGGTACAGTAGGATTTTGAAAAAGTTGCCCGCTGTGAAACAAAACAGTGACGCTGGGACCAAAACCGCTAAACAATGATTTGTGTATGCTTATTATGAATGAAAGACTTTCCCTTTTTTGTTCCACTATATGAGGAGGGAGATGTTTTGGCTCTGTGGGCCAGCTGCTAAAACAATCAGAGAGCGTTTTTAAGGAGGTGGAAGAGACATGGGGAGCGTAAAGAAAGGGAGTCAGTGTAGAGACACCATGTTAGACTCCAACATCCCCCCAACTCCCAGCAGTCTTTTTTTCCCCCTTTATGTCCAACAACGGGAGTTGAGATGGATCCCAAATGTTAACCTCCATCCTTAAGAGCTGGAGGCCCTTTCTCCTTCCTCTCCCTTGTCTGCTGTAGAAATCTACCATGAACTGTGCCCCCTCTTCCGCCTGCTGCTTCTTTACCCAGGGGAGCAGGGCTGATATCTCTGTCAGATGGTTGGGAGTTGTGTCTGTAACTGTAAACTGACTGGGGAGAACAGGAAATAGACATTACTGTTCAGGGAGAAGCAATCAGCTGCAGCCTGCAAAACACATCGTGCATGATCCGTTTACCTTTGCAGGACTGAGCTGTGCAGAGCCAGAACCAACATACTGTACAGTACGAGTACAGTACACAGTATACTGTGCTGTTGTGGGGGGGGGGGGGGGGGGGGGGGGGTAACACAGCTACTGAGGAAGTGATATCAGGGCCAGATGTACAGATGTTTGTGTTCGTCAAAAAGCTGTGCGTACACTAACCTCTATGTACATGTGCAGAGATAAACACTGCATATGTTGACTGCGACACACACACACACACACACACACACACACACACACACACACACACACACACACACACACACACACACACACACACACACACACACACACACACACACACACACACACACACACACACACACACACACACAAACACACACACACACACACACACACACACACACACATAATGCTTACCCTAACCCTTAAAAAATAGGTTGCGTTGTGTTGTTTTTGGACCTCACAAAGATATAAATAAAAAAGTATGCACACACAGATGATTGGTTGATGAGGATGTTGGTGACGTCGTGCTCAAACCTCAGGGAGTTTGAGCCCGGTGATGTTTACTAAGATTAGCCTGCTGCTACAGCACAGTACGGTACAGTTCAGTACAGTACAGCACAGCACTGATGTACAACTCTACATGAATACACGATGTGTAATTATGTATAGGACACGTAGATCGTTCCTTATGTCAGGATGTAAAGTCTGTCCTTCCTGATTACATGTTATTTCACACAATGTCCACGTAGCGTATGTGTGAACTGATGAATTAATAATTATAAAAGAAATTAAGAATTAATTTGAAAACCAGTGAGTTGTTGTTATCTGTGTTTTCTAAATAATTTATTCTATAAGAGGAAAAAGTGAGCGGTAAAGATCCACAAAAAAATAAAAAAATCTATATATATGTATAAATATCTATACTGAATAATTGGCATTTGTTATCGGCTTAACCAAGCAAATAGAGAGGAGCAGTTTCAAAATAAAATTCTCAACTTGTTTTGGAAACATTTCATGATGTTATTTGTTTAATAAATATAAATCTTCAGCTCTTTAGGATGACCATCAATAAATAAAGTTTTTGGGGAGAAGGTCACTGGATTTTTCTTGTTTTTGTTTTTGTCCAAGTACACGTCCAAGTATTTATTTAAATGCAGCAATCAGGATGTAAAGAGGATTTCAAAATATCACATGAAAAGTAAAAGTAAAAATAAAAGTAAAAGAAATACTCTCAGCTTCCAGTTTCTTTATCTCATGTGACACTGGTGAACACACACGCACGCACGCAAGCACACACACACATAAATAAACAGTGATAATTAAGTTATCTTGAGTCTTGAATATCTTTGTGGTTTTTGATTGTTGTTTGGACAAAACAAGCATTTTGAAAATGATGGTAACAACCTCATGGGAAATCCTTACAAGTTGAACTGTGTATCTATCTCTATCTCTATCTCTCTTTTTTGACACTTTATAACCCTAAAAACCTGATTTGTCAAGAAAATAATCACCGGAGGACTAGTGATGGGACAATTAACGATGTTTTCGATTGTCAGGATTAAAAGCACTTACGGTAACTTAATTGTGGTGAATTTCTCTTATTGTGTTAATCATGAACGAAGAAAAACATCGACATTTCACGGGAGTGACTTAAAAATCCAGTCGTATTAAATCATTTTTAACTAAAACACATGTACCCGACCAATTATATTTAAATCGTCCCCATGTCTAAGGAGGACGGTCATAAATACAGTGTCAGTGCCACAGGTGAGAAAGTCACACTGACAAAAACAAACTGAAAGATTATAAGAGTATAGACATTCAGGTGTGTGTGGGTGAGCGATTCACCACTCCACTAAAAAAGAAAGAAAAGAAAAAGAAAAAGCAGAGGAGATGTAGACATCAGATAAGGACCGGAGACACAGACGTAGACGTCAGTCGTCGAGAGAAAGAGCAGAAACAGAAAAACCTTCAGCCACTTCTATCCACACGTTATCTAAAGGTCCACTTCAGAGCAGCAGGTTCGGGACTTTTAACCCCGTCTCTGATAACCTTGTCCCTCACCCAGCATGTCCCAACGTGACACAGGAGGACAGGAGTGTGTCTTCATCAGCTGTGGGACTGGAGGACCAATGTCCACACACACACACACACACACAGAGAGAGAGAGAGAGAGATTATGAAAGGTATGATCCAGACACTGATACTCCAGACAGATGCAGCAGGAGATAACAAACCAGACAAAGGATGAGAGGACATGAGAGACATTCCTCATCACCAAAACTGTGACTGAGCACAGAGTGTGAAGTGGAAGTCCTCAATGCACACATTAAATTGCGTTAATCAGCGCGCGCTCCAGCAGCAGCAGACTGTGTGTGTGGTGGTTTCTCTGGTGAGCAGCGACAATGTTAACACTGAGGCAGCGAAGGCATCCATATGGCGGCCAGTGATAAAGGACAGAGTGCGTGGGAGATGCACATACCGCCACTGACTTCCATTTCCTGTCTCTCACCCACCAGGTCTAACTAATTTCACAGATGACCACAGGCCTCTCACAGAGACGTGTGTGTGTGTGTGTGTGTGTGTGTGTGTGTGTGTGTGTGTGTGTGTGTGTGTGTGTAGTAGATGGTTCTAATTCAGTGTCACTGAGCGAATGTCGACGATCGGCGAGCCTGAGTGACGGCGAGAACGCGTCGGTATGAGGCCCAATAATCTGTAAATATGAGTTTTTCCATCTAATAAAGGATTATGCATGTGATCAGCTGGAAGCAGGAATTTGAATTTGGACAATTTAAAACGTTATGATATTAAGGACAGGACCACATAGTGGAGTGTCAGTTATCAGTCCATTATATTGCAGTTCATTTTAGCTCCAATTAAGAAGAAGGATATATATATACATATATATGTGTATGTATATACATATACATATACATATACACACATATATATACATATATCTGTATCTGTACTCCCGATATATCAGCACATCAGATGTTGCCATCAAACATCGTAATGTTTTACTGTACTGATATATTCTTACACTCCTGGTGTACTTATTTAAAAGCCAAAGCTTTACGACAACAAACTAAAACAACAACAACAGAGAACAGCTCCACCCAAATGAACACAATTCATAAACCAACGAAGAAGAAGAGAACAGCAGAGAGAGAGAGAGAGAGAGAGAGGTAAAAGAGTGTTTACATCCACCACAGTTCCCCGACATGTCTTGGTAAAGATGAGTGGAGGAGTTAGCTTTTTGTTGCAGTTTGCTGTCTTTACCATTCGATGTCACTAATTCGTACACAGTGAACCTTTAAAGTGGACCTAGAACGGAAGTTCCAATTAACGCTGTTTTTTTTGGTGTGTATCTGAGCCATTACCTCGTTTATGAAGCCCTGAAGGTTCAAAACAAACAGTTCAGCCACTGCTGAGAACGCTGTGTTGTATTGTAATCTCGGGCTCAGTGAGATCTCTGAACAGTGTCTTCTGACTCCGGGTCAAAGTCGTAAAAAAAAGGGACTGCGGCGAGGAGTCGTGACAAAGCCATTTTCAAAACAAAGGTTTTGATAATGAGTAGCAGTGCATCCACCGTTCCAGAGGGGGGAGCTGCGCTTCTGAGAGCTGGTGCGCTGATTACGTCACTTCCAGGTATTGGCCAATCACAAGACAGTTGGGGAAAACCCTCACTGGCTGGCCAATCACAACACAGTCTGTCTTCTGGGGGTGAGATTTCAGTCTGAAACAGCGCGGCTGACCAGAGCTTCAGTGAGGAGAGATTTATATCGGCTCGTTTCCAGAAATTAGGAGGTTTTTGACCATAAAAACAAGTTAATGTATGGAAGTCGACCTCCATAACTAACATATATGTGCAATAGGACCACTCTATGGGAGCTTTAAGAAAAGTATTTTCTGTTGATGTATTGTATATACATGTCAATAACAAGGCTGCTTACCATCATTTTATCAAAAAACAACTGTTGAGTTATTGCAAAAATGAAATGAAATGTTTGTCAATTCAGAACAAGAATATATAACATTATCGAGGTTAAGTATACAGACATATAATAAGCTTCTATTGCTTCTGTACAACATGAGTATCAGATAATATCACAGTGATTTAAAACCCCGCAGCACGTTCTGCAACAATACATCGGGCTGCATTACACTGTTGTTACAGGTTACACGTTTGTTCCAGCTCAAACTTAACCTCTTAAGAACTTCTGTAATCAGACTCATAACAACATTTCCTGTGTGATCTGATCGGGTTTTTAAATAGTCCGTGCTACAACGTCACAAAGAAGTCGAGTCAAAAACAAACCATTTTCTCTGTCTTTCACTTTCTCTTCCTGTCTCTTTAGTCTGCTGTGATTATAATGTGTGGTCAATTACAACGTGTCTCATTGTGCTGTGTGGTTATCTATCTATCTATCTATCTATCTATCTATCTATCTATCTATCTATCTATCTATCTATCTATCTATCTATCTATCTATCTATCTGTCTGTCTGTCTGTCTGTCTGTCTGTCTGTCTGTCTGTCTGTCTGTCTGTCTATCTATCTATCTATCTATCTATCTATCTATCTATCAGTTCTGAGAATCTGAGCCCTTTTGATTTTCAGATTTGTTCACCATTCATATTGCGATTAAACTGGAGATATATCACATATATATATTATAATGTATGTCATGTAAGCTACAGTATATACAGGCAAATCATTTGGCCACTCAGGAGAAAAAAAGACATCCAGGAATTAAGTGTAGCAATGATTTAGCTGCTTAAATCCAGCTAAGATTAAGATTATCAAGCTTTGTTTTATAGATACATAGGAGACAGTCAATACAATCCCTACAGTAGATATATGTATGTGTGTGTATATATATATATTATATATATATAGACTAGTGGCCTCCACTGCAGGCCTGCTCAGCCTATTTTAAGCCAACAGTAGATTGTTGTGCAGGCTGCGTGTTGTGGACTTCATGAATGGGGATCAGCAGCTGCAGCCTCCTGCTGAATGGCTGACAGATCCTGGTCCACAGAGGAGGAGGAGGAGGAGGAGGAGGAGGAAGAGGAGGAGGCGCTGAATGGGAGCCTGCGAGTCACGAGTCTGTCCACTGGCGTGGGGTCATCCAGAGTGGGGCCTATATTATATACTGTACACCCCATCATCAACATCAGATGACAGCACATCGACTCAGGTCCCTCAGCCCTGATCCTGATCCTGATCCTGATCCTGATCCTGATCCTGATCCTGACTCTGACTCTGACCACACTTGACTCCCGCAAGGCTATTTAATGGATAATCACAAAAGCCCCTTTACGCGCGCGCCCCCCAACACACACACGTACCCCCCACCCCCCTCCTCCTCCTCCGTGCCCGTGCGCGCATCCACATCATCCTCATCAACACATTAAAAAGCACCGACATCATCATCATCATCATCATCATCCGACTGCACTTGTTCTCCACCATCAAATCTCCCTGATCCTTGTGATTCTTCATCATAACACACAGCCTCCTCCTCAGCACCTGCAGCTCTGTTGTCCTCAACAAAAACCACGATGCTGGTGCGTTTTCCCCCCTCACATTATCACCATCACCACCATCACCAGCCTCTCTGATCATATACGAGTCAGGAGGATCATCCAGACGCACCAAAATAAACCAAAAGCAGCAGCAGCAGCAGCTCTCACCTCAATGCAGGACTGGTTTCATGACGCTGGTGTCTCTGACAGGAGCTGGACTGTGCTGTGAAGAAGAAGAAGATGATGATGATGAAGATGATAATGCTCGCGGTTCATATCTTCTCCTCATCTGATGTCCCTCCTTTCCACCGGTTTATACGCCTGCACCGCCGCTCTGCTCCGCGTCCATCTCTCTCTCTCTCTCTCTCTCTCTCTCTCTCTCTCTCTCTCTGTCTCTGTGTGTGTGTGTGTGTTAATGACAAATCACACAGTCGTAGAGAGACATTCTACTTCCGGCTCTCTCCTTCAGAATAAAACGCATATTATATGATGTAAATAAACAGATTACATAACTTCAAATTTACGTTTTTATGCATTTATGTGTGACTTTACAGATATTCAGTTCAATTCAAATAATGTTAATAAAATGTTATTTATTATTTGGGAACGGGTGGGTCAAAATTAGGGATGGGAATTAGTATCAGTCAGTATCGGTCCGATACTGGACAAATCACTGGATCGGATATCGGGCAGATAAAAATGAAAAATCTGATACAGTCCAAAAATCCTACATATATATATATGTATATATATATACATATATATATATGACTGTACAAATGTAAATACAATATCAGCAAAAGCATTTTAGCTGAGTCATGTTTGGGCTGTTATTTTCCTTCTTTTTGGGAGAACAGTATTTGTTACACAGTTGGAAAATGAAGTCTTTGAAATGACTCGGCACAAATGTGTTGTTAACAGCTTCATAAATGGTCTAAATTACTGTATCGGACTAACATCGGTATTGGAAACAACAAAGTGGTACCTAATATTGATTTGGTGATATATCGTCGTCCTTCCTCATGCAATACAATAGTCGATACACCAGGGCAAATATCGATATTTTAATTTACAAATTACAGCAGTTTCACTCACCAGATGTCGCTACTTCATGTCTCCTCGCGGTGGCGCTGCTCAAATAAATGAGGGAAACTTGGGCTGCAGTTACCTGGCTGAAGAGGAGTTTACAGCGCGATAATAGTGGAGAAAGTTACGCTAAGAGATGCTCCGTCCACGTTGAACACATAGACTTCGTGACCTTTGTTCTATATGTTGTGAATAAACAGAGAATTATTTATTATGATTTGATCATTATTATTTGGTTTGTAGGATATTTATTATTGTTGTTATGTAATCAACGTCCTTGTCCTTGATTATATATTGTGATTAGTGACAAATGTGTTGCTATGAAACGTGGCACAACAGAAACAATCGTAATACAAAATAATAATAATAATAATAATTGTTTGAAAAGCACATTTTAAGACACATTAAAGTTACAAAAGTATACGTTACAAAATAGAATTTTCTGAATTCAAAGACTTTTATTTTGAAGGGACACTCACACCGACGCTGACTGTGTGTGTTTCGGCTGAATTGACCCAAATCCTGGTTTCACTTGCAGCGTGAGTGTGTTTCACTGATCCATTTAACAGCCACCATGACTTCTCTTAAAGGAGCCACACCCTTTTATTGTTACCATAACTCACCAGTGTCACTAATACAAGAGGCCCAGTGTGTGTGTGTGTGTGTGTGTGTGTGTGTGTGTGTGTGTGTGTGTGTGTGTGTGGACCAGCTGCAGCCTCTTGTTGGCTGGTCATTGCTTCCACACACACACACACAAAGGCCTGCGATGAGTAAAATCTCCTCTTTATTCCAATAAATGAGACAAAGACGATGATGTTTGATTGATTTCTTGATTTCTCTCTTAAATTAGCGCTCTATTGTCTTGTCCACTGAAGCGGTGACGCTATCATGAAGTCATACCTGTGTGTGTAAAAACAGATATAACTGGTACGATTGCTATGAGAACATTACAGTAATAAGATAACAGCTGTTTTCGGACATTAAATTCTTATATAAGCGGCCTTTCATTCCATTTGGTCTGTCCCTCACACTGAGTTATTAATAAATCGTATGAATTCAAAGCGCTGACTGTCGTTCTATCATCTTCTCTATACAGTACAGGATTAAAATGGTTATAGGTTTACTTTAAAATGTCTATACTGCTGCGGTGCAGTGTGAAGAAACACACAACAAAACTGCAAAAACCAGGGAAGAAAACACTATGTATATTTTATTATTAATAAAATGATTTAATCTCTTTATAAAAAGCAGTCGTTTGTGTGGTTTTGGTGTAGAAAGGGCAAACACACAATAAACTAATAAAAGTCGCTGTATGGCAATTTCTACATCATATTATAGTAATAAGATGTTATCTCTAAAGAGATGATGTTCAAGTAATAACATGTCATTTCTACAGTAATATCCAGGTAATAGCTTAAGGACAGTTACTGTAGTGCGATATATATACATTCAAAGGTTTGTGAATCAAATTTGATAACTACAATGTTATTTCATTTAAATGCATCCTCCCTTGTTGCTTTGTAATTACCAAAGAAATAAAACTATTACCTCGTAATTACAACTTACCAACAATGCACAGTGATGGCGTTCAGGCGGGGTTTTTGCATTGTCTAATTATGATATTAAAAACAGATTTTGTGGTTATAAACTCTCTCGAATGACTATCAATAAAGAGTCGCACGTTTCTACTGAATCATCAGGAAATGGTCGTCATCAGAAGAGATTTACACTCCAGCTGAACTGCAGCTGTGAAGTTACCGAGGCGACGGCGCCAGTGATTGCGATAACTTTATGAATTGCTTTTAACATAACGTAGCGAGGTGCACCTGTGCGGTTTACGGCCCTGTGGGACATGTTACCTTACATGTTGTTTTGACAAAGTGAGGCTTTTCACTGGTGTTTAGCACTCAGCGAGGAGACTGCACACTATAATCCTCGCTGAGAGGATTGACTCTGAGGCTTCACGGGGGGTTTAAAGGTGAAAATAATAACTGGTCAGGTTAAAGACAAGAGAGGGAGGTTTATGGTCAGATCCGTCACACACACACACACACACACACACGGTCACATTCAAGTT
>NC_139804.1:30352122-30534622 GCF_963457635.1 Microchirus variegatus | reverse complement strand
ACTGTGCACGTAAACATACCGACTGCTGAACCACGGCACAATTCACTTCACTGTTCATGAGCACTTAGCTTTAGCACTAGCACATTAGCACTAGCTAAGACTAGCAACTACTTGTGTTGTTTCACATAAAAACGCACTTCCTTATGCACTTTATGAACGTACTAGTTAATGGACGAGCAGACGACGAAGCGCGCGAACAAACTGTCGTTGAGTGTAAGTTGACGGCTTTGGTCGAGGCTGATCCGCCATCACGTGGTCAAGTGATTCAGCCGCAAATCGGGAGAGCAGGGGGGCACATTCACCGTGAAGCCACCTGACAGAGGAAGCCTGTTTCCATGGCAACATCCCCGGGGGTTGCGAGGTTGGTGGTGGGGAGGGAGTTGAAGTGGATGCATGTGGTGACAGAGGAAAGTAAGCAAGAGAGAAGGGGGGGGGGGCAGAGACATTTCTGAAGAGGATTATTTTCATTATCAAAAAGATGCCAGTTACTGAATGATTTCTCCTAATTAAAATGAATGGAAACGTCTGAAACACACAAGAGGAAAAAAAAAACCACAAGACAGGCACCGAAACTCCATTAGCAAAACACCCACACACACACACCCACACACGCACTCTTTGTATCCACGCAACAGTCCTCAGCAGTTTATGACCTGAGCTACTTAGCAACACAAAGGAGAAAAATCCTGAATGGTTTTAGCCGAATGAATGCACTGAATGAGATTTCTGCAGGCGCAGAGAAATGAATGGACAGAACGCTGCTGAATGGGTGGGATGTGTTACCTGGCAAGCTGAAGAAGGATTCACACTGTACACAGTGTCAACATAATTCTGCTCTGACAGGATTGATCAGCAGCCCGGAGGACGCCCAGAGACGACTGGAGCTAAAGACAAAACAAACAACCTCAAACTTCAATGGAGTGCAGAGTTTGGCTCAAACATCACAGACAGGCTGTTATCACTAATCAACCCAAGATGCTAATAGATGCTGCTGCTTTTCTCTGGATGACAGTAGCTGCTAACAACACTGTGACAAATATGCTGTAATGTGCAGTCAAAATGTGTTTCTGGTGAATTTAGGATGACAGGTTAAAAACCTTTTTTATACACATCATAAATATACTTTTGCTCTTTGTTTACACCAGCGACGGTGCCGTGCTACGTGATGCACACAACGCACAAAACAACTCAAACAACAACAAACAGAAAAAGTAGTGTGGATTCTGCCTCCACTTGTCTCAGTGTTACCAATAATTAGGGTTTTAAAAGTACACAAAGATCTACTGTACAATGCAGTAGCTGTAGCAGAGTCAAAAACATTTTTTTTTTACTGTGTAGACTTTGTGACGATGTCAGCACAGGGAAAAACAAGCAAGAGATAAATCAATGAATATTTGTCAGCTTGTAGCTCTAAATTTTCTTTAATGGGCCCTTTGAACAGAGCAGGGTTTTAAAAAGGTCAAAGTAGGATAAAAACACAAATGTAAATAATTAAATGCATGAATGATGGCCGAGTTCCCTTTAGCTTCTACAGTTTCAGGGCGGCGTACGTGCCGAGTCACTGTCACAGAGTCCTGACTTACATGAACTGATTTCCCTCTTAAATCACATCAAAATGGCTGCTGCGAAAAGAGACAGATACATGTTTGAAAATCATCATAAAACATCAAGTATCTACATCTAGGGGATTGTCTCTCCACTTGTGACTGCACGATCACATTTACCCGTTGAAACGGTTTCAAAACAAACATGACCGGACAGAAAACTGAAAAAACGCTGAGCCATCAGAGTGCAGGCATTAAGCAAAGATCTAAGTCTGAGGACGAGCGCTGGCGACGTGCAGTAAAAAATAACATCAGGCCCATTAGGCTTCTACTTAAGACCTCTGTTACTCCACAGATGGAGGTTGTTAATATTTATGGAGCTGTCGATCTGCAGCTGCACGAGCTGATACGGAGGAAAGAGACGGAGAGAGGGAGGAGGGTGACGCTTGGAGGGTCAAAGGTCAATGGCGTCGTGAAAGGACAGGACGAGGGACGCGAGAGTGTGTGCAGACGGCTGCGAGTCTGCTTTGATTGATAAGAAAAATGAGGATTAAGATGGAGGAGGAAGCATGCATGTGTGTGTGTGTGTGTGTGTGTGTGTGTGTGTGTGTGTTGTATAGTCTTTAATGGCTGTGAGCTTTAAGAGGAGGCCTTTCATGAATAATGCAGTCTGATTCAGTCAGACTCAGATGCAGCCAGTTCTCAGTGGGAACACTCACGGTCGAATCACTGATCAGCACATTTATGCCGTCTGTGTCTGTGTGTGTGTGTGTGTGTGTGTGTGTGTGCAGACGACAGTCAGTCAGATTACAGCTGTGAAACAGACAGAACGGTGCCGAGCATCAGTCCACACATCTGTCTCTTTACCACCATGAGTCATCATGTACAAGTAGAGAGGAGATACAGTGATAATTAAACTCCATCAGAAAGACCAAAGGGAGACTCATCCTCTCTGGAACAGGGTAATAGTATATACACATTTATTTAGGTTTTGTTTTTGCTCTAATTTTACATGATTTGTAATATTTTCTGTCAAATTTGGTTCACAAAATCTATATTAGTGAGCACTACACCTTTATTAAAGTAAAATAATAAGATCACACTGCTCATGAGAGCCTTGGACAACTAAGACTATTTTTTTGTAGTAAAGGTGAAGTTGTCACTCATTTCTAAACCAAATTTGAAATTAGAAATAAACTAAACAGCTCATATTTATTGTACAATGACAGTGAATATTTCCACTAAAACCACGTGGTTCGTTAAAGGTGCCATATGTAAGAATGTGGCCAAAAACAGTTACATAACTGACATACATAACCAAAGACATAACTGGCAACCCGTGGTTGCTCGGCAGCTGAGACGCTACTGACTCATGCCAAAACATGATTTCAAAACATAAACATGATTTGCAGTCTGCAAAATATATTTCTTAATGCAAATATTTTGGCTGTACTGTTGTTGTTGAACATTATTCCTGAGTCTCTGTGACATATTAGGAGGATTTTATGGCCAGTTGCTTTAGATTTATTACATAATGCACCTTTAATGTGTGGGCATTTGAGTTTTACTACAGTACATGTTCAAGGACCAGACGGAGCCGCCGTCAGTCGCGACGATATCATTCTGCCTTCGCTATAGACTCAAGGTCATGTGATTAGATTATATTTTAAATAGTACATCAATTTTGTCATCTCAGCGGCTTTGAAATAACATAAAAATATGTAATATACTATACACAAACATCTCAAAGAGACAGTGAAAAGTGTTCTCTAGAGTTTTTTCTTAGTGTTTCTGTTGGAGCCACAGACGGGGCCACTGTGAAGCTGGTTATGGGCCACATGTGGTCCACGGGCCTCCATTTGAATAGGATGACCTTAGGACCTTAGAGAGAGACCGATAATAAGTTAGGACAATGTTTTTTACGTGAAATCCCAACTGCTCTACGTACATGTTAAACACAGAACTCAGATTAGGAGAAAACTAAAACTTAACATATACATTTTTAATCAACATTAATATTTTTTCTCCCCACTCCAGAAGTTAAAGAATCAGATTTCTTTTTAAAACGATGAAACAGTTTAGCAGCCTTTAAGTATAAGGCAATTTAAAACGTATATTGCCTATTACTATTTAATAGTTAAAATATAAATGCTACTAAAATAAAGTATAAAATGTACAATTAAATATGAAAAACTATTTAAGGCGTAGACAGATTTTTGCTGGGTGTATTATGAGTTGATAAAAAAAAAGATGGATGACACAGAACGAACCATCCACACAGTAAATGACATTTATAGAATGTAAAGAGTTACCTTCTCTGTGAAGCTGAGGATGGACGTATTCACACGACGCTGGGAAAAAACAGTACGATATGAGAAGCTTTCGCACATGATTTTGTCAACATGGATAAGCGATTAAAAGAATGTACATCATTTACTGCTCCATTTTCTGGGAAAAGCTCTGTAATTTGGGCTTTAACTGTTCCATACAAACATTATTAATGCATGTGCACACATCTGACTTTATTTCCTGTTAGTTTTGCTTTATTTATCAGGTTTTGTTCATTTTATCTCGTATTATCGCTTACTCTAAGATACCACAATGTATGGGGAAAAAAAGATTGATGTCTGTAAACCTCTATTCTAAATAAAAATAAAACAACAACTACTGCATAGTCTTTATTTTTGAATAGATCTGCAATATTAGCAAGAAAGGGGGGAAAAAAGCAAGCAGGTAATGGTACACAGGAGAATAATATTAGGATATTTTACTGCTGCGTCCTTCATTTAACGGCTGAGGAACATTCTATATATTAATATCAAGCAGCAGAACGAGGCGGCGTCTCAGCCAAGAAGCAAGATATTTAAACTGCACTTAAATCAATGATAAATCACTCACATTAGTCACTTTTAAGTAGAGGGAATCTGAAAAAAATAATATTAAACCGTATCCATGTATGCTTCGTTCTACCACCATCATTTTTCTTAATCTCCCTCAAAAGTCCCCAATCAAACATACATTTTAACCTTAAACAACACGACCTAATAAATGATTTTAATGTCTATGATTAGTGTTTTCTGTCAATCATCGCACAGTCATGTATGTAGAGTGTGGTCCAAAGTCTAAACCTTACTGTATACTGGCGCGTTATTACACATGTATAATGACAATAAAAGATCCTTAACTCTTAAAACACCTATTTTTTCATCGATTTCCCTAATTATTCTAAATTCTAGTTTAACTCAGAAATAACACAACAAGGCCCAGGTTATCGTGGTCCCATTTTTGTGAAGAACTACATTTTAACATCATTAAATTTGACAACATAACCTACTGATGATTGGCTTATATTAATCTGAGAGCATAAAAATAACCTTAATTGCAAATGATCAAGGGTCAAGAACTCTATTCAGGGAATCAATCCTCCCTTTCATTGAAAGTTCATAACCCTTAACTGCCCCCTAGTGGATATGTCAGCTACTGCAAAGGGAAAAAAAGGTGAAGGAGCCTAAATTTGAGATCAAACTGTTGCAGCAGTTTGTTGAAACAGCCTCTTGACAGGAGCTTAGAGGTTTTGGTCGTTCTCATGGAAACGGTGGAGGTGGTCAGAGTACCTGGAGATGAGAGAGATTAAAAAAAAGACAGGATTAAATGTAAGGATTAAAAAACGAGTTCAGACATCATTTAGAAATATAAAGCCAGCGGCCTCACTTAAAGCCACACACACACACACATACACACACTCACTTTTTAGCACAGAAAGCCGAGCAGTCTCTGCCAATGCTCTCGCTCCAAGCAGTCTTGTACAACACCTGGAAAGAAAAAAACAGTTCAGTTCTTCTGAAGCTAAACACACATTTGTGTCATAAAAATCCTCCGATTTATTACCAAGAAGACCAAGCAGTGCAGGAGCAGGGTGTAGAAGAAGGCAATGGTTCTGGCCACCTTGTTGGAGAGAATCACACGTCCCTGAGAGACACACACACAACACATGAATGACAGTGAGAGTGACAGCAAAACATGAGTGTGTTCACACTCGCCAGGTTAATAAAATTCACAGTTTCACTTCTCGTAAGAAAAACAACAACAACCTTAGTCTGACTTCAAACCATAGTTGTTTCTTGTTAGTTGTACAACTGCAAAGGGAGTGTTCTTGTACTTGCTGCATACTGAGGACCAGTGAGGGTTTTTAACCAACAAAGTGAGGACATTTTTAGAAAGTGAGGACATTTTGGCCGGTCCTCACTTTGTTTTCATTGAAATCACTTTGTTAGGCTGCAAACATGCTATACTCTGTTTTTATCACAGGTCCTCAATTTGGTACAAAAACCCGTTTTACAGCACTGGTGTTTCACACACGTTTTTGCGCTGGGGCTCCACCTGCAGACATGTTATGGTACTGCACCAAGCAGTTCTTTATAGATCTCATTCATGAAGTAGGTATTTTTGATTGTGTTGATTTATAAAGTGGAAATACTGGTCCTTAGTGTGCAGCAATTACAAGAATGTGTGTGTGTGTGTGTGTGTGTGTGTGTGTGTGTGTGTGTGTGTGTGTGTGTGTGTGTGTGTGTGTGTGTGTGTGTTACCAGGCTCAGAGTTGCTTTATCCCAGGGGCTGAGGCTCAGGTATCGCCGCTGACGCTCCTGCACACATAGAATATTTAGACTCAAGAAAGTACCACAGTTTTTGTTTTGTGTCAAAAATGACACTTTCTGCTAATACACAACTGTGATGACGTGTGAAGCAAAAAAAGAATCACGAAAAACAGCACTTTCATACAGCTGAACTGGTCAGTGAGTAAAATCCTGTGTGTAAATTATATATAGGTTATTAGATCTCGTGTGTGATGTATAGGTGCGTG
This sequence comes from Microchirus variegatus, assembly GCF_963457635.1. Taxonomy (NCBI): domain Eukaryota; kingdom Metazoa; phylum Chordata; class Actinopteri; order Pleuronectiformes; family Soleidae; genus Microchirus; species Microchirus variegatus. Next base: position 30,528,217 of record NC_139804.1, on the reverse strand, counting down.
AAGGTGTCTCTTGTACCTTCTTGCTGAAGGAGGCGAAAGGATCCAGTCGCTCCTCGTACTGGGAGGAGTAACGCATGACGGTGTCGTCACTTCCTCCAGCCTACGACACAGAGAAAACACACACAAAAAAGGTGTGAATAGTTCAGATCCATAAGACTAAATAAATACGTGAACACGCACACACACGGTGACACACTTTGGTGGGGTAGCTCTGCAGGAATTTGATCTTCTCGTAGAGTTTGATGTTGTCTGCTCTCAGACTGTCCAGCTCATTCTGCAGGGCCTGCATGGTCTGCTGCAGAGAGCGATTCTCCTGCAGGAGACAGAGGAAACAGAGGCATGAGGGATGAGTCCTCCCATGATAAGACACAAGAATGCACAGCATGTCCGTGAGCATGTGTGTGTGTGTGAGTGTGAGTGTGTGTGACTCACAGCTTCCAGCTCCTGGTTGCGGGAACGGAACCTCTCCCTTTGGCTGGAGATGATGGAGAGCAGCGAGTCCATCTGGCCCTGAGGAAGCTCGGGGTGGGGGTTCACGCCTGAACCTGGGAGGAAACACAGACACCATCATTTACTCGCCTCTATTTATACAAATACATGTGTCGTCACGAATGAGCGATGATAGCGTGAAAATGGGTCAGCGATCTGTTTTGCTTAAGTGTAACTCTTGGGTAAAAAACTCATTAGAACTTGACTCTGGCTCATGTACGGAAACTTTCTTTGTTTACCTAGTTTGTCATAATAAAACCGACTCAATCCTTAATCATGACATTTTCATTACATTTATTTGCTTTCCCCTCTATAAGAAGAAAGCATGGCTTAGGGTCGTGCTTATTATCCTACTGATTTACTCTCAAAAACTGAACTGTTCTAAAGAAACGGGGCCAAATACACATCGTCATCGTCTTCTCATGATAGTTTATCAAATCGGTAACATACAGGTCTACTGAACAGGCGACTAAAACTAAATCTTAAAGGTGCCATATGTAAGAATGTGGCCAAAAACGGTTACTACATTCAAATTAAAAATACCAAGGTCTTTTAGGTTTCGTTTTCTGACGTAACTGGCAACCAGTGGTTGCTCGGCTGCTGAGACTCTACTGACTGCTATGATTGGTAGACGCGGTAGGTGGCGCCACATGCCAAAACATGATTTCAAAACATAAACATGATTTGTCTGTACTGTTGTTGTTGGCGAGTTCAGTATGTTCTATGAATATTATTCATGAGTCTCTGTGACATATTAGGAGGATTCTATGGCCAGTTGCTTTAGATTTATTACATAATGCACCTTTAAGGTTGTAAATGTTAAAAACGATGTAGTCATTAATAGTTTTCATGGCATCATGTGGTACTGTACTATCCTTTAAAAAAATCTATAACAATAAGTATTGACTTGAAGCTTATTTCAAGAGGATCAAAATGGTTATTTTACCCAAACTGTGCAGCCTTAATGTACAACTATTGTTATGAGGCCAGAAAAAGCTTATTATCTTTGACACAAACGCACTGTTTTGTCACTACTTTGATTCGTAACTGCCTTTAACAAATATGCAAACAGGGCATAAATAAACAGGGAACATTTTTGATAAAACAAAATAATATTTGGGGAAAAAGACCCTGCTCAGTCAGACAGTGTAGGCTTTTTTTTAAATCTAGGTACCAGCAAACATGGCTGTGGCCTCTTTGATGGGCTCGGGGATGTTCTCCATGTTGGTGACCTCTGACCCGTCTGCGTCCGGGCGTGGCAGGGAGGGCATGGCCTGGATGGTGCTCAGGTCGTGCTCCAGCTTCAGGATCAGGTCTTTCTGCTCGGTGCTGGTGCGCACCGCAGCCGAGAACTCCACCTGCAGGTCTGCATAGCGGCCTGTGGAGAAAGACGGAGAGAGGAAGATCATTAAAACGTTATTTTTTTTTTCCATTCGGACGTCTCGTTTGTCTTTAGATTGTATTTGTAGTTCCAAATATAACTCACCCGCCGCAGCTGATAATGGCAGCAGTGAAAACCCCACAATCCTTGCTACTAATCTGTTTCTCTGAGAATACTTATTTCACAAAACATGTTTTTTGTTTCATCAAAAAAAACAAAAAACAAAAACAAACCCCCAAAAAACAGAAAAACTACCACAGCACACATTTAGTATTTGTATAAAAGAGATTTACTTCAATTATCACACCTAGGGTGCATGTGAATAATAATGATGATGAATCAAATGTCAATCATAACAAATACATTGTGAAAGTTTCATACAGTGATATTGCTTTTCAATGTTGTAGAAGGGACTGTTTTACAGTGCTGAGAACAAACAACATGATACGTTTAGTAAATAGAAAGATAAAGAAAACAATGATACATGAGGAAAAAAATGAAGAGGGAGAGGAAACAAAACCCTGGAGGACAAAAATAAAAGCATCTCAGGAGTGACAGAAGTGCTCGGGAAACATCTTTCAAAAACATTTTTTTTTTTTTCTTTAAACCATCCCTTTACAGTCATGCAGCCTTTTGTACTACAACACACATGTACACACACGCACACACTCACAAAATAATCAGTGGGACAAGGTTATGTTGTTGTTATTATTATTATTATTATTATTACTTCCACATTGCTGATGATAAGTTGGAAAATATCATCTGAAAAAAAAAAAAAACACACTCTGAACTTGATAAAGCCTCAACAAGCATCTTAAAGCTTTCCAAAGGGGGGCAGGGGGTCAAAGGGTTGGGAGGGGGGTGAAGATCTCCCCAGGTTCATTTGGTTGTCAGACTACACTGTGGTTTCAGCGATGGGTGAAGTGACGTGACGTGACGTGACGACACTAGGTAGCAACATACATTAAAGTGTCAGCAACCTTTTCAACAGAGGAACTACTTCACTATTTGGCTTTTTGCTTCCTCTTTTTTTTTGTTTTTTTGTTTTTAAGTCTTTTCAGTGAAATGTGTGTTGTTCCAGAGCTGAGTTCAGCCGAGTGTGAAATAACTCAAGGGGTAAAAAGGTTTAAGACTTAAAATTAGCCAATGTGAGAGGTGAGCGACAACAAAAACAAAAAAAAAAAGCCTGTGAGTAAAGTGAGGGAGGGGTGGGGGGGTGAGTGTATTGTGCTGTATTATGTGTGTATGTATTACTGAGTGTAATATCCATACAGCACCACTGATTTGGAAAGTGTTTCCTTACAAAACCCACTTCATAAGATATATTCTAAAAGTATTACAAAAAACATCTGAGGTTTTTTTTTTTTTTCCTTTCTTTCTTTCTCTTTTCCTGAATATGGTGACCAGTGCTGCTGTTCGGGCTTCCATTACAACTAATATGTCAAATGAATAACCACTACTTCAACAGATCATACAGTAAAGCTTTACGACTTCAGAAAACATGATATGATATACAGCATCTGTTACACCTTTACAATGTTATTCAACAGTGTATAGAATCATCTGATTTAAATTTGTAGAAAAATATCTGTGGATCATGGAAAAGTCCTGAATCGTCCCTTCTCTCCTCCTGCCTTCGAACAAAAGCATACCGTGACAAAAAAAGTGAATCAATAGCTACTCGATCGACCGTATTTACACGTCTCTCTTTTCCAAATAACCATTCGAATTGGCACACGTCATTTTCAATACCTGTAGTGCCGTTATTAATGTCACAGCAAACCTGACACAAACAGAAAAATACAAAATGCCCTATGAATAAATTCAGTGTTATTACAGTGTACGCTGTTTCTGCATGCTTCTTCCTTCATTCAATGCTCTGGCCTTTTTTTTTTTTCTATTTCCGCTGCTAGTTAGGTTATGTACAACGTAAGAAATGCATTGTGGGAAAAACAACTGTCTGAAATAATAAGACCCAGGACCGAAACGTGCCTGCAGGTCAGTCATAAGAATACACAAGCTCCTTTTCTTTCTTTCTTCCTTTTTTTTTTCTCTCCACTGTTTCACTCCAGCGATTATATACACCCCTCTGCAGAGAGCTGAGAACAGGTGACGTTTACGTACCACGACAAAGCAGGTGAGAAACTAATCTGGGTCAAGACGACGTCGGGACAGATTATGAACAGATCGGGCGAAGTTTGTCTACATCTAATGACATCACTAGTTTGGTGCCCTGCTTGGCAGTTAAAGGCACAAATCTGATGATCTCACACGATTTGGGTGAGTCGATGGATCTGGCTATAAAATGGCTAATGGGGTAAGTGCTTCTACTTTTACAGTAGCTGTTCGTCACAATAAAACAAACTGTGGTTTGTCCAGTCCATGCAGTCCAAGAGAAGGCAATGAGCCTTCAAATAACTCTGCAGAAGACTGAGATATTTTTATACATCAGTCATCCACAGGAAAAGCCAATGTTTGAAGAATCTGTTGCGTCACAAATCCAATTTTAATTAATGCATCCAAAGGCAGCGTTATTTTAGTATCTTTTGACAAGCTGCCAATTGATCTGGATTTAGATTCAAGATAAAAAGTAGGGGGGGTTCTTAAGGATGGACTGCGATTTTGGATTGAAACCAAAACAGGTGTTTACTCCTATTATCTACAACTGTACAAGACGATGTCTTTGTGTGTCACACGGTCACCTGCAGTTTGAAATACGGGGGGGGGGGGGGGGGGGCTACTTTATAGGAATGCAGTACGTCATATAGAAAACGGGTGTACAGCTAAATTGTGTTTTTTTATTTCACTTTTTTTTTTTAGTGTTAAGATAGGGAGAAAGTCTGTGCTTGGTTCTCAACCACTTTTTTTTTCTTTTTTTTTTTTAAAGGCATACGTTTCCCTGGGATCCAGGGATCGTACTCTGCTGTAGTGTTTACAGACCCTGTCCTTAAGTCTTCAAAAACGATTATAATAAGTGCTTCTTTTTTTTTTTTTCCTTTTTTTCCTTTACAGACTGCAATATAAATTCTGCATAATCATAGGCTGGCTTTCTCTGTTCAATCTGGCATAGCACACCTGCTAGCTGGTACACTTCTCTAATCTCAATTTGGCAGATATGACCTCTTTCAAGTGAAACACTTGTTCTCAAGTTTAGGTAATTTTCCTTTGACCTATTTGACAAAGTGTATACATTTGGACCTGTTAATTATGTCAACGTGATTAATGAGTGGTCAGACTCTAAAGAATGCTGCATGTCCTGCCAAGCGTTAGTGTTGGGTTTTCCCAAGAAACAGCCAGAGCAAAACAAAAAATAAAAACATCATCATTGGAGAATAGAAAACAGGAAAAAGAGATATGCTATCATAAATTCACCGATCTTGATATGTCCTTTGATTCTCTAGCTAGCAATTTAAGAGCATAACTGTTGTGGTAAAAGCTTGATGTTTTTACGGGAGCATGACCTGTAGCAGAAAAAAAACAAAACATTTTTCTCAAAGCTATTGAAATGACACTAAACTTTAGGATTCATGAATATACAAACAAATGAGAACTAGTACATCTTTGTAAATATTAACCAATACTGCCGGCAGTCTATACGTCTAATAAAAATGTTACTTGCCCTCAGGAACAGTATAATCCCTTAAAAAATAGACAACTCAAATGATAAGACATTAAATGAAAAATACAGCACCTATAAATAAGCAGAATAAAAACCAAACTATAAATGCAAAATAGCAATAAAACCAAAAGCTACAGTAAATCATAGTATTACACTACTTTGTGACAAGATTAATGTAATGGTAACGCATCAAACAGCTTAAAGAAGGGTGTCAGTTGTGCACTAGTAGTGTGTGCAAGTAGATACGAAATATGACTCCACTCATCGGAAAACACTAAGCACTCCTCAGTCACACACACACACGTACACAAGCATGGATTAACAAAGCATGCGCGTGCACGCACACACACACACACACACACACACACACACACACACACACACACAAACAGGCACCCACGCAAACACACAAAGGGGAGGCAGTGGGCTGACAGGCACTGAGGGCTTGTGTGGGACAGGGAGGAGGTGATATGCCTTATAATTTGTAGTGTATACAGTAGAATTTAATGCAAAAAGACTTTTACATCCCTGGATTCAGGAAAAGACTGGAGGAGAGTGGCAAACTACTCACACCAGGATTGTGGTGAATTCACTGTGACGGCAGACTCAAGATCAAGTACTGTACATTGCAATTCGTTTTTTTTTTTTGCTCAAAACCAATCTTTTCAGTCAATAATTTCAACATTATTTGCATCTACCTCTCACATTGAACTGAGTGAATTGACCTCAACCCTGACTTTCATGCAGGCAAATACAAATGCACACAACAGATACACACACACGCAAACACACACACACACACACACACACACACACACACACACACTCTTCCTGATTTGGCCTATAAAAACGTGTGTTTGTGAACAGAGAGAATTTGTCAGTGGTGTGCCTACGCACGCACACACACACACACACACACCCAGCAGGTCCAGTGCTGGTAAAGCTGTGACATGCACAACCTAAAACAACAAGAGACACGTACAGTATCACCATGTCAGACAGCTACAGTACTACGTGAAATTCATCGTATTTCAACAACGCAACATGAATCCATTCTAATTTGTGTTTTTTTTTCTTCTTCTTTCAAAACAGTAACTTGTTATTCTCTTATTTTTCGGCTCTTATTTTGAAACTAATTAAAAATGCTTCTTAAAATTCCCTATTTTGTACTCTTTAGAGTCAATAGACTGTGCAATCTCTTATTGGCAACCAAATTGCAATATCAAAAAAGAGATCATCCTTCAACCTTAAAAGAAGGGTTTAAGGAGGCAAAAAAGAGGGTGGGTTCCTTCCTTCCTCGGCAGATGAGTGCGTGTGTTTTGTGAGGAATTAGAAATCCTTCTGGCCATCACATGGCTGTCAGCAGGATAGGATATGGGACAGGACGAGTCAAAGTTCATCTTTCTTACATCAGTAACCATGGCAGCTCAGCCAACAGGCCTTACACTACCCTCTTAAGAGTGTAGGAGTGAGACTTAAAAAAAAAAAAAGAAAAAAGAAAAGAAAACATGCTGCCATTGAGAAGAGAGCACACACACACGCGCACGCACACACAAAAACACACACACACAGGTGCACACACACAGGTGCACACTGACACAACCCCTGACATACAAACACACACGCAGTGAGTGAAAAAGGCAAAGGGTTTGTAACAGTCACTCTACAGTGTGAAAATGAGGCGTCTCACTGAGTGAGGGGAGGTTTGTGGACACTTGGGAGGTGAGAAGAAGAGCGGAAAAAATCTCCTTTAAGAAAGTGAGAGTTCTTGTAAGAGAGTTCCTGTCTCTATCTATCATCTATCAGTGTCTATCACTGTGACAGCTGCTGTGTCAGGCCTTGCCTGTGTTACTGAGTCCAGGTTTCAACCCCAGCTGTGGGTCAGACCCCCAGCTCAGGACTAACCAGTCTGGTGCACCAGTGGCTGGTGATAGGGGGGAGGTACAGCAGGGCCAGAGGCCAGCAGGACGGCTAAGTGCTTTTCTCAGTACAAAAACAAAACTCAGTTTAAAAAAAGGAGACACTTATGTTCTCTTATTTTGTTCTTCTAGGTTTTCAGTAAATCTTCTTTTTAAGGGCTTTGCCAACCACCTCTTTGTTTCTTTCCTCTTTGCTGGAAAGCTTCTATTTAATAAAAATGGCTGCTGAGCTTGACTTTGGCTGTGTCCACTCTCCAACTGGAACAGAGCAGGAGGGGTCCAAGGTTAGAGGTCGTGAGGTTATGAAACAAGAGGGTTGAAGGATGGTCAGGAGTAGCTAGAACTCCCACTCTGAGGGATCCTCTTTGCTGGCAGCCTTCTCCAGCCTGTGGATGATGTTATTGAGATTGGCTGCTTTCTTCTTGCGCAAATTGTTGTCCCTGGGGTTTCTGGTAGGGCCAGAGGCTGGGATGTTAGTACTAGACGCATGGCCGCTGGAGGATGCTTCTGTGAGGCTGAAGAGCGCCAGTCCAGCCTGTCCACAGCTGGAGCCTGGCCCGGCTAAGCCTGAGGTGATGCAGTCTATCTGAGCAGGGGAGTTATTAGAGCCCCCTGCCTCAGAGTCAGCCTCCATATCGTGGTCTTTGCATGCTCCTCTGTGATCATCCAGGCTAATGCCCAGTCCCTGGCGTAACTCCGTTGTGCCCTCAGATTCTGTCCCATCGCAGCTGTCCCCCTCTCCTGATTTGGACCCACGGAGGGAAGGAGAGCCCCCTTCACTGCCAGGTCCTCCTACCCCTCCAGCAGCCTGTATCTCCTCTATGAAGAGTTCCCGCCGAATACGTGACCTAAAGGAGACACATGGAGTCAGTGGTAAATATCTTTATGTGAAAACCCATATACAATTCTCTCAGTACAAAATATTTACAAATACTTTTTTATATATATATATATACATAAAATGTACACACACATATATATAGATACACATATATATATAAATACATATGTATATATATATATATACACATACATATATACATATAAACATATCTATATAACAAGTAGAACAAAATAAACACAATTTAACATGAAAATTATTTTCATGTTAAATTTGATTTATTTTATTTAAAAATAAATAACACTGACAGCAATAGCTCAATACTGAAGTGCCTCTTTCATCCCTGTGCTGACCTGTAATTATGAAACCAGTTGATGACAGTACTGGTCTTCAGATTTAGCTGGGAGGCCAGCTCCTCGATGGTTTTAGGAGAGGGGTAGGGTTTCTGCTGGTAAGCCCTTTTTAGGGCCTCCTTCTCCTCAGGGCCCAACACCACCCTGGGTTTCTTCAGATGCTGCTGTCCCGGACTCTGGGAGCCCTGCATGTAATCTGTCGCCACCAAGCCCCCGTCCACAGAATGGCTGTCACTCAGGGAGCTCAGTCGCCTCTTCATGTAGGCTGTAGTGACAGAAAAAAGAGAGAGGTCAGCATTATGATTCCACACAAAAATCATGAAAACATCATGAAACAATATCGAGACTGCATTATGTCTCCTTGAAAGACAACATTACTTTGTTCTTTTCTATGTACCAAAGTGTTTTTAGGTTTATTATAACTGACAAGACAGATGTCATTCCAGAAAGCAAAATTCTGAAAAGGCCACTCAGTTTGCCACACTCTCCCATCCTGAATCTGTGTCCAGATCATCGTCAACATTTAGTCATTTCTTCCTTGAGTCATAAATCCTGATCCTGTTCTTTAGGATTTATGCTGCGCGCACACATACACACACACACACACACACACACACACACACACACACACACACACACACACACACACACACACACACACACACACACACACACACACACACACACACACACAGACAAATGCAGCCATAACCTCCTTTGCAGAGGTAATAATGGGTTAAGTACTGACTTGTAAATTAAATTAATAATAAGCTGCAGCCCTAGGCTTATCTATATTATTCAAATATGTTCAAACATTGAGCATTTATGGTGATGTAGAATGGGAGATTTCCTATCAGCATAGAACATACATGTATTTTCCTGCTGGGCTCAGTGTTAATACTTAACGATAATAACAACAACAATAATAATAATAAAATAAGGTGATCATTTGCGGATATTCCGTGTCTGACAAGTGCACCCAACTTGAAAATGTTGGATACCTTTTTGTGACACTGTTCTGAATACCTCTCTACAGTAGCACCACCAATCGCCACTAGGGGGTGCCGTTACATTAAAAAAAATGAAACAACCATTATTATCTCTACCATTTTAAAGCAAACAAGGAGCACCATTCCCTCTGGGTACCAGCAGCTGAAAATGAACAGCTCATGGCAGCTTTGCTTAAGGTTGACATTTTCTCAACCCCAGTGCATGCTGCCAGATATATTAGCATAGCAGGGTTAACTCCTCAGAGCAAGGTTAGCACAACTGTGAAGCTTGTTTGCTGCCTGGCAGGCTTGTACCCTCAAGGGTGAGAGGTCAAATATGGTTACTTTGGAGTGGGTCCATGTCTTTCCTTTGGGCCTTGCTGCTGGACAGGTCTATTCTCTGTTGCTATTTGAATGCATTACTTAGGGGTCAATAATCTAAAACGAAGTGGAAGGGACAGTAACCCTTTTCATTTAGCCCCCAAACACGGTGTAAGGTCAGTTTTGTTTTTTGCCCTTCTTGTGTTTAGTTCAAGATATCAGCAGTTTAAACTGATCCTGGAAGCTTGTGCCAACTGGCAGGTTCAAATATGCATCTACAGAGAGAGAGAGAGAGCGAGCGAGCGCTTCAAACAGACAGCAAAGACCGACTCGCATGCACACAGAGGAGGTGTCAACTCAAACACTTCTTATTCACTTTGAATACAGCAGCGTTAAGTATTGACAAACTGCACTGTGGGTCTGTTGCTTCTCCTTTAGTTGACAAATGTTCAACTTTTAAGTGGCAGTCAATCGAAACACAGTATGCAATAGGGCAAAGACTAACAATTGTGTTTCTGTTTATTCAGAATAAACAATATTAACTTTATTAACAGGAACAACAAATAGGGAAGACAGCTACTTAATAACAAGCCTTATTAAATAGCTAGGTTGAATACGTTATTATAATTGGTCAATAGTGACATTCAATGGCCTCTTATTTCTATAAACAGATTGTTATTATCTGTAATGCACTGGAGAGCCTCGATCTCGTCCAGTCAAGCCACAATGGAATATTATTTTAATTATTAAATTAAACTTATGTGGAGAGAGGCAGACAGTGTAACCTTTCATGCTTTTAGGTCAAAGACCTGTCTCGAGGAACACAGAGGAGGGTTATAGCCCAACTCACATGAACCCAGCTTTTTGCTGGCATTACTCATTGTTTACCTGCTGTGATTTTTTTTTATTCTACCTTCTCGCTGCAATGCAATATCTCCTGGATGAGCCCCCAGTGTAAATAAATGAAAATCAATTTACTTTGAGGACATCCTGTCAATCAATCTATCCTGTATGTTGCCAACAATGCTAGCATTTTTCACAGTTTAAACCCCGCGGAAGTTAACTGACTATTTTACTAAAAGGATGCAATGCAATGCAATAACCTTTTAAATCAATACTTTGTTCCTAAGCTGTGTAATAAGCAGGATAACATGCTGTGAGGTGGGCAATGTTGTCATATAATCCCCCTTTTCTTTCCATTCTTCTTCTAGCTGTGTTTCCATAATGGTACAGTTCAGATTTGTACAGTACAGTGCAGTTTGACCGAGAACCTTTACTTGGTAGGCTGGGTTGTGGGTGCGTCAGCGAGATATGTAGCTTGACAGTTCTTTTGGTACTATTCCTACTATTTTGGTACTAAAAAAAACTCCACGTCAAGGAATTCTAATCAACGATGTCGTCAATTATTTGTTGCAGCCTTCTTATGCAAATATTCCAACACCAGGTTGTTGGACATCACATCACCATCACTTTAGCAATGTTAGCAACGCTTACTCTGTAGTCAGCCATGACAAACAGTGTCCTGCTAACCTCGGCCACAAAGCGCCAGGCCGCACCAACGTCAGACATTAAAGCGACGCATATGTGTGAATCCATTGCACAGCGTCACTCACTTTGTGCAAAAAAAAAAGCATCATACACAAAACGATGGTGATAGAGTGGGCTTTGGGCCAACAAATGATAGAAATATGAGCATATAGACACTGATGATTATGATGATGAAGAGGAATGCTGATGACTGTGAGTAAGCAGGCCCCCGGCGGTCCCCTAGCTGTCACATCTAATACAGTACACGATGTCTGTGGTCCTGATTGGTACTGACATCACACCAAGATGATTGTGATCTGCACAACATGCTCTGCTGTCCTGCACAAAGGATATTGTGTGTGCAGATGTGCATGTGTAATTCAAGGGCCGCTTCATTTTAAATGTATTTTAAATTTACATGAGGAATTTATTATTGTTATAATTATTTCTGAAGGCATGTTGCACCATATGGAGAATGCACTTATTTCTCTCGAGTGATCACGGTGAACACACCTTTCTTTTCCAGGCGTTTCATGTCCATGAGTTTCTCCACACTGTGTGGGTCCTGGAGCCACAGCTGCATGCGGACAAAGGGCTCCCTGCCCTTCAGACTGAGCTTGTGCCAAGGTTTGGGCCTGGCCAGCAGGTCTGAGACAGAACCCTGAGTCAGACCCAGGATAGTCTCCCCAAACAGACGCTGGCCTGGTTAGGATCAAGAGAGGGGGAAATTAAATTGTTATTTCAGTGAACTGCTTCAATGGCTGGATTCATCAATGGGAAGGGGGAAGAAGAAAGAGCAAAGCAACTGCACAGACAGCAGTCAAACAGAGCAGAAAAGAGTAAATATAACTCTTTATTTCTTACCAAGGTTATTATCAGTCAGCACCTCCTTAACCTTCTTGGTGATAGCATAAGTGTCAAGCTCAGGGGACATTGCAACCAGCTCCTGGATACTGAGACCAGAGTGACCAGGTAGGGGCAGCGGGGTGCCAGGCTGAGACTCCCCACCAGAGGGATCATCAGACGGAGGTTTGACACTGGAGGACTGTGAGGCCAGTGGATCCCCAGAGAGACCATTGACAGACTCTTCAGTTGAACTAAGGGGCGACTCTGGAGCGGGGCTGCAGCTTGCTGATGTCTTGGGAGTACCCTCTGCTTGAGCAGAACAGACAGGGTGAGAAATTTCACACAGGTAAGACAAAAAAAAAATCAGTTTCATCTTCTCTTCCTGCTGGGCTTGGGAGGGACTTCAGTCAAACTACATCAACTAATTTAGTCCTTGTTAAACAAACAGCAAAAGTGCTTAAGTTTTCATTTTGAAGCTTTTTTGGCTTTCTACTCAGATTCCTTCATCTCCCTGCCTCTGTCTGTGTAGCACTGCTGTGCAGCACAGCAGGCTGGAAGAGAGCAGTCACGAGGAGCTGTCAGTGTACATTAGCTGCTGTTTACACCCCCAGAGAGAACGAGAGACACACACACATGCACACACACACACACAGAGCTGCCATCTGGTGTTGCAATACTAACTTGTCTATGACATGACAAACCAGCAGCTTGCTGGCTGACACTGCTACAGCACTGGGGATGGGGGGATGGTAGGAGGAGAAGAGGGGGTGGGGGTAGCGGGGTGAGTTAGAGTGGAGGACGAGAGAGGTGGCTGGAATGAGTGACAGACTGACAGTAACAACTAGCCACAAGCTCTAATCAGAGCCTTGCTGTGGCACAAGGAACCTGGTTATGTGAATCCATACAGTCTGTGCTAGTATGTTTGTATGTGATTTGTTTACCTTGGTTCTGAACAGGCTGGAGGTTCGTGTTTTGTCCCTGGTCTCCATTGAGCCACGGTTGCAAGCGGAGGTATGGCTCTCTGCTCCTCTGGTTCAACTTGTTCCACGGTTTGTGCCGGGACAGACTGTCACTCAATATTCCCTAAAACACAGCAGGAGAATGGCTTAGACATGCTAAAACAGAGTCATAAAAAAACAACACAGATTATTCTCCTGCCACTCACCTCTTTGGAGTCCTCCTGGTTGAAGTTCTCCTCCCCTATCTGGTTGGATATGGTTCTGCGGGGATCTGTGTGCATGTTGCTCCACCATTGCTCTCTCCAGTAACCCACGCCCCCAGAACTTCCAGAGCGGCCTGAACTCTCCGAGCTGCGGCCCAGCCTGAGAGCCCCGTCAGTGGACATGTCAATCCCTGAAGAAGCTCTGCCCTCTCTCTTCACGTTACAGCTGAAGTCGAGGATGGGAGACGGGGATGAGGGCGAGGACAAGAGGGAGCTCGGAGGCTTCTTGAGGGAGAGAGCCAGAGGGTTGTAAGGAGGTAGAGGGGCAGTGAGCGGAGAGTTCAGGAGATCCCGTGATATAGAGGAGGAAGACGAAGCTTTGAGGATGGGCTCCAGTGCTGCCTGCTGGGCCTCCATCTCTCTGCGTGCTTGCTCTAGGATGGAGCGGATGGCCTCATCTGATCCACTGCCCCCTCCACTTCCAATGCCACCCCCACCCCCTCCTTTCAGTCCTGCATATGAGGTTTGAGCATGAGACAAGTCTGCAGAGAGAGTAGAAAAAGGCCGTCATGAGAGACTCTGACAAACACTTGCAGCCACAATGCATCATACTCAATGCTTTGACTCCTCTGGAGATGACCAAAAAAAAAATGAGGACTCACCAGCTTTCTGCACCTGCAGCTCTCTTTTCGCCTGCTCCAGAATGGACTTGATTGCCTCATCTGAACCCGCCTCTGGAGTGCGGACACGTGCAGTAATGTTACCTGGAAATAAAGGAAGAGGGAATGGAAAAAAAAACAAAAAACTTGTAAGATTAAAAGCAGATAACCAACTATAGAGCTGGTAAAGAGAACAATAACAAGGCCTATAAGGACGTCATATAATTACACCATAGCACAGCACAACGAACAACATTCCCACCACTGAGCTACAAGGCAACTACACTGGAGGGTTTGTCATAATTTCTCTAGTCCCTTTGGAGTTCCCACATGCACACGTGCTACAGGGTTCTTGGAGTAAATGCTCCCCACAGAATAACAACTACTAATAAAATCCCTAAATACACATGCTGGCTTTTCCTTTGACGCAAGTCACTGGAACTGTGTGGTTGCCTTAAAGGCACATTTGTATCTGTATGCCAGCCTGCATATTAATAAAAGCAAACACACACACACGCACATACACACCATAGATACAATTCACTCCAACACAAACATGCCACACAGACAGAACGTGCTACAATCTCTGTGTGTGAAAGGGACAGACCTGTGTGTGAAGCTGTATCAGAGAGGGCTCTCCGCTTCGGAACATCCTGAAACATTCGGCTAAGCTGGGGCTGGCCTGAGCCCTCTGTTAAGAACAATATACCACACACTATGTTACAGCACTTGTGTGTTTTTTCTTTTCTTTTATAGCTAGACTATATGGTGCCCTATAATGATCTGCAAAATATGTCGATACTTCCATCCAATGCACATCATAGTGCCATAAATGCATTGATGTGTACTATCTAAAGGCCTTGGGAACAAAAATCTATCTCTATGAGAACTACTCTACACTTCACAGACAGACTAGAATATGGATAAATCATTTAATAATATATATTAAGCTTTATTTTCAACACGGAATGTCTGTATTTTTTTTGCACCACTGAGGCCAGCCTTCAATCAGAAATCTCCTGATGCGTTAAAAAAAGCAGGCCCAAGCTAATCGAATCTACCTGTAGTTAACAGTACCCCTGCCTTCCTCCTAGTTCACGGCGATCAATATTATTGATGTGTGAAAGGTTTCTGTATTGACCACAATTGCTTGCAGAGGCTCTTGGGATAAGTATATGACGAGGAACTCGCTCAAAACACACAGGTGTGGCACAGGATGGGAGTTCAGAAAAGAGAAATGAAAATAAAAAGGTAGTCCATATTGACAAGCTAATCAATGTGCTCAGTGCAGGGCTGTAACACGCATACCAAGCACGCAAGACACACACATGCAAGACAAGTGTACACAAGCTCACACACACACACAAGCCCACACACAACAGGCTCACCTCTCTGTCGTCCCTGGATGCTGCGCAGTGCGAGGATGTTCTGCTCATCAGCGAGAAATTGCCTCATCTTGTGGAAGGGCTCCTTCCCCCGGATGGTTAGCTTGTTCCATGGCTTGGGTCGGGCCAGAATCTCGCTGACCGAACCCTGGGACAGTCCCAGCACATAGTGGCCAAACACACGCTGGCCAATGTTGTGCTTGATCAGTTGCTCTTTCACCTGTCGGGCAATCTCTGCCGTGTCCATGTCCTCCCCATCCAACACACTCCCTGTGGTGGCGTCAGAGTGGCTCGGTGACGGGGAGGGGGCGCTGCCAGCAGTGCTGCTCCCATTAACAGGGGCTATGTCTGGGCTGGCTGGAGGTGGCTGGGGGCTGCTGGCTGCTAGAGGGATGGAAGCTGACCCAGAGCCAGGGGTGGAGGTAGGGATGGAGCTGAGGGTTGGAGTGAAGGGGGTGAACAGTAGAGCCCCACTGGGGATTCCAGATGACTCCTGCAAGGCTTTAGAGTAGAAGGTCTGGAGCAGCTGCCGCTGAATCAGGGAGTTCAAAGCCATCTTACCACCCACCAGAGGGAACATAGGGGAGTAGAAGTCCTGTCCAATGCCTGTAGGAGTGAAAGGGTGTGTTTCACCACCGCTGGTGGTGGTGGCAGAGTTGTGGGGGTCCGTGTGAGAGCGAGACATTGGGAGCTGGGAGGAGGAAGAAAAAGAGAGAGGGGGAGGAGGGGGCGAGGAAGAGGGATCGCTGGGCACGGTCTCCTCCTTCATTGTAGACTCTTCTGTCCCTTTTCGCCCAGCTGACCCTACAAGAAAGGTCAAACACACCATGCATTATGGGGGAGTCAACAAAAAAGGGGTTCCAAAAGAGAGAGAAAAAAAAACAAAAGTTATCTTAATCAAGTCTTTTACAAATTAGTGAACTTTGTTTCCTTTTTTGCCAACCCCCCCAGACAAGGTGCCCATGCATTTGTGATTTCAACCTTTCTTGTAAGCCACAGCCTGGAAGGAAAAAAGGACAAACAAAACAATTGACACTGTGCCACTTAGGCAGATTAGCTTGGACCAGGACTCAGTCCCCCTCTCTCTCTCTTTCTTTCTCTCTCTTTCTCTCGCAGGCAAAGAGAAAGTAATTGGAGAGAGTAAAATAATGTCTTGAGATCACCATGAGAGTCCTCTTCCACGGTGCTGGAGTGTGTTCTTAAGCACCAATTTATTCCATTATGCCGTACTATAGATTTTAGTCCATCAAAGTACATATGATCAAACAATGTCAACAACAAAAAACACATGCATGAACCACAACAGAGACTGTGAAGACCTGCTGACTGAAGGACTAAAAGCCGTATTTCTCTTCATAATTCACAGTCAGACATTACATTTTTACATTCACCAAAAAATATAAAGACATTAACTATTTTTATGGAGTATTGTGACCACAATCCATCTTGATGGTAAGTGCTGGGAGATATATTATTTTAATGCATAAGCACAGAGACTCAACATGATTAAGTTAGACAGTAAGCTCCCTTTACTGTGAATGTTAATCAATTCAAAGCTATTCAGCTATGCAAGCCCAAAGCAATGACATTTCAAAACCATAAACACTGTTGCAGAGGGCAAGGTGTCCTCGTTTTGTGTACTGCAACTTTGTTACTGTTCAGGTTGACTTCTTGCTGTTGTATTTATAGACACCAGTGATGCACCACAAAGCAACAACATTTTTGGAATATCATACACTTTTGCATTTCTTATACATATTGGCAACCCAATATTGCAAATCATTCAAAAAAACAAAAACAAACAAAGATTTTTTTTTTAAGTATTCTCAGAGAAAAAGAACAACATACTAAATGTATAATAGTACATAGAGTATGTATGCACTCCCCTCATAGCATCCATGTAAGACCCTACCTGTAGCTGCGCTCTCTCACCTAAGGTCACATGACTGTCGGGGCTTCTGTGACAAATCTAAGTGAAGGTTTTTGTCGCGACAGTGTTGATGAACCACACCCTTATTAACTTACTTATTTGGACAGACTTACCGCTGAGCTCAGTGTTAGCGATGCGCAGAGCCGCGCTCTCAGATTGAAGACTACGGTTCCTCTCCAGTAACAGCACCTCCAGAGGTTTGGATGAGTCCTGCTGGAACATTAATCAAAGTTGTGTTTTTCAAAACAACTTGACTTCAGCTTCCCATTTACATGGCTATGGTTTTGTTCTATGAGTAACTTGTACAGACTGTAAGTCACTTTTACCTGAACAGAGTCAGATGATCCAAACTCCATAGACTTGAGGATGCTGAAAAGACACATAAATGTCCAATTTGAATCATCATCATAATAAGAATAATCATATGGACACTCGACTGTGTTATAAATCTGAAATCATTTTTAATCTTACAAGACAGACAGACAAAAGCATGGATTACATAAGTATACAATTATGTAGGTGGTCGCCTCACCTCAGCTCCTTCTTCACCTCCTCATAATCAGCTTGTTTCTGCAGTTTTTCCTCAAGTTCCTGCAAATGATTAGAGATGAGATGAAATACCATTAAATAAAATGAATACAGACAGTCTTGGGATGTTTTCACATGTTTTAATGAAAAAACTAAAATAGACTAATTAAACCCCCATCAAACCCCCCAAAAAACACTCCAGTGTGTTCTGTTTGTACCTTGAGAATGGTAGTCTTGCTGCTGAGCTGCTGCTCTAGCTGTGAGATCTGGGAGCTGGTGGTCTCTCTAAGTTTGGTCAGGCTGGCCTGCAGTCTCTGGACGTCCTCCACCAGCTGGGCAGTCTCCCTTTCTTTGGCTCTGAGCTCCGCCTCCAGACTTGAGTGGGATGCCACCTCCTCCACCTGTTCCTAAAGGACAAATAGGACAAGAGTTTTGAGTAATGATCAAACAGCTATGAAACAATTTACAAAAACGGAACCTGATGCACTGAAAGGCACAGTAGTATAAGTAGTATTAGTAAACCAGACAGAAGCTCATCTACACACTGAAATATATGTCATCAAAGTGAATCAAGTCTAACCTCTGCAGTCTACTGTGGTGATCCAATAATCAGTGAATCAATACACAATCACTGATTGGAAAAACAATAATTTCATCAACAAATCAATGCATTATTGGTGATTACAAAGCTTGAACTCTGAACCCGGTGACTACAAAGATACAATAAATTAATCTTTAATCAGCCACACATTCCTTGCATTAAAAAGGCCAAGCTGATCTTTAGCCTTCCAATAGCATTTCTATCAGCCGACCAATGAATCAGTGTGGCAGGGTTACCGTGTCGGGGTCAGCTTTGGCCGGACTGCTGAGCTGCTGGGATTGGTTACCCAAGGACAATTGCTCTCGAAGTGAATCCGCCTCTCTCTGAGCTGCTTCTGCTCGCTGTAAGGAAAAAAGTAGAAATGTTATAATTAAGTCTACTACACTAAAAAAAACATCCTCAATCAAATGGAAAAACCCAACAGTAATGGATGCAGACAAAGAGGATATACAGTTGTCGTGCCCTGGTTGTATTTTTGGCAGTAATTTCATTAACTTTGGAGGATTGTATTGAGAATTGTATTAATACAAATAAATGTTTAATGTTGTTTTTTTCCATAAAAACATATACTGCCTATTCCCCTACAGTGGTCAAGCAAAAGGTCCACCATTAACAATTCTATACCAAGGCTTAAAAGAGGGGCAGGAGAACGCAAAGTTAAGTGTAGGAGAACAAGCAGAGTGGATTTATCTTTAGTTTTAAAAGACAAATTAGTCCTGAGAATTTAGACATCAGCCACTGCCTTGTATTTCTGTAAAAAACTCCAGTGTGGAATCATCTGCAGCGCTGGCCAACTTGACATCATTAGGAGTTACAGGAGTCAGATTCCACTGTATTCGTAATTGCAACCATATTGAGAGTTGTTATTGACTGGGTGGGAGTTGGACATACCAGTCACAAAATAGAAAAATCAGGTTTTCCATTCTCCTAATAAAAGTGCATTTAAAAAAAAGTCTCAGACTGAGCTAGAGGCCATGTTGTCATCCTCTGTAAATATCAAATCAGAAGTGTGAACAGTGTGTGTGTGTGTGTGTTTCTGTGTAGCATTATGGTCGGAGTGGTAGCCTTTAGGCTAATATTAACATTACATGTCTATGTCACCCCTTTAACCACAAATCATACTCTTGGGCTAATAATGAAAGTTAACAACAATGACATTAACAGATACCACAGAAATATTTACAACACTGGGTGCAGAGGGTGCACCGGGGGCTTATTTCAGCTGGACGGCTTTAGTTAGGTGTGTTATAAACATGTAAAAACACTGGGGATAATTAGTTGTCATATATTTAGAACAAGATCAAATGTGGCCTGGATTGAAGACATAAATCTTTCAAGAAAAATATAGTTTAGAGAAAAACGATAAATAACTGCCACCAGAGATAAATAGTGCCCTTGTTTGGGACTATTTTGAGCAGTGCGTTTGATTTAACTCATTTGGAGCTCCAGTGAAAACGATAATGTTCAACCATAATGGAGGAATGTGTCACACAGTGCATCAGTGAGGCTCATGAGGTGATTTATGGTACAGTGGAGCTTCATGATTGAGGAATAATGTATGAATCACTGGTTGTTTTTTATTCCTTTAACATTATTTAATGGGGAAAAAATACAGAATGGAACTAGATCCTGCACACGTGGCATACATACTTTATTCTTAATAACATTGGTGGAGCTTTATGTTATGAACAAATGTACAGTAAGTATTCTGAGCCACTTTACCTGATTTGCTCTTTCCAGGTCTGTCATCACCATCTCAATCTCATCAGCCCTGAAAGAGATATTTAGTTTTACTGCAGAGGAACAGGCAGCAGAGCAGCGTCACAGTGCATCGAGAGTGACTCAACGAAACATAGCTTGAAAACGAAAACAAGGAATGGATAAATGGATAGATGATTCTCCGAGAGAATATTCAACTGTGAAATTGTTCAGAGAACACACATTTTAGAGAATGCCAGTGCAGTGTCCATTAAGCTACTGTCTAAATGTCACCTTAATCCATTGATTGTGAACTCCATAACCCAAACAGCTTGTATGTGTGCGTGCATACATGTATTTAAGTGTGCGTGTGTCAATGTGTGTGGGTGTGCACATGTAAGCCCCTAAACCCAAGGCACACTAAAACAGAGGGATTACATTAATAGAGCTCTAAGTCCTAATACAGCAGACTAATCTGCTATGAAGCTGTGTGATTGTGTCTGACTAATGGTCTGGATGGAGGCCACGGTTCACCTCTCACTTGCTAGAGGTCAGACAGCAAAAAAAATGTGCCTATCATCCACCTCTGGTTGAAGTTTTGGGAAAAACAGTTTAATAACCCCGTTTCTTGATTAATGTGAATACCGATCAATTCCATGCATACAAAGACAAATGTGGAAGAAACTCTCAAACACACAATAAACATATCAATATTTTTGCGCCTATATAGATTTTGTTCAGTTCCAATATTGGGAAAAAAAATTATTTTCAGAGAAGTGTAACGATGATTTTAGACACTAGTCACTGATAAGAATACGAGGGTGGCACTGAGTGCAAAGATGTGAGCTCCCATGTGCACTGCTGTGTCCATTAAGACCTTTTGATTTCATGGCATTCTTTTGATAATGAACTCAATAACCCACGAGGCCTTTGTGTTTGTGTGTCACAGTATGAGAAACAGTGTTATATCCCATAGGCTTGGGTTCTACTGATTTGAATGTGTTTAACAAAACAGACACAGTTGATATTAGGTCAACGTTGTGCCACAGGCAATGCAGCAGAAAGAGTCAGATGTGGGTGGGAGAGCTTTTCACTCTCCGTTTTTATTCTTTCCCCAACAGTTAAAAGGATCTAGTATGCATTTAAGCAACATAATAGTACACTACCTCACCGGCTTTTATCCTGTCTTAAGCTATAGTGTGCCGGACCCATGTGCATGCACAACTGTGCTCACGCACGCACGCACACACAAATGTAAGGTCAGAAAGGCTCGTAATGGAGACTGTTTATGGGTAGTAATGCAACCCAAATACACCACCATTCCTGCTCCAAATGTGATCATTTAATCAAAGTACAGATGCACAAAGTCTTCTTAAATAACCTTTGGATTTGGCTTTATTTGGGAATTATAAATGAGGCAGAGGGCCAAAGCAGATAACAGGGAAGGGATTTTCTGCATGTCCTGATACAGTCAGTCAGTCAGTCAGTCGCTGGGCAGTACAGGAACTGTCCATGGGTGGCCAATGCACCCAGTGGAATGACTTCAAACACTAAATCGTGAAGGAAGGGTCCTTCATAAGGTTTGAGCAAACTTATCTACAAGGCTCTCTACAGCAGCCACAGGGAGGAGCTATAGAGTAGACGCGCTGCTTCACTGGAAAAAGCACAGAGGCACACAAAATCACATACTTTCACGCACACATTTGTATCATGAAAGCTAATGGGTGCACCCAGTGTCATCAGTGAGTAGTGTAGGACCTCTGCTAAAAAAAATGCCCAGAGCCTCTAAGCTCCAAATGTACTTCCTCCATCTCAGGCAGGGCCTTTTCATCTCTTATCATCTTCTCTCTTTTGCTCCTCACTCAACTGCATTTCTCTTCAACCCTTTGCCTGCTTCTATCCTTTACCCCCTACCTGAACCCTTCCTATTGCCCTCCTTTCATCTGCTTTTCCTTCCACCTCCTCTCTCATCTTTTGCCCTCTCTTCCTCGGCCTCTGTCCTCAGTGCCAGCAGGATATTCCCCTGATTTAGATTTTCATTTCTCTCCTCTATCACAGTCTTATCCCCTCTTCCTCGCTGTAGCCTTCAGCCCCTGGCTCACTTTTTGCCCTCAAGCTTTCATCACTCCATTCCCTTTCTTTTCTTGGCTTTCTCCACATTGCATTTTCACAGCGTGTTACCTTGGGGATTTCAAGGAGGCTTAAAAAGAAGCTAGTGTGTCAGAGTGTCTCTATCGGTGTCTGTTTGTTGCGTGCCATTTAGTGTTTGTGTTGTACATGAGACGGACACAGGAGTAGCAAAGCCCATCGACTGTTGCCTAATTATCAGCATTAGCATTGCTCCCAAAATGGTATCAAGTGTTTATACGTAGAGAGCTGAACACACACACATACACAGCATCCTGTGGGGCTTCAGATCAATATATCATTAATCTTTTACAGGGACTAAACGGGTAAAACGCGGCCAGTCAGACCCTCACAGCAGCAGCACAGAGAGGGGGCTATGCTACATCTGCAGGCCTGCCTCCTGCTGATGATCACACACTTCGGGCACTGCAACATCGACCAAATTCTCAGGCAGTGTGTGTATGTCAGTGTGTGTGTGTGTGTTAGTGTGTATTTTTAAAAGACAGATTACCCAAATGCAGCAAGAGGATGGGGGGATTTGTCACGCAATGTCCTCCTTAGTGAGATTTTAGAGCAAGCGAGTGTGTGTGTGAGAGTGTTTATGGAGGGGGGGGGGGGGGGGGGAGCATGATATGGATGGCGTTTTTGTGTTTTGTAGAGCCCAAAATATATGCAGTAAAAGGGTTAAAATTTGTGTTCAGCCAAACACTGGCGATTTGCTCAGCCAAGCAGTAAACGGGGGGAAGGACTCCAAGGACTGGGAGGGTGCAGGGTTAGAGAGGGTTTGTGTGTGCTTTAAAGCGTTGCATTAAAATTTCAGATCACAGCACGCCACATAGTCAAGGACCCTGACTGCCTTAGGCTCATGAGTGAGCGAATGAGTGTGTGTGTGTGTATCTGTACGTGTTTGTGTGTATGGGAATGTGGGTGGGCATGTGTTTATTAGCTTCTGTAAGCAAATGGGGGCCTACCATATCTTTTCAAAATGTGTTTTCTCCTGACATAAAAGGAGTAGACAAGGAAGGGAAAAAGGAAGTGTAAAGAAATGAGAGAAAGAAGGAGCAGCAGAGCTAAAGGACAAAAAATTAGGGGGGGGGGGGGGGTTGATGGGGTCTGAAGGACTATGAAACCTATTGATTATAACCATTCCACTGCATGTAATATCTTCCTGTGACCAGTCCTCCAAGTCCCACATATGGACAGTACAGGAGATAAAAGATAAGAGCGTGGGAGTGAGGGAGGTAGAAAATGGAGAAAAAAAAGTGTTGTGAGGATGAGAGCAGAGGGATCAATCTGTTTTTAACAGCCAATCAATTTAACAACTCTGTTAATGGAGACAGAGCGAGGGCATGGTAAATGGGGTAGGGGGAAAAAAACCTTGAAAGCCAAGTTGACACTGAGTCTTACTTTTGAGTATGGAGTGCGTGCA
Organism: Microchirus variegatus; assembly: GCF_963457635.1. NCBI lineage: Eukaryota > Metazoa > Chordata > Actinopteri > Pleuronectiformes > Soleidae > Microchirus > Microchirus variegatus. Next base: position 30,504,410 of record NC_139804.1, on the reverse strand, counting down.
GGATGTCTTTGATCATCTTGCATAAAAAAAAGCTCATATTTCAGCGAACGAGCAATTTGCTCCAGAAGTACACAAATTACCAATAAAACACAAAGACGGGCTTTGTTCCTCTCAGAATTTAAACTTTATGAATGTGGTTCGGAGGCTTGAGTGCTGGTTCTGGTTCACGTTAGCAACCCTGAGGGAAAGAGGAGTGAGAATGTCATAAAGTGCCACTTCACAGTGAGGAGTGGTGACATGGAAAAGCTTCTGTTCTTGTCCTCGCCACTACTGTAAGATCAATAATGATAGATGCCCACAGCTCGAGTAATTGAAGCAACATTATCTTTCAGGTCCTTTTAGAAACCTTTGTGGCTTTAAGTCTGAGATCTCACAGCGGCTCTCTGCGGCCTCCTCCCACAGACTTGTCCGTAATGAATCCACGAGAATTTAATAAATAAATATATTCTCTATTTGGTGCTTAACTGTAGCTGCCGAACACATTACAATCCCTGCCAGTATTTACAGTGCACGGGTAGTGCTGGGATTTGGAGGCTGCTGAGCGTGGTGGGAGACAATCCAGCTGTTGGGGAGAGAAGGGGGAGTTTCCAGGCAACAATATTCGCTAAACAGGATGATTATATCAGCAACAGACTATAGAGAAGCCAAAGGGGAAAAGTCACCCACAAACACACACACACACACACACAGATCAGCAAGGCACGTACTTTGCAGTGGACTCCTCATCGTACTTGGTCTTCAAATCAAAGAGCTCGGCCTGAGTTGTTTCAAGTGCTGTAAAGACGAGGAGAGAGAAGGTTGTCAATGTGACCGCTACAAGTCAATATGGTGTGTTATCTAAGTCTCAAAAATACTTTTAGACAGTTAAGTTACTGTGTTTGTTTTGTTATGTTTATGTTTTGTCATGATTGCAACTGTGAGTGATTAAACCAGATGAAATAGATCAAGTTTCTAAGTGTTCTTAATCAATAAGGATTAGTGGTGTTTGAAATACTTGTGATCTCCAATAACATCTTCAGAGGCTCGGAGACGCTCGAGACAGGAAGCTGCCATTTTTGAGCTTGTGAAAACATGACACAGGTCTGTTAGCGGTGACTAGGCCAGTACCTGTTTGTAGGGACTGGGACTTGTTTTCAGCCTCTTTCAACCTTGAGGACATGGAGTCCTGGTTCTCCTGGAGTTTCCTACAAAGGCAAACAGAAGGCGAGAAAGAGAGGAGGGAGCAGAAAGTCACAGTTAAGAGATACTGAGTCAGTAAATCCTGGTTTCACACTTTGTGGCAACTGCAACTATTCTCTAGTTTTCCCACCATTTTCTGAAGTGTTTTCCCCCACTAAAATCCTCCCAACACAACCCACTCCTCATTAAGCAGCCCTATTAGGCAGGAATGTCTGGCCACTGGGGCACACTGCACCCGGGGGGAGGGAGGGGAGGGAGTGAGGGAGGGAGGGAGGGAGGGAGGGAGGAAGGAAAAGAGGAGGGGGGGTGTGACAGAAACCACATGGATAAAATAGATTCATTCTTAGCATATAAAAAGTTGGGCTCAGCTGAGAAATTACCACTGTGTGTAAAAACATCAATAATCTCGCACAAAGATGGTCTTTATAGCACTCTTTGATGCCCCCCTTCTCCAGCAATCTGTCTCCCCTGTCATCTCTATTTTTCTGCCCTCTACTTCATCCTTTCATCTCTCTCCTTCCCTCACTCCTTGCAGTATAAAATGTATCAAAGGTGCCATCCATTTACTGCCCCTCTCAGACACAGGAAGTCAGCCCTCTGCAGACAGGAAGGGGCCTATAAAACACTGACGTACAGGAAATACAGTTGGACAATTGATCCTCTACTCTGTGTCTGAAAGGAGCAATGAGCTTAAACAACTTTGCACAGCAAACGACATGACTGACACGAGGGCAACTATGAATGCTGTAATGTGAATGTAATACACACAAATGTCATGAATTAACTTAAAAACTTTGGGGGTGTTAATGACTGGCAGATTGAAGCTGTGAGCCTTTTTTAATTGCTTTGTACTTGATAACCGAATAATCAATGATTAATCAATTACTAAATTAGTGTATTGTATTATCATTATCAGACAAACATTAGGCATCAAAAGTAGTATTCAAACAAAGAGATTGCACACAGAATTAAAAATACAATAACACTATAGATTAGGGAACACATATTCACCATTAACTAGGTGCTTACTAACAATTCATGTCGTAATAGAGGTAGAATAAGATTATGTTTAATTCATGATTATTAATAAGGACTAGTATGCTACTTATATATGTTAGTAAGCACATAGTTAATGGTGAATATGTGTTCCCTAATCTAAAGTGTTACCAAAAATACTTTTAACCGATTAGTCAAATGTGAAAAACTGATTTTTTTGCATTACCTATTTAGTGTTTTTCTCTTCTTTTTAAATATAGTTTTATTAATTTAAGAACACACCAGGACTTCCAACCATTACAGAGTGTATCAACATGGTTTATAAGCTGTAAATGTGGTGTACTGAATTTAATCTGCTGCCTCAGAGTCTTTTGGTTGAGAGGTGTTGATAACTTTCCACTTCCTCCCCAGGATTCTTTGAGTTATTACATGTCCATCAGGGCCTTGAACTCCTGCAGTAAAGTATCCCCCAGGGTTGTACCAGTGAATTATATGAATGTGCACATTTTTTTCTTTCTTTCTTTGTGCATTTAAATCGAAATAGGAGTACATACTGTACTTATTCAAGGAGACTACATTCAAATGACTTCTTCACTTACTCTTCCAAAAACTAAACTGATGCTAGCTTCATGTGAAAATGTGAATTGAGCAGCTTCATATTAGCTGAATCTAAGAAAGAAAAAGCACCTAATTGTGTACTAAAGTTGCCTCCGTCTTAGGCATTTAGTTTAATTGTCTTTATGTTGGATGTGGTCTTCCCTGGACAATATCAGAGTGGGGATACTAGCCTTTGTAAGAGGCAATATGTCATTTCAGTTGTCAGGGTTGTTTTTTAATATTACTAAAATAGCTGGCAGCAGTTTTAAGCTTATTTACTGCTGCCACTGGCTTCCTGTGCATTTGAAAACAACACACTCAAAAATGTCTATGAAAAGGAAGTGATCTATTAAATCAAAGTGAAGTCATTCCACAAAATAAAGAATAAAAGAAGCCTACGTATAATTTTTGTCATTATATTCTGAACAAAATGGCTGCTATATATCGTAAACAACAGATAGCCTGACTTGTTGATTCCAACTAAAGCAAGAATGGCCGAGCACCCACACGACCAAAATGCTGCCATTGTCGTAGGTTATTTTTCATTTCTGCATTTATCTGCAAAGGACGGTAACATCTGTGCATAAGCAACACTTTTCTGATCCAACTGATGCATGGGAAGAAAAAGGCTAAGGACTATTAAATGAGAGGAAATGAAGTCATGAATAGCATTTCATAATAAAGTTTTTTTAGTTTTTTTTTTTAAACCTTACACCTATCATTCAAACCAAACATTTGCTCAAACAGACATTAGGGGTGCACGACAGTTTTACCTCTCCTTCTCTGCATAGTCATTGTGTAGCTGGAGCTGCTTCTCTTGGGCAAGGTTCTCAGCTTGATTCTTGAGAGACTGCTCGTACTCACGGATCTTCTCCTTCAAGGCCTTAATGGTCACCTCTGGAAGAGATTAACAGCAGAATGACAAGTAGTGAGGGAGCAGAAAGGAAGAATAATAAAAAAAAAACAAGCAGCTTGCAACATACAGTATATAGGAGAAGAGGCTATAAGGGTTTCCTAGATGTGATAAATGGCAGTGATGACGATAATGCTGTGGTTGGGGCAGTTGACCTCTGCCTAAGGAACAGCGTTTTCATTTCCTGCATTCTTCCTCTGTCAGCACAGACGAAGGCCCTGGCCCCTACGGCTCCTGCCCTAATCTTTACATCCAGGACTGGTGTAAAATATTCAATGTTCACCAACTTTAGATATTCTGTATTCATTAGGACTGCATTAGTGCTGAAACCCCATAGCCTGCTGACGGCTGAGCTTCGTATGGGGCAGCCTGAAATAAATCTAACACATAACTGGAGTAATAAATGGATCTGTGTGTGTGTGTGTTTCTCAGAGAAAGATATAAGTGAGTGAGACAATGATGAAGAGCATTTTGCTGCTCGCTGCCTTTGACTGAGGGCTCTTAGCACTTTGTGTGTATGTGTGTGTGTGTGATTTAAACTCCAGTCTCACTGCTCTGACACATAATCAATAGAGGAGAGTCCCCTCAGAGCCCTCTTACCCCTTTACTGCTTAACTGAACTTTAAACATTTAGGTTGCGGGGATCAATGGCCCCTGCACTCTTTGTATGTGTGTGTGTGTAAGTGTGCGGGTGGGTCCGCGTGTGCGTGTATGTGTGTGTATTTAACAGGAGTGGGAGTTCCACGGTGTGTTTTGGGGTTTAAATATCCCCCATCTATTGAAGCTGGAAGGAGGGATAAAGGATGAGGGAACAGGAAAATCAATGGCAAAATGGAACCCTGCCGCTATCGAGCTGTTCCAATTAACTCTCACTGAGGAAAGGGGGATTCCAAAACATTCCCTGCTCGCTCACTCACTCCTCCTTTTCAACTGAAATTAGACCACTTTTATTATGGCTTCTCACTCATCTCTCCGCCTTTGTCAGTTTTTCCATCATTCTTTACCCTGAGGTAGCCAGTAGTTTTTTTTATTCATGACATTGTGCTTCATGTTTTTCCCCCCTAAAAACCTTTTTGAAAATGCAAAACCTTGTAAAATTGTTTGAGTTTTTGAAAAATTTATAAGGCATTGAATTATGTTCAAATATAGCCAGTTCCTTTAAAAAAAGGCTTTTTATGTTTTTCTAAGCTTCTCTTTGCACTATACTATATATCAACATGGAGGTTAGGCTTCCAAAAAACTTTGCTGCCTCTTTTCACATGAATATATAAGAATATGTTCAGAAACTGAAAATTATTTGTCATATTGTTTCATATGTTTTCAGTCAGTTACAATTGAACAATTCACTTTCAAACTTTAACATTTTTACTCAACACCTCCATACAAGTTTTACACGTTCACTGCAAGTCACTCTGTATTTATTATGCAATTGTTTTTATGAAAGTCACAAGGGTGTAAGTAAATGATAAGAAGTGCCTGATATGGCACTGACGTATTAAAATGATTTAACTGTGATCATCTCTGATTAAATGTGCAGCCTTCATCCAAGCCTTTCTCAAAGGCCCAAAGTATAAACCGTAAAAAATGTGTCCCACTCTAACCTTGGTTTTTGACCTCTGCAAACTCTTTGTTGTAGTCCTCCAGTGTCTCTCGAAGTTTGGTGTTCTCCGTCTCAATGTCGTGCATCCTCTGGAGCTTCAGCTGCAGCTGCTGAGCCAGCTCCAGCACAGGTACAGGATCTGGCAGACAAGAGACAACACACACGACGTTAACACACAGTGTAGAGATTACGCACCGGAGGGCTGCGAGGTGGCATAGCGAGCTCGGAATAACTACACTCAAGGCCCTGCGAGAGCGAGCGTTTGCCCTGGTGAAGTGTCCTTGAGCAAGGCAATGAATCTCTAAGCGCTCCAGGAGAGCTGCTCCGGAGCACACCATGACCTTTGATCTCCCTGTGGAGAATTAATGGTTACAGCAAAAAAATATCACAGTTACTGGCATTACTGTGATAAGATGTAAGCAGAGAAGTGATTTAGCCAAGGTTGACTCTCTGCAGGACTAATCATCACAGATTAACAAATAAATACAACTGTGTATAACTCGATTTTGTATTGTGATGGTTCAACTGTGATTTACTTTTCATCCTTAAGCTTAAACTGAGTGATATATTTCTTGAGACTATAATTTACAAGAAAGAAAAGTGTAACTGTGATAAAATCAGCATTAAGCATTTAATATATGTGGTTCTTACGTTTCTATTATTCATTCTTTTTCACTCGGGTCATCAGTTCAGAGTGGTCTTGTGTTTGCCATTCTTGAGACTCAACATCAAAGTCAAAATCTCTTTCCTTACACATACACACCTTCACCATGACCCCTATTTGAATAATGGCTAATATATTATTACTGAATCTTCATCATATTTAAATACTGATATCAACTTCAAAGAAAATCCAGTATCAGTCATGTTTTACATTAGATACAAGCAACGACTTACTAGCTTCACTGATTAGAAGAGAACAAAGATTTGCCATTCCATATCCATAACTCTTTAAAACACACGTAAGGTTGTGTTTTGCTTTCACATTCTGTCAACTACACAGCATGCATTAAGGCAACTGAACGATACACTATCAGCCGTTGTATCAACACAGACTGTTCTTGGCTTAATGCGATAAACTTTGGTTTTTGTATGGGAGAAAAACTAAATGGGTCAGCTGCTGACACAGCAAGAGATTTGCATAAGAGAGACTGACAGAAACATAGATGACACATTAACAACAGAGATTACCCGGCTATGATCAGTTTTAGTGGGGTTTTTTTATTATTCCACTCAAAAGAGGAAAAAAAAAAAAGAGCAACACTGATGGACTAAGTGTAGCCGTAAAACAATGGAAGTGCTAAATAAAAGATTAAAGAAACAGAGACAGGAGGAAGAAAGACAACTTTCTGGAGGCATTTTACCAACATTTCTGAACACACAGCGGGGTTAACTGTCAGTGTGATGAAGAGAACCCTGTCAGTCAGGCCAATCACATCTGATTGGTGCTCATGGGTGGCAGACTGGTGACAGGCAGCCAAGAGACGCAGGCGATCCTCATCAGCATGCCAGCTAAAAGAGCAGTTTGAGTGTGCGTGTTTATGTGTGTGTGTGTGTTGTACAGATAAGAGGAACTGACAGCTTACAGCTGGGGGTAAGGGCTGTGTGTGTCTGTGTGTAGATACTCATGCATGTGTGTGTGTGTGTGTGTGTGTGTGTGTGTGTGTGTGTGTGTGTGTGTGTTTCTCGTGTCTGACGCAGTTAGATATCTTAACTATGATAATGAGAGATCAGCAGAGAACGATTGGGGAATTTCATGCTGATTTTGTGCTGTCAAGGTGACACACCATGCAGGGCTAAGCGCTGACACATACAGAGACACATACACCTTGTCACAAACACAAGGGCGCACTTACATAGACTCATATAATGTAAATATACAGAGTAAAAACAAACACTAAAGGAGGAGGAAACGGCAAACACAGACTCCTATCTGCCTCTGTGCCCTTGAAAATCTAATTTCTCTCTCTCAAAACTTTGTCCTCAGAAATAGGCACCTCTCCAAATCAAAAGTACGGCTTGTTAAAAGCACAGAGCAGTTGGACTTGTAGGCGACTGCTGCTGAACACTCTTGCCAGACACCTTTAATCTAAAGCAGAGCACACACTGGGCTGACTAACCAGACCTTCAGCTGATAGAAGACAGGACAAAACACACTGTTTCCTCTTTCAAGACTGCTGCATTAGTCAGGCTGGTCTGTGTCTGTGAGCGTGTGTGCATCAGGCATTACATCATTGTCTCGCTGCAAGTTAAGAATAGCCCCGTCAGAGCTGGCGCTGACTTATTGGGAGCAGTACAATCCAAAGATATTACTGTAGGTCTATCCATGTGGGAATATGATGACCTCCTTACGCTATAGATGAACTCAAGTCCTATTCCTACACAGCCCCTCCACAGCTCCCATGAAGCTGAAAATCTCCTCGCAACACCCGGTAACTGCATTTCCTCCCTCAAACTCTGTGCGTTGAATGTGATCGCTAATGTGTGCACTTTGCAGCAGCCAATCATGGGCGCGCTTGTCATCCATATCAGGACGCGCCTTCTGTTAAGATCCTCTAAAGGCTAAAGCAGGGGAGATGATTTCGCGGGGACATAGTGAGGCGTTGCACATGCCTGGATGCACACTGTACAAGCACCAGAGGGACAGTGTGATCCTTTTTCTCTTTTTGATGCTGATTGCACAGATGAAGGTATCTGTAAACCACATTTATGGACTCAAACAGAAACGCATACATACAGCAGTTTCAATAAACACAGTCCTACCTGGGACATCGATTATTTTCTTATAAACGTTCAAGAAGGCGGCCTCTGCTTCTTTACTTCTCTTACTCAAGGCATCGATCTGGGAAAAAGAGAAAACAAAGTAACGGTTAATTGTCATGCACACCAACCTCAAATCAATGTCACATGCACAGACTCCAAAAGGCAGACCCATCAATTTCACAGTAAGAGTCGTCTACATATCTGTCTATCCTCACTATGCATTGGTATGTTGCATGCAATCATGACTGTCTTGACAGTGGCCGTGTTGGTGTTTCCTTCCCGTGAAGTAAGTTCAGCTGTTCAGCTGATGACGGATGCATTTCGTTTGCTGCATGCCCGTGTCTGTCTGTCCTCAAGTAAGTGTGTCTTAGTCCACTAGTGTGTGTGTGCGTGTGTGTGTTCGTTTCCCCTCCAGCACGCTGACATCATTAAACAGCTGGCTCAGTCTTTCCAGCCACAGCAGGGGTAGATTATTCAGTCAGCTCTTAGCAGCAATACAGTGTGGATCCATTACTGATGCAGCCATTAACATGAGAGGGCACGGCATGCATTCCATCACCGATAATATTGAAATGGACAGCATTAGAACAGATCCATAAGAGATTAATTCTAAAATCACACTGAAGGAACTTTTACAGTTGTCAACACTGAAACACAAGGCAAAAAAAGATCTACCACAGTCTCTGTGTCACTCTTCAATATGAGAAGCAGACAGAGTAGGCGAAAACACATCTGAAATCAAATCTAAATCGAGGGAAACAGATGCCAAATAAAGACATTCAGATGGTGCTACTGTACTGGGCAGAGCTACAGCTGACTCCTCTGGCTCATGCACTCAGACTAAACAGCCTTGTGTTTCTTGTCCAACTCCTCCAGCGCATTCTCTGAGAGAAAGGGAATAAAGACAAAAGCCTATATAAGTCCAAATATAAAGTCTTCACATTCCCAGCCAAGCCAGTAGTGTAGTTGATGGGTGGTTTAGGGGTTCTTGCCACTGTAAACAGAGCGAGCTACATGTAATACTGCCTGGGCTCCTATGGGAACCTAATAAATCTCTTCACATGGCTTTGATTCATCTCTAGTTTTTTAGCCGCAAAACATCTGGCCCCGAGTTGGCTGGTGCCAGCAACTACTACCCCCCCCCCTTTTTTTTATATTGCTCCCATTCTCTCTTTTGAATTCTGCCTCTTGTCACTTTAATGTTTTCTGACTCATAGTTTTTTCTTTCCTTCAATCATTTTCAGTGTCAGTCTTTCTCACATGTTTCTCTGCCAAACAATCATGTCTCTCTCTGGCATGCACACTTCTCCTGTCTTGCTCTTTTTCTTTCTGTTTTTCCCTCTCTCTCACCCACATGCATTACTATCTAACTACTATATCTCACATCACACAGCATCATGTAGCTTACCCTCATCATGTGCTATGTGACACTGAGTGATCGGATCCTGCAAGGCCAGTACTGGGAGATTACCGGAGTACTAATACCACTCTCACACACATACACACACACACACAACATCAAACCTGTTCATCATATACAAGAGTATGCGAGCTTCACAGTAGCACAGCATTATCTCATGATAAAAAAAATCACACACACACACACGCACACAAACCAATGCAAAAAATGATCTGCTGATGGCAATGAAGGAAGCCAGCTGCGTGACTGTACAATGACTGGGCCAAGGTCAGTGGTACAGCAGCTTTATATAGCCCGACAAGGGAGGCAGGAAATAGACATTTAATGTAGGACACACCCTACAGTTAGAGGCAGGTTAACTGCAGGACCAGAGCCATTAGAAGACCACCCAGGATTTGCAAATGCAATCCTGCTGTTCTAAACTTCAGCTCTTTCAACCAACCCCAATGACATCTGCTATTACATGCTCCCCTGCCCCCACCCACCCCACACACGCACACCAAGCCAAACAAATGAAGTGACACAAATGATACCTCACCAGTTATCAGTAGGTTACTGATGAGAAGTGCTTGCTATTGCAAAAGGTATCCCTGACACATCCACATCCACAAACACATATGTACATACGTCAGCAGCTTGTGCCATCATCACTCAGCACTGCCTTGCTCCCATATCTAACCCATAGTGTGTGAAGGGCATCAGGCTGACCTGCGCGTGTGCATGCATGTGCATGTGTGTGGGTGTGTGTGTTTGTGTGTGTGTGGGCCCCAGTGGAGTCTGATAAGGGGAGGCTATGGGAAGCAGAGACTGAAGCCTTGGATAATGGAAAAGCTTATCAGATCGATGGACCAACAAGGAACACTGAACATGCAATACTCGCACACACACACATAACCGGTTTACCAAACTGAGGCCTTGTGAAAACAGTACTGTTATTGGTAATAATGATGACCCAAGGGCATCCACCTTTCAATGCCAAAGATTAAACAAAGTATTAAGACCTTCAAGTTCCTAGGTTAAAACTTTTTATTGTTCTTGCTGGTTTCCACATTCACTTAGTAAAGATTCAAGCTCCTGGGTAAAACGTTTAAGGTTGAATTACTGTGGGACTTCAACAGGAAGACCCTCTGGTTTCTGGTGCTGTCTTGTCCTTGATCAAAGCATCGAGGGGTAAGCAAACAAAGCCAGGCTAAAATTACACATTCTCAGAGCTACTCGTGTTGTGGCATGCAAGCGCACAGAATAGTCGACTGATTGATGGGCTGCTCTAAGACTGGCGCGGGTGTACAGTATTATCTCAATAATCATAAGATAATGTCTTTCTCAGTTCCGCGACCACCCACTAAGCGCCTCAGCATGTTCTGGTGTGCACGCCGTCGAGGTGTGTCAACATGAGGATGGTGGAAACAGCTGACAAAGCCCCAATTATACAGCTGCTGTTTCTATTCTCTAAATAGACTGTGGATCATCAGCAGAACATGGTGGAACCACTATGAATTACAGCATTTTTACACAACCACTGGCTGTGGTTGCTGCACCAACAGAAGAATATGGAAAATAACCCAGTGTTAAACTGTAATATTCTATGGCCAGTAGCAAAGCAGCACTGTCACCATCTACTGAGATGATTTTGTTTGTGCTCGTTGTGTGCGTTTCCATGTGTGTGCTAAAGAAAAAGGTACCACTGGGCTAAATGTCCACCCACTCCAATCCCAAATAATGCCCGAGTCTAAACTGGCCTCTTCCACTCCTACCCTCTGACTTTCACATATGGGAGTGAACTGGAAATGCATGGCTGCCAGTAAGGAGGAGCCATGATGGAAATAGGCCAAAATGATGGAAGAGATAGAGGAACAGTGGGAGTATGATATAGCACACACACGCACACACACACACACATACATACAAAAGTCACCTCTTATAAGTCAAGGCACATAAAAACTTCAGGTACAACATTAAAGTGAAAGAAAACGAATGTTCCACATTAAACAAAAACGGCTCATGATTCACTTGATCGACAAACAACAGCTAACCCCAACGAATCATGCAGACGAAGTCTGAGGAAATAGCATTTGGTGAGTTGTGACAGGCTAGAGCCGGGGTTTGTGGTGCCTTTTTTTTTTTGCAGGATGCAATTTAAACACACCCTCAGGCTGCAGGACTTCATGAATAGGACAGAAAATCAAGAGCAGAGCAGAGTGAAGAAAAGATGTAGAGGAAAGAGGGGAAATGAGATAGTGGCAGGAGAGTAAGGGATGATGAGGAGAAGGGAGGAGGGAACGGAATGAGAGAGAAGAGGTGACAATTCAAGAGGAATGATGAAAGTGGGGGGGGGGGGGGGGTGCACTGAGACAAGTCAATGAATGTCAAATGGGCTTCATAAAACACATTGTCTCAAGACATGTACCGTGTGTTTATCACTATGTCAATATAAACGATCAATGACACACTCACCTCTCCTTGGAAGCTCTTGAGCAAGGGGGCAACCTGTTTCCGGAAATCCTATAAAATAAAGAGAAGAGGAGATAAGTCAGTCTAAAAGAAAAAAAATCAACTAATCCATTTTAGTGCAAACAAAACACAGAGCTCTTCACAAGCTTAGTATGTTTTATATGGATGCATCATCAATGATTATTGTAAAGAAAACTCACTCGTCCTACTAATGGCCATTCTTGTCACTGCCAATTGATAGTGTGGTGCGTGAGTGAGCGGTGAATGTGACGGAAACGGGCCAGGTTTGTACCCTGAGGTGCTCTTGTGGACTGCACTTCTCATAAGAACAGGTGCAGCACCAGCCAGGGGCACCGTCAGTGTGTGAGAGATAGAGAGTCGATGAGTCACAGTGTAGGACTACAGTTGATGCAAATCGACTTAGTGCAGCAACTTTTTACAATGAAGCAAATGCATTTGATTCTGCAGGTCCCATCGCACGACTTTCCATTTTGAGTCGACGGACTCAGATTAGATAGCCAGTTGAGAGTGTATCAAGGGAACATGCAAATTTCCATGCTTTTAACTGAGCCTACGTCCTGACTAACTGAACTGGAGCATATGGTAAAAAGCAGAATAGGACATTCTGTGCAGGAACATTTGATTTGCACAAGTTTGTGGACACGCATACTTACAAAACTACCAAATAAAGATGTGAAGTAGGGCAACAACAGGCGTGCGGCTTGGGAGACTTTGTGCTTTTTCGAACAACTCTTGTCTAAAAGCATAACTGATGTTGAAGGGAATGAGCATCCCAAGCCGATTGGGGACCAGTGTCTAGGCTTGGCCTAATCCAAGGTTGGTCCAGACAGGCTGCTTGTCTGGGGCTGAGGACAGGTCATGACCTCAGTGACCCTGCTCCATTGTTACCTCATCAGGGGTCGTTGTGGCTGTTTGTCTGGGCCAATTCAATATTCCCCTGCTACTGATAATGACCTCCACTCTGCCCCCCTCTTACTACTCTGACTCTCCCTTTCTTTCACACACACAAAGCATGAAATAGAAAACAGCCAGTGTATACTTTCTGTCAAATGCATTAGATTTTTATTAAATCCAATTTTCCATTTCAGCTAGTTGTTTGGTTACCCGCACTACTTCCTGTTTGGACTAATAAAAAAATTTTTTTCGTACCATTTACTTCAGGCTAGGGTCTAGTGTTTTGTCAAAACCAAGGATAATGTGCACAAAAATGTGTCTGTGTTAAGATTCAGTGGTATGCGCGACAGTTTTCATTTCAGCCTTTATACTTAGCATGGTATTATCGCTGAGCCTTTAAATTTATGGAAATATTTATGTATGAACTGTGACCAAAAAAAGAAACCTCTGTATAATGTTATGCAGTCTTGTCTAGAAGGACTCCAATAATTAGTACCTTTGTTCAAATCATAATCTTCAACATTTGTTCAAATTGTCTGGATGAGGAGCCAACTCTACACCACCATCATCTTTTTAACAATACACTGTTTGTATCTCGTTGGTCTTTATAGGTTAGAAAATGTCCTAGCATTATTCAAGATTAGATGTGAATCTTTCCAACTTTCATTGTTGTGCTCAAAGTTGTGGGGGTGATTAAACGCTGAAGCAGTCAACGGACGAGCCTTCATACATATGCCGAACACACGCATGCACACAAAAACAAACACTGAAGTAACATGTAGAGACAAGCTTCTGCTTTTGTTGAATACCCCAGCACTGAAACCCTTTGGTCCACTCTCCACTGCTATGGCCCCCTGCCCCCAACACTTCCAAAGATTTATGACCATATAACATAACAATGCACACAGACACCATGGTCAATCTGTGTGTGTGTGTGTGTGTGTAGTGAGGGGAGAGGAGGGGGGCCAGGCAGCAGGAGATGGATGGCTGGTGTGTGAGCTGCCGGCAGACAGCAGACAGGCCAGCCCAAGGAATCCTCCAGGGAGTATGGAACTCACATTTGCTGTCTGTCTACCCTGCAGCTAAACACAAACGTGTGTATGTGCATACATGCACACACACACACACATAAGCACAGACAAAGTTGTTTTACTACCACTGCCTCTGGCTAGCAATCTTTGGGACATTTTACAACCATTCCCACCCTTGCCTTTATAACAGTGTATTAGAGGAGTCTTGACTAACTAAAAGTAAATTAAGAAGTGGATGAATAATTCAGGCAAGTTAGGAAGCACAGTGAGAGATAGTCTTTAAAAAAAAAAAAAAAAAATCAACACTGCGTCAGTGCTAATGAATTATGAAAACTTTGTTTTCACGCTGCATTTCTTTGCACTACTTTCGTAATGCTACAAAAGCCTGTGTGAGAGTGCGTGTGTGTTATTATGCAGACCATGAGTGCAGTTCACACCGAGTACAGCTCAGCAGACTAGACACAGTCAACGTGGGCTGGTCTCCTGGTTGTTGAATAATGGATCAGAGACGGACTCCTGCTCAGCCTAATGCAGTCTGATCTGATGTGACTGTGATCTCTGCTGACTGGTGCGGACCACAGAGAACTGACAGCCAGTTCTATAGGCCGGTCAACCACACACACACACACACACACACACACACACTGTCACGCACGAGAAAGCGAACACAGCTTTGCAAATGCACACAAGACGATTGGGGCATTTTTAATCAAGCGTAGAACATTGCGCGTTATGAAGCAGTCTACTTGGTAAGCAGCCTTGATGCCTATACACGTCCAAACCCCAGAGTTTTAGTGTCGATTCCTATTGAGCTGGTTACAGCCCTGAAATGAATCCTGTCGCTCATCTGGCCTGGCTCAGATTCCTCCTCCACATACCAGGGAGATGCCAGGGGCCACACAGACGCCAGAGGAGCCTTCCTAAATCACAGCCTTGTTACACTGATGAATGTGTGTGTCCCGTTCTGTGATCTCAGCTATCTGCCTCTGTGTGTTTGTGTGTGCGCCTCTGTGTCTGCACTTTTTCTTTGTGTGCATGTTCGCTCTTTTTTCCTCACTTAGTGTTGTTTCTTCTACACCTCCGAGTCTGTCTTGCTTCCCTGTGTGTGTGTGTGTGTTTGTGTGTTGCTAGTTATGTGGTTATACCTGAAAATGAGATTAGAGATAAAAGTGCAAGGTGAAGTGAAATTAGCGTCTTGTGTGTGCAGGTACGGTTTCCTCTGGTGTATACAGTATACTCCTCTGTACCAGGCGGGCTACATGCCGAAGTCAATAGTCACAAAGCTCATCCTGTGGTAACTATAATAGGCCGACTGTCAACTCCACCGAGAGATGACAATTTTCTATCCACTGTCTACGCCATTCATACATAATTCATACTACCATCAATAATTCACCATGGTGACATTACCAATAATAACACAACAATACTTTGTTTTCGCTGTGTGGTTTGAAATGTGTTGCCTTGGTTACAGAGATGAAACAAATATTCCCAGGAGGAGTGATGGGAACACAGGAAAAAGACAGAATTCCCTCCTGATCCCACTTACTAGTGTTGTCACTCTCTCACTCCCTCTTTCTCCCTCCCTTTCTCTCTGTCTTGCATACAAACTCACAGACCACACTTTCTGCACGCATAAAAAAAACTAGGTCAGATAATACAAACTCCTGAGGGGCTTTCTGTTTTGTCTCTTTAGGATTTCAGGGAAACTAATGGAGAGACTATTTTTGGGAGCCAAGCCCACATCTCTGCGCTGTCTCCTCCTCCCCTGCTTGTTCAGTAAATAATAATGGCTGCTGTTCTAAGGAGGAGAACAGACATGGAGGAACACTAAGGCAGATGTGATTATCAGAAGAACTGCAGGATGTACATGTGTTTGTGTGTCGGTGCACGTCTGTGAATATCAGGGTTTTTCTCACCTCTGGTGTGTTCTTCTTGAACTCGCGGCTCAGGTCGATTAGTTTCTTCCTGGACTGTTCACTCTCGTCCTGTCTGTTGGCAAGCTGTGTGGCGGTGGCATCTAGTTCTTTCTGCAACACAAAAGAAACTTTTTAGGCTTTCTGCAAAGAGTCCTCAACATTTTTATTTCTATTGTCACTACTACAACTATAAATGCCAGCAGTCTCCTTGACCCATCTGGCACACTGCAGACTACCCAGCTTGCCTTGGCTGAATTCAGCCAGTGTGTTGCAGCTAGAGCTGAAATGATCAACTTTTGTGATAATCGATTAATCAGTTTGAAGCTTTTTTTCTTAATTAAAACAAGATTTCTGATTGTTTTAGCTTCTTAAATGTGAATATTTTCTTTGTTTCTTTGCTCTACATAACAAAGAAATCATTAAAACTGAACCATTTTGGTTTGTGGACAAAACAACACATTCGAGAACATCGTCCTTTCCAGGTTTGTCAAACACTGATCAACGTTTATTTATCGAGAATATAATCAACAGATTAATTACTAAAATAATCGTTAATTGCAGCACTAGTTGCAGCAGCTGAGGCAGAGAACAGAACCACTACACTACACCAGTGTCCTGACATAGATAACCTATCTACACCAGTAGCTTGATCCGCTATCAGGAGAAGCGATATGCGAGTCATTCAGCCCGTCAGTCAATCAGTAACTACTGTGTTGGACATGACATATTCTGAAGCAATAGACTGCTACACACGCAGTTCACAGCAATTATTGACTGTCTGCACTAGATGACCCCTCCCCTCCCTACATAACAACAACAGCACAATTATCAACAACAGCAGTGTTGTCAAGGCTGAGGCAGGGCTCGCCTTTATCCACATTCATGTTGCATTGTTATTAACAGCTATTTATGAGACAAGTTCCAGATGACAGACCAAGAGCTGACATTAACAAGATATCCAGGCCTTGTAAAGATTCTATCTCTTTCTGCCGAGTGTGTGTGTGCTCATAGCTGGATGATGTTTCTGTTGGATTCTTTTCCTCTGTCACTAACGCTGGATCAAGTTGCAGAGTCGCCAGTCCAGAAGATGACACGAGGACGGGACCTCATATTACGTATGAGGATATTTTTAATTATTTTGTGTCACTCGCCGTGGACGGTTGAATGAATGAATATAATAAAACATCCTAAAAATCGGACAACTATATCAACGGTTACTTGATACTCCAACACCAACAAATCCTCATTAGTATCCAACGCGTATCCAACGCTTTTGCATTCACATAAACATCTTGTTTGTGGCTGATGATCAAAACATTCTTGTTCCATTAATGAAGCCTTTTGCTTAAACCCACTGTCGACGGCATACATGATACCTGTTGTCTAGAAACAATATTATCAGTCAAAGTTGTTGTCCTGCTTGCTGTGTAAAGCTACATAACAACTGACCCAAAATTCCCAACCAGAAGTTTCTCACATAAAGAACGGCAGACGTCTACTTTCATGGTTCTGCCGAAAACAAGGTCTATACAGTCACAGAGACAGAATGAACAAAGCCAGGGGGAATAAGGACAGAAAATAAAGGTTATTGTAAAGCAAATAGAACAAGCAAACTCCAAACACAAGTGGAAGAAGGCGACAATGACAAAGAGAGCAACAGTGAACGATAGAGCAACAGAGAGGAGGGGCTATCGTCCTAAAGTTACGTATTGCTCATATACACGGAAATGCATGGCTTTTACCAATTTTCCAAAAATAGATTTTATGGCTCCCGAATTGCTGGTTCCATGTGGATTAAAAGCCCAAATTATACAAAACTTTTGTAGATTCTTCGAAACTCGTCATGTACACGGAACCGAATGCTGTTTCCATCACGGTACAGTTTGGTACCATTTCGAACCATTTCCTACTTGGTTTGTGGCTGCTTTTCTTAGCTACATGTCAAGCTTTGTATGAGAAAACACCATGGGTGTTTGCCTAAACTTCAATGGGATAGTTACAGTGATAGCAAGGGGAGTGACATTTTTCTGTCGCACAATCAGCTGACTGTTGTGGGTGGAGCTACTCTGAGCTATACTCCTGCCCCAAGGGAAAGGTAGCAGAGAATGGAACGGTCAGGGCTGGTTATTCTGGTACTATTGCGAATGGAAACGCAAAAGCATACATACAGCACTCTACTGAACTGTTCCCCTCAGTGGATACACGGCTTTACTCTGTCTTTTCACATTTGGGTTTATTGGTGACTGGCATCATGTCCCACAAAGTACTTAGAGTTGTTACATTCTCATCCATAACCTCTCCATGTCATTATGTTCTACTAAGGAGCATCAACTGAGTCAACACCTCGTGGGAGAATTCTTTATACCAGTAGAGCCAAATGTTTGGCTTAATATCAAATCAGTTTGAATTTTTATTTTTACACTGGCCAAACCCATTAAGTCACCCCCCCTTCCCATACCTAAACAAATCATCCACTCACTCAATCAGCCAGCATTTTCTTCTCCTCCACTTAAATCTCTCTCTTCTCCCTTTCCTCCACCTCCCCCTTTCCTCCACCTCCCCCTTTCCTTCTCCTCCCTCCCATCCACCTCCTGTGAGGCCGCCCACCCCTGAGAGCGATTAAACGCTGCTGAAGGGCCGTTATGCTAACTAACACTAATCATTTAATACACACATTACCACAGGGGCCCTTGTGGCCCAGTCTGCTGACAAGGTCCCAAAACACATGCACGCAAGTGTGCCCCCCCCCCCCCCGAACACACAAAAAATACAACCCTCTTAAAAAAAATAGTGTGATCAAGAACTAATTAGGAGAGTTTTTCCCCCCCATCAGCATTAAGTTCAATTCCCTATCCAGCCGTGATCTTGCTTTATCCACAAACCATAAAAAAATATAAAAAATGGACTCTGCATTGGATTTTACGCAGTAGCACAGGATGTTAGAGAAAGAAAAAAAAAGAATCTCACTTGCTTACATGCCATCTTGCTCTCGCTGCCCACAGAGCAGTTGATGTAGCAGCCTGTATGCCCATGGCCATGGAGCAGCTGCACTATCTGTTAGTGAATTCGAGCATGCACACAAGCTTGTGCAGCCCTTGATGAAAGAAGGAACCTAATACATTTTAATCATGTTAGATTAATTGTCAAAAAAATTAATGCTCTAGTTCATGATTAGAGGTGTAATTATTATACTGGTAAAGATTAGCTACAGAACAAGGACACAAGACCCACTTGATTCAAAATATTAACATCAAATTGGCAGATATTATATGATGAATTAGGCCTTAAGGCTTCCTTTCTAGGTGGTGCCACGTCGCTAAAATCATTGTAATATAATTAATCAGCGGAACACTTTAGTTATAAGTATATCTAAATTTGTAACAGTCAGGATTAATTTAGGTATATCCCAAAAGTTAAGAAATAAAGCAGTCAATCATCCACGCAGGGCCATTCAACATAAGGAATACATTCTGAACGCCTCGCTCTAAAACTACATAATCTAACTCACTATAAAAGTAAAATGCCATGGACGACATATATAGCTTGTTTTTGATTATAAAGTGCATATGTTACACACCTTAGGACACAATTAAGTCCATCAAGTTGAAGAAAAATATTTGCGCAGCTTCATTAAAAAATAAAAGGCAGTGAAAGCATGGTTTGCATCATTGTGTCAGCACCATTAAAAGTCACGACAGCCTCTTAAGCCACCATCCGATTTGTTGTTTTAGCAACGACATAATGACCAAACGGTAGAATTATTGCTCAATCACTTCATTGGAACACATCCACAAAATATAGGAAACTAGTGCTGGGCAGTACGAACAAAAAATGATATTACGGTATTTAAAAAAATATATTATTGGTTTCCCAGTGTACAAAGGTATTTGTTTATGCATGAGCGAGTGCGCCAGCGAGAGAGGGACAGGCACAGTTGAGTGTGTATTAAGCGAGTGGTGTAGTGAGAGAGGGAGCAGCGGAATTGAGCGAGTGGTCTATATATATATATATATTTATTTATTCCCCCACCCCTCACCTCACAAATAAATACTACTTCAAGTTAAAATGACAAGTATTTAGTGTGACCTACCCTCAGACTTGAACAATAACTCTATGATTGGGGCTCTATGAAACCTGGAGTGGAACCCTAATTAAAACATGCGTTTGTCAAGAAATATAAAATACAACATAGTATATGTTGTATCAGTTAAACCATTTGACATCCAAATTCCAATAATCACAGAATTCATACATACAAAGTGTATTGCATTGGTCTAACAGCATCACCAGCGTTGTTGTTACTGTCTGTCAATATGTGATCATTGGTACTATAATATTACACTTAACTGTGGACTGGACTGAACAGGAAAAAAACACAAAATATTCACACGACATTGCAAAATTATTTTCATGTAAATTCATTTAGAAATAAATAGTTTTTCAGAGGTCAAAATTTTGCAACACCAAGCCAAATTACATAATTTCATTATCACTTTAACACGGGTTCTGCTTTGATTCTTTTCCGATCCCTTTTCAATACCCCAAAGGGATACCAAATCCTGAATCCTGATAAATAATCACATCACAGGTGAGAGAAGACTGGTTTGATACCAAGTGGTCAAGTAATTATGAGCACAGTCTCAGGACCCTCAGACCCAGTCAAATTTTGACGATGCAGCAAACTTTTTTTCCCACATCAGCAGACAGGCAGACTTTACTCTCATCTAGCTGATAGAGCGTGACATCACAAGGTGCATAATCCCTGGCACATTTTATTCTTGAGTAAGTCATCTCATTTTAGTATCGAAGGTAAAATACCAAACAATTACCTTTGGGTGTTTTCTCTTGTTTCAGAGGACAGGCTACTGTAATGTGCTATCTTAATTGTTGTCAGATTTCAAGTCATGTTTAATCGTTTTATTTGTTTGTGAAGCAACATGTCTAAATAAAAAACAGTGTTTTCAAACAAAAAAATTGGAATCCTAAATCAGAAATAATGTGTATGTGTTCTTCATTTGCCACAAACCAAAATGATTCATATTTAATGACTTCTTTGTTATAAGGAGCAAAGAAACCAGAAAATGTTCACATGTAAGAAGCTGAAAAATTAGAAAGTGATGGGGGTTGCGTACCCTGCGCACCCCAGCTATCATGGGATTCGTACCAGTGACCCTGCGCTTACAAGCCCAATTCCCTTCCACTTGGCCATTGGCTAAAGAACAATTCCCAAACACTGAGGTAGTCTGGATGCCAACACATCTGAAACAGATTTCATCCTTTTTAAATGAAAACATGGTAACTTCTTTGAGAAGTTATTTGTAGTTTTTGTTTTGACAAGGGACTATGAAAATTAAGTTATTTTTGTTGTTAAACATAAACTAATTATGTCAAACCAAATTCATACACTTCCTATAAAAGTAAAAGACACGTTGCCCATTTTCTTTTTTTTTCTTGTTTTATAGGAATATTTTCTCACTTTGTAAAAGGGATCCCAAAAACTGGCCACCAGATTAAAAGACATTCAGTGCCCAATTGGTCCAGTTTACTGATCTTTGCTTGAACCCACGTGGATGCTGATATTAACCTGGAAGCTAAGTTAAACAGATAGATAGCTCGATTATGGTCAGACTAAATCAATAGATTAACTACTAATTCTGAATAACAATTGACTGAACAATCTCCGAGATAATTCATGAACAGATAGCTAATCTTTTAGCTAACTAATCGTGACTAATAACTCATGTTAGTATAATTTAACCGTCTCACCGTGGGTTCCTGCTAGCATAACAAACCTGAGGTTAAAGGGGATCTGGGAGACATGCTAAGAGCTAGGCCGTCAAACATTGTGCAATTTTCTGTCTGAATATGATGAATGTTAGCTGTATTACCACATTTACACATGTTATGTGAGTGCTGCTCTGATTTTAGGAGCTCTCTCTGTGTTTGGATCTCAAGCAATAGAGGGAGCATCAGTTGCGACAGTGACCAGGTTGCGTTAGCTGTAGCTGAAACAAAGATGACATTAATGTGAAATTCTCTATGCTTGTTGGAAGAAATAAATGCCCAGACTTGTATGTTTATCAACTGCCTGTAAAAGTAAGAGTGTCAGCCCTGAAGCAGCTACAGCTTCTGTGCTGGAGGAACCTACCCTGTGCTTTCCAACCACGGTCTATAAGCGAAGCAGGACAGCTAACACAAGCAAAAGTCTTGTTGCACTCGAAAAATGACTATTCTCAGTGTTAGTTTCAGTGAAGTATATCCAGACTCTAACGTTTAGCGTTCTACACTGTGACTCAGTTGCGGCAGGTCTGTGTCTCCGTGTGAAGCTCCAGTTGCCACAGTGCTTGAGTGTGTGACAGGCAGCTAGCCTCGTCTCGTGCACAAACAGAGAGACAAGTGCAGATCTCTCCTCATGACTGGGAAGAGTGAAAATCCGCCATACGCATTCTGATTATGCCCAAAACCATTAACACCACCGTTAACATCTGCACTTAATGGTACTGCGGTATTTCAAAATTTAGCCCCAGAGCCCATTTAGTATCGGGTTTCAGTACCATCTCTGAGTGTAAAGTAGCAATGAATAGCATCCAACACTCAATTTGCATTTTGGTAAGAGGGCGCACAAGAATAGTAAGAGGGCGCATCGCCCCATTACTCGGAAAAAAAAACAAGCTAACTATTAGAAATGTTTTGGTTTGACTATTTTGCAAGCTTCATCAATCTCTAAAGGTTTGGAGGAGAACGCTGTTAACATTAGACAAGGCTGCACTACAGGAGTCAAAGCCATCTGGCATACCGCTGGGATTTTCTATCTATCATGTTCTGTCATTAATGACTGACATCATGCTAGCCTGATAAATCACACAAATTAACATGCTAGACAAGCAGCTAACACAAATGCAGAAGCTGTCATGCTACATAAGGGAGTCTATATTGTATTATTGTAATACATGACTAATATAATGACAATAATTTGTGTTTGCTGTGTTTGGTCCTTGAGGCACAGCATCTGAGGTTGACACATTCTGGCTCTTGTTGGCTTTTACCTTTCCAATCGGAAAACAGTTTAATTGGCCAGTGCATTACTTTATTTAATAATTTACATGAACTACAGGGCTATTTTTTTTTAATGTGTCTATGGCTGGTTATGACAACACTGTCTAGTTTAGCAGAGGATGGAATATGGTGAGTGCAGGAGAGCATTAAGTGGGCTGTAATATCTGTGTGATTGCTGTAACAGCTCTGCTTAGCTTGGCTGGACTGGCCCACAGCAGCAGTCCCTGTCCTGGTTCATTTGGTCGTCTGGTCAGCTGTAAAGACGATCGGAGCAGATTGCCAACAGTCCCCAGAGAGACTTCAACACCGACGTGGCCAAGAAGCCTCCTGCACACGGCTCCACACGCGTGTGCTCTCACATGAATGCACTCACAGACCGCTGCTGTCACTGGGGGAGCCCAGTCTTTCCACATTCTTTTGAACTCCCGTTTCAAAAGAGGAAGTCTGCTAACATGTTCACCCAGTGAATTTTGGCAGGGTTGGCTCTATTTGCAGCTACAATGAGAGGCTGGGCCAAAGAGAAATGAGTGTCTCTCAGTCCGACCACTGAGGCAATAATACTAATCAGAGATAACAGTCACGGGTAAACAAATCCTATTACCACTGGCCATCAGACCCAAGGTGTACAGTATGTGTGTATTCATCTCTCCTAATGAAATTCCTTTCACTCATCTGCAGGCAGAGAGGGGCGTTCTATCTGACTAATATGCTCTAATTACACTAATGAGCCACAGGTGATGATACAGTGAGACTGATTAATTAAATGGGAGGCACCAATCAGGCATGTCTGATTACGCCAATCATAGTGACTACAGACTAAATGAGATAACAGGAGACAGACGCACTTTAATTGAGGTATCAAAACTTCATGGAATTCTTTATGCCCTCACGCTCCGACGATGCCGAGACGGATAGGCTGGTGGAATGACAACAAAGTGACTGTTATGTACACAGTATGAAGTCAATCTGCAGCTGCTGTCCGTACTGCCACGGTGACCAGGAGTGCACACCGAAGCTCAGAACACCACACCAACACCAAGGGTTTGCTTCAGATCTCATTCCTTGTAGAATAATTGGGCCTGCGACTGCTAGAAACACTTTGTTTACACCTAGTCTGCAGTCACACATGCCAAGTCTGCCACTACTCCTTTAATCCAAACACAACCTAGGTTAACGGCTCCACATTTAGTGTTTAACACATCCATCTAGTGGGAATACCGACCTTGAATTCAAGCCAAACATAGAAAGACACATTCACTTCTACTCTATAACACTAACACCAAGTTAGTCACGCTACAAAAGATGCTAATATTTTAAAACAAAACCTCATTACAAAGTGAGAATCCATTTACAGCCAATGTACTTGGCAACATATCACAGATGAATATGAAATTAAGTTTTCTGTCCCGTCGACACAGCCTGTAATCTTTCTTTTCATCTCTGACATGTCTGAGGTTGTTATGTGGTTTTGATAGTAAACAGAAAAGGCGTCTGGAAAGATGTCTTATCTTAAATCTACGAGTCCTATCTTTCAAACTCCCCCTCCATATTCCCTCGAAGCGTTCCACCTCCTATGTGGCTAAGTGCTCTGTATGCCGAACCTTCTGTGTGGGGGTGGAGTCATGGGGTGGTGGCTCAGTCAGGAGCAGCAGCTACGCTTGCTACAACAACATGGTACATGATCACAGATCACAGGCACGCCCCCTCAAAACACAGCACAGATAAGAGACTACAATTCCAGCTGCTTGTCTGCCTTCCTACCTTTGGCATAGCAGGGTGCAGAACTTAACATGCGACAGCAAATGCTGCTTTTGAAAACCACACAGGGTTTAAAGATGCAAGTTGTATCCTCCTGAATCTCCATTTTTGCTTTTCCTCTCACCCACTGGAATCGAAGCCACAAAGTTTTTCTTTACCACATGCTTGCACAATAGTTTCACTGTGACAACTGAGGTCTGAACACTTTTTTGTATGTGTGTGTTTGTGCAACTGTGTGCGCCTGTGTTTGTGTGCAGAGCAATTGGGGGTGGGGGTCAGCCTACCACTCTCCACAGTCTAACAAGATGCTTGTGGTCCCTGAGCGTTTTGCTCCTTTTTTTGAACACAGATCCATATCTACCAACAGCACAGGAGCTGTCAAGGCTCACCCCGCTGACGCTGACGCAAGCCTGGATCAAAAACAGCCTTTTTACACCACAGCCTCATTCGTATTGATCCATGTTTCACTGCCGAGAGACTGGTTGTTGTTTTATCTCCCCAACATTCAAGCCTGAACTCTCCTCAAGCTTACTGAGAGTTAGTCATTATTTTTTGCTTGACCTATTGTCTGACAAATGGTTTCAGAGGCCAGGCTTGAGCCTAAATACAAATGTAATGAGACTACTACGATGGTTTCTGGCATACAGGAAGTGCAGCATTCTTGGTCTCATTTTGTAGACTTTGAATTTAGCTAGAGGCTTGTGTCACAAAGGGTGAGTGGTGTGGAGTGTGCAATGGGAGGAGAGGGGTACGGCGATATGCTGGGGTGTAATGCATTGGTGAAAGGGCAAGATTTTTCATCCCTGCGTTTACAGGGTGGAACGGCTAGGATATTGAGATCTGAGATAGGATCAGAGGGTAGTGAGCTGTTGCAGCTACGATAAAGGCCACGCATTACAAACAGAGCACAGATACAGAGAAAGGGAGACCCTGAGAGAGAGAGCCAGAGAGACAGAGAGCGAGAGAAGAGACTATCACACCTCTCCTGAATTAATGCCTCCATTCTGCCAGGAAGCTATTCTGTGCCAGTGAGAGGAGATTGGGGAGGGGATGAGTGCAGATACAGACTAAAAAATGGAAACTGTGATCATGGAGAGGGGCGATAGGGATTAATCAAGTCGAAAAGAAGAGTGAGGCTCTCCAGGCCAAATCGCACATATACAAGGCCCAAGGACTACTAAAGGCAATTGACTGTGCTGCAATTAGTTTATGAATCAGACGCAAACACAAGCAACAATAGGTGAATAATGACGCGGTCACAGGTGCAACTGACCAAGGACCTTTCTCATCATTCTTCACTCATTGTTTGACATAAAACATGTGTGACCTTTGTGACCCGCTAACAGTAGAGCTAAGCTCAAATGATGTTCTGACATTTCAACAGATCCCACTTTGTTAAACTCTTTGATTTGATGTACTTTACCAGGACACGCATGTACCATAAGTTGGCACAGTGTGCATCACTACCATGTGCCTCTGACACATCAGATTCATACTCTGCTTGATGCCCTTTTTCCACATTTTAAATTAGCCATGTCTGTTTTCTTCCAGTAATTTTGTAGACGGTTGATGATGACACATCAGCATGAGTTGTGCGACGGCCAATGAAAGAGTCGTTCTGATTTCCACGCATAAATTAACAGCATATAAAATGGCTCATTAGGTTGAATATATCTAGGCTCTTAAACATGTCCAGCACATGTTGTCACTATTTTCTAGTGCAACTTAGACTTCTGACTGAGTTTGACACCCGTAGTCTATATGATCAATGTCAACAGAGCATGTCCTCGTCTTACTCAGCCTTAATGAGTAAGTTTTCTGCTCTGCTTGCGCGACGTTTAAGAGGAAAGGCAGGCAAACGCTGAGAGAGAATGAGCATAGCTAATCCTTACAGTAATGACAGAATAATTAGCTTGCGTTAGGCTAAGTAATGGGTTGTAATTATATCATTTATTCTGTGTTGAGAAAATGTGATATAATGCCAGCACAATGAAGGAAGAGGAATTGAGCTCGGTGGGAAGTAAGATGGAGCATGTGTAAGAGCTCAGGCTCTTTCTATTGATTGATCCAAACATCAAACGAACCACTAGAGTAATGGGAGTAGTGAAGGACAGCTAAAAGCTATTTGGAGCCTTCAATGCATAAAAGACTTGACCTGTTCCACACAGCCTACATATCAAAACCATCAAACAGCAATCAATAGACCAAAGCGGTCAACTCAACAAACCGTCACCCTACTAAAACATCAAACCCCCAGCCCAAGCGTCAGATGATAGGCTACACTCAGCTTATCCATTACCATCAGATAAAGAGGAGATAAAACACAGAGCCTAATCCTTTCATGTGTCGTGACAGCCACAGCAGCCTCCAAGGCATTCCTTCAGTCTGGCTCTCAAATAGTTTTATGGCGGAAGACAGCCATTCAGTCAGCCAGCCAGCCAGTCAGGGCTGTTCTGGTCTGTTTGTCTTATTTCACAGTTTACACGCTGTTTTATAGGTAGTTATTATGGTCACCATGGTGATGCCATACGTTTTTATGGTCTTTTGGTCTGAGGGCAGAGAGTAATAAATGAAAAAAACATACACACATGAAAACAAAGACTCACTAAACACACTCCTGCTGTGGAAAGGTCTCATGTCCCTCCCTTTCTCCCTCCCTTACTCTTTATCAGTCTCGCCAAATGCCTAGCTCCCTCCTCTCTGCTTCATGTGAAACATGGATAGGCTAATGTAGAATTGTCCTTTCTCATTCCACATCTGGAGCTGATCAGAGGGCCTCCTGGAAGTTGAGGCCTCTGGGCCTATTAATAACCATACCGCTGAACTCAGGGTCAGACAGCAGTCAGCGGATGAGCTTGTGTCTACTAAACACACAGTCCCTTAGCCATATCTCAAGAGGACAACTCTCACTTTTAAAAATGAGACGGCAAGCCACAGAACAAGGTTGAAACTTTGGGATTTGCATTAGGTCACTCAACAAATACATAAGCAGAGAGAAACAGGTTGAGAGACAATTTCCTTCTTATTTTTCTCCTTTCAATGTAAAAACAAGTTCAAGTTCAAGGAGGCTAGACCTGTGAAAGGCAAGACAGATGGTGAAGTCATCATCTGTTAGCTCTAAAGGTTAGACCAGTCAGACAGACCAGGTCATACAGAGGTCTACATTGTCAGACCACCTCTGACCCCCAGAACCAGTCTGACAGCTGCTGAGGTCAAAGATCAGAGAGAGGTCAACGTGCCATCTGAGGACATTCAATAAATTTACACAGATACAGGTCTGCATCATTTGGATAGAATTCCCCTTGTGTTAACAAACAATGTCAGGGACAGATACAGTAGTTTTTTTTTCACATTAATTTTACATTGTCATGTTATCAGATTATCACCATTTAAATTATTTTGTTTTTCTGCGACATTAAGATCAACAGAAACATTTATTAAATACAGACTAACTTATAGTTAGATGCAGTGCAAAGTTGTCCAATTGCTTGACTGAGTTGGACTATGGCCTTAGCTCGATTAAACTGCACATGTAAACATACTGACTGACTCTGCCTTACCGAAACCCAATAAATGAAAATGCACAAAATAAGTCTAAACATTTCTCTGACTTAGCAAAGTTTCACGGCATCATCTAATTGTGAATACCATACTGGACACCGAGAACAATTTATTAAGCATGATCCACCCCCATCCAAAACGCACATACATGCACCTGTGAATACAGGGTCGTTGAATCATCATAATCAGTGGTAGTTTTCTGCTGAGCCTAGTCAGCAGTCTGTGTTATTTTTAGAGGGCTGACACAGAAGCAGGCCGTCCATTTACTCTGTGAGCTGGCAGCAGGACCATCACAGCTCTGGTTGCCTTTAAACTACCAAAATGGGAATGAGCTCAACATAAACACTGCGAAGGTGTGGGCACTTACAGAAATGAATTTAGCCGAGATTCAGGGCCATTACAATTCCATTACCTTAACATTAGGCTCCTTTTAACACAAGGAGGTGTATTTAAATGCCAAGTCCACACACAGTTACTGACTAGCCACAGAACAGAGGTCAAGATATCAATTAACTTCTCTACCTAATCTAACATCTGCAAACTGATGTTAGATCGTTACTGAAATATCCAACCTTTACTCATATAGCTGTTAAAGTAAAAGCTCAGGCATTTGGGAAGGAAAATAATAGCTACAGTATCTTCATACTATGAGTCAATATAACAATTGCAAAAGATTTAAATAACTATTAATTGTGCAACAATGGGGTTAGTTCTATCCCTCATCTCAAAGATGAACAGTGGGGTTTTCCAAGGTCAGGTTTCCATTTATCTCTTATTTTCAGAATAGTAAACACATACAATAGCAAATCTCAAACTAAGTACGGAGAGAAAAAGAAATTGGAGTGAGAACTGAGGCTAAAGGTTGAAGGCTGTTCCCATCTGATGTGACTGATGAGTTGAGCCTGAAGGCCAGCTATGGATCTAGCAACTGAAGTCATGATTGACATTGAAAATTACTCAGAGTGAGCTATTAACAGATAGCAAGCCATATCATAATTCAGTTGCTACACCATCAAAGTGCACCAATATCATAATTCAATACCAAGAACCATTAGCTTGCAGCACACCAATATCATAATTCAATCCTGAGGCCATCAACCCTTGCCAATATCATAATTCAATACTCAGACCATTAGGACACACCAATAGGCCTATTAGAATTCAATACCAATGGTCAATGATCTAACAAGACACTGATACCGGAGTCATGGGTTGATGTGGAGTTACACATAAAGATCCTCAGGCCTTATTTAGCTCAGACTCCCTGATAACAGTGAGATAAACAACACTAAAATAGGTAGGGCTAATGTGGAGCTTGGCTACACTGGACGGTGAAAGCCACAGAGTGTTTGCTGCAGAAACAAATTTCAGCAGACTTATGCGAGAGACACGTTTATGGAACAAAATGCAGCGTGGCATTAGCCTCAAACTCAGCATTGCAGTCAGCCAAACTTGTCAAAAAACTTTTGAACACTGGCCCCCAGTGTGTGACCGTATGCAGTTGGTCTAAATTATCACATTGTGGTACCTAGTGGTAATGGTTCTCCAATTCATTTTCTGGTCTATTGCTTCTGTTTATATTTCCATATTAACTTGTTCTTTTTTAACTCCACAAAACACTCAGAGTCTCATCCTGGCTTCCAGACCCTTAGCTTGGGTCATTAGAAATCAGCAACCTAACAACCAATCAAACAGTTCAGAGTTTTAATTTCTCAAAGTTTCACCACATATTTATTTGCCTGCTTAACTACAGTCGTTATTACTACGAGCATGAAATTACTTTGAGAAAGGAAAAAATAGCACAGATTGGTGTGCATTACTGCAAAAATAAATATTGAATTGTAATACAGCACAATAAATTGTTAAAATTAATGCTTAGGTTAATCTTTATAATAAACCTTCCAACAGTCCTTGGTCCCAGCTTATTAACTGTAAAGATTCACAACTTGTCTGCATTTCATTTACTCAATATCCAAAAATTAAGAAAGCTTTTTTTTTTTACATGCTTGAATTAAAAGGGGTTTGACATTTAGCTTAATGATTTGTAGAATTAAGCTCTCTGAAAGTTGGGATTATGTATGAACCTAATATTGATGAGATGGCTAAAAAGAAGAGTGGATGAATAAAAGGTAAGACAAAAAGCACTAGAAAAAAGTGTGACTTGATCATTTTGTCTCAAGTATAGGAGAATTTATTGCTCCCCATTATGTGCATTCAGACATTACCAATCATCTATGAAAAACAGACATTTACTTCCCCTTGTGAATGTCGGATTTGTGTAGAAAACCTGAAGGTCTAATATAAATATACAAGATTACATTGGCCCTGGAGGCATTGTGTTCAAGTGTACACTTGATTTTGAAATGAGGTGGGCAGCATCCTCAAACTTACAAGTGGAAAACGAAGGAGAAGTGTCCAGTCACTGAAACACCAGGCTCTCTACTGGAATACAGAGCAGCGGAATAATGGATGCTTCTGTCATGAGATACGATGAAACTCTATGATGCTGTAGGTGAGAGTCTCCAAGTTGGTCTGTAAATAATGCCTGCCACTTGAAAATAGGTCTCTGGAAACTGCCCAGTGCTCTTGTTGCTGGTTGTAGGGCGGCAGTATTGACTGGGTAATTACATTACAGTGTTTTAGTTTTAAGTGGTGGGGCGCATGAATACATTAAATCAATATTTGGGGTGATTGTGACTTCCCCAAAATATGAATTTCTATCATATTTTGAAACAAGCAAAGTAGTGTGAAAGTACCCGATTCCAATGTTATAGATGCAAAAAAAAAGGCTTGTGGGATTCAAACAGCAAAGCATAAATTAATAACATGCAACTGTCACACTACTACCCCAAGACAATTTTTTTTTAATTTAAAGAGATCATTTTCTGGAGCATTTTCACTGTATTGCTTAAATGTATTTATTCATACATTGTCACAAAATTAAAAATGGCAGTCACCTGTGGAACAGAGAGGCCTGTAAAAAAAAACATAATCAAATCATATTGATCGGCCTGAACGCATGCATCAATCCAACTGCCATCTTCATCACCGAAAAGTTCTGAAAGTTACAGATGCTGTGCAGTGCTCGTGAATCCGTGTGCAACCAATGCATTTCGTGAAACAAGCGTTACGCGTTCCTGTGCTCTGGAGGCGTAGCTTCGGGTGGAAGTCTTGGAATTCAAAATGTAGCCTGCTCAAACGTTTTTTCTAACCAGGATCCCCAACCCTACCTTTAAAACTATGAATTTGTGAAGTACGAATGGTTCAATGTTTGAGTAGAACATACACGTTTTAGTAAATCCACTTGGGAGGAGAGCATAAAAGGCATATGGAACTAATTTATCGACAAATACCACAGGTTTGATATCCTATATACTGTAAGACTGTATGGTTCTTCCCCAAACTAACTACTAAAACTAAACACTGGAGGGAAACTGCATATTACAAAAAATTTAAGTCAATTTAAACATTTACTTTAATAGAAAGCCAAGAGAAAATGATGATACAACGATTAAAAACCATCCTCTTTACATCATGTTTACACAGCCTCTGTGCACTCCACCCTGACAACGTTACCTCTCAGTCTCAGTACATTTTAGTGCAGGAGGAACATTACAGTAAAAAAGTTAAGACAGATAAAAGCTGTTCATATGTTTTATCAAAGGCCAGTTACAGAAATCTGAGCATTTAAAGCTAAATGATACAACCCTCACGGCGACAGAAAGTAAACTGACAATTCTTTGTGGTGTCATTTGACCTAGATTTTACAGGCACTTTTCTATAAACGTGCTCTGCATATGGTGCAAAGAAAACTATCAACTTATAGTTGAAATAAAACAAAAACAACAGTTAGTTTAGTTTTAAAAAGCTCTTTCAATGATTTTTCAGTGACCACTAACACCATAAGAGACATGAAATCAAAAAATAAAAAAAGGTTCATACTTTATTTAATGTACCACACGTTTGCTTACAGAAAGCCAGAGGAGCTTCTGGCTGGGTACACCTATCGTTAGGCCTCTATTAAGTGTGTTTTATTTTTTGTTCGAATATCAAATTACAGTGATCAAAATTCTAATGAGAAATAATTTTTAAAATGGTATAATTAAGTAATTGAGTGCTATATATTTACTTCTTGTACAAAATCAGATAAAGAGCCTGGTGTAGACACTCCTCAAAGTAGGGAGGGTGAAGAATCTGAGTCCAAGTGTGACGTACACTAAATTGCTGAGGAGTTGGGGAGTGTGGGCCTCTGTTGAGAATTAGCCACTGATAAGGTATATGAAGTTTTTTTTTCCACTTTTCTAAATGCCACACATTCTTCTCAGTCAACCGGAGGTTATCCTGCGTAAAGACACACTCTAACCCTTTTAGAAGGTAGGGTGCGAGTGCCCTGGACCAAAGAGGACCGAGGGCAGACCAAAGACCTGACACGCAGTCACCCCCTGTCTGTGACTCACGCTTAGTCGCTCACCACCCACAAACACAGTAAAACCTCAGTCCCAATGCCAGGTTTTGTCACTGGGCAGAGAACCGGCTGGCTACAGTAAAAGCATGACGTGATGCCCCTTCCTTTATGCTCCCCCAGCCTGTGCAGCAACAGAGGGGTAAAAATATCCCACCAGCGAGTTCAGACAACCAGCTCATAAATTAACACTAAAACTCCTGCAGACAACAGCGGGCCAGTCGCTGAGAGATTTAAACCACTCAGGTTGCCAATGTCCACAGCTCTGGGATCAGCTTACAAAACCCTTTTCCTAAATTTACCCATTAGGAGGTGGTGAACAAGAATGAGCTCTAGATCAGTTTTCATCGAAGTCACTATTTAGCTGTCCGCTAACAGTAAACTATTCTTAAAGATGGCTCTAGGGTGTTCTGTTCCTGAAGATGAGATGTAGAGGTAAGATATAGACTATTAGGCCCAAACTGGGAATTGTTTATAGCTGAAAGATGTGTTTTTAATTGTCTGAACTTTCATAAAAAGTAGAGACCAGGGCTCAACTATTCACTCATATCTTGTTCAGGTTTGCCCGTAACGCAGCGCAAGTTCTCATCACTCTCACGTAGAAACACAATGTTCCAGCAAATGGCTTCACCGGGTGAAAAAAAGGAGAAAGGGGGAAAAAAAAACAAGAGAGAAGAGTGAAGATCCCCTGTAAAGAAACTCAACACTGTAATGGACGAACAGGGATTACAGACGTTAAAACCTCCTCCATCTGTAATTCACTGTCACCCTGCCATCATCTCTGAATCACTGATCCATTTTGCAAGTGTGCAAGACCTTGCTAAAAGCATCACTGTTGCACACATTTGTGTTTGTAGTGACGGGGGGAAAGGAGGGGGGGGAAAAATCACGAAGGGAAGACAAGTTAACAGCTCTCTGTGCTGTTTCAAAGCACTCTGTGTCCTGTAACAACCACCTAGCTAGCTTCTCTCACAGGGAATAGAACACGCTGATCAAATAGGATTTTAATGAACATCAGCAGTTGGAGCCTGAGGAATAGACGTTATGATGGCTTAAAGCTACTGACAACTAGGTTGGGTTGGATTTTCATCATCAAACGATATGAAAAAAAAAAAGAAAACATTCCTTTGCTGGTTCCTTTCACACAGACAAAACAGTCTGTGATTCCAAGTGCACACTGTCCGTTCCGTCACAGGGAAGAAGAGACTGAGAAAACACGGTGCTAAGAAGACCATATGTGGACCATGACCACTTCATGCTGACCTAATATTATCAATAATAATATTTTTTTTTTTTTTTTAAATCATACTGATACATTAAGAAAAATAATAATATGAATAAAAGAAAAAGGTTTTCCTCTGGAGGCATTCCTCTAGGAGGCACTCAGTGGGAGGGAGAGTAAATAAGATGTCATCAATAATAGACAGTGAATGTTCTGAGTAGTTCTGCGTGCGCACACACACACGCACACACACACACACACACACACCAGTTCCGAATGATTCCTATCCTGCAGACAGGCCTGCCAACCGCCAGCCCTTTTGCACACGCTCAGATTCACTGTCCTGACTAATTGCTTGTGATAGGGGCCTTTGCCATAATTACCCAGGGCCTTATCACAAACTTATGCGATGCATTTTTCATGTCCTGGCTGCTGGCAGTGCCTTCACTGTCCACGCTGGCAGTCAATCTCCAAAAAAAGGAAAAAAAAGACCAATCTCACACACATTCACACACTAACACCAGTTCAAACAGGGCAAAATGGGTGAAAGCAGGGTGAAGGGCCAGAGGGAAGAGAGAGAAAAAAAATTAAAAGGATGGGAGGGGGGATGAGAGGGAGCGAAAGATTGGTGAGGAGGAGGGGAGGGCAGGAAGGGGGTGGGAGATAGATAGCGCAGGAAAGAAAAGAGAAGGCAGTCACAAATGTTTTACATAATGCATGAACAAGGGGGCATGAGTAGGAGGACCAAACAGGATCAAATAAATAGGAGAAGTGAAGCCTTGATGATGTGGCATAAGTGCAACACAAAGCACGCTGGGAAGACTTGTTCACTGTCCTTTTGTCTAACTCAGTCATAGGGACATCATGACCTAAATTAAAGTTTAAATCCCAAGCCTGGGTGATCTATAAAATCACGTATTAACAATCGGGCTATAGACTACATAATGCATAATTATGTTAATGACGTCGGTGACTAGACTTCTAATATTCATAAATTGTGATTTGAAATTCAGCAATGCATGATAAATGCCACGGGAAAAACGACAACAGCGTCATTGTCTCCATGTCTTGTGATAGGTCATACAGGCTCTAATATACACAGGCTATAGTCGCACACGCTGAATAGGCCCAATATTTCCCTCACATCGTCCACTGTGCCTTAGATCTGCTCGCTGCACACAGAGATTAGTGGCATGCGTGGGGCTGGGACATAGGAGGTTGTCGTAACCAACAGCGTCACAGTTAGAGGTCGAGCCATTTTTTTTTATATATATGGCTAATGCCGAATATGTGATACGTATACATTTCTTTTAGCCAATGTATTTGGCTAGTTTTCTTTTCTCCCTTCATCCAATAAAATAGAACAGTTTTCTTTTAACAGATGATGCGCAAAATTGCTTAACATTTGGTATGTTTCTCCCATCTTCTGTGTGGGATTTATGACTAAAATGTGTATAGTACTGATGATCAATTAACTAAAAATTAAAAGGTATCATATGTAATAATGTGGCCAAAAACGGTTACTACGTTCAAATTCAAAATACCGAGGTCTTTTAGGTTTCCTTTTCAGACGTTACTGGCAACCCATGGTTGCTCGGCAGCTGAGACTCTACTGACTGCAATGATTGGTAGTGATCGGCAGTAGGTGGCGCCACATGCCAAAACATGATTTCAAAACATAAACATGATTTACAGTCTGCAAAATATTTATTTTTAATGCAAATATTTTGTATATTAGGAGGATTTGATGGCCAGTTGCTTTAGATTTATTACATAATGCACCTTTAAAGATATGAATTCAAATTGGGCTTTAGTACATTTCTATGAATCAGTAATGACAGTCCAATTAACTAAATAATATAAATAAAGATGAGACATTGCAAACTGCTATAATGAAACAGTCTTGTTGGAACGGTATCCTCATGTTTTTATTCAAATTTACGATTGAACGTTAAAAAAATAACCTCAATGAATTCTTGAAATATCACAATAAAGTGAAAAGTCGACATACCAATGGTCAAAGTGATTAAGCGAATTGTCGAATAAAGGATAAAGTTTAGAAAACACACTTCCAGCTTCAACATTCAAATATATATAATTTAAAATTGATAAGAGCATTTCGCAAACGTTGCCCATGCTCCTTATTGACGTCAAGTTGCGACTTTTTGTCCTTCTTCTTCTGTCAAAACACACACTTTAAATCAAAGGTAGCGCCCCCTACTGCTTATATCAACGTACTAACAATTCATATTTGTTTAACAGTGGTGCATAGAAGCACACGTAATTCCGCATTTTCTTTTAACGGTTTTAAAAACGTGTTCTTCATTTTTAATATGACGGACTAAACGGTCGCTCATATACATCTACAATTATTTAATTTGTATTATTTGATTAACACCACGTCAACAAACGCTGTCCCGTCCACTTCCACAGACGTGGCAACGTCTGTAAAAACCTCTGTGTGTATAATTGCCGTCAGGGGGGAAACTGAAAATAAAACACGGCCGAGTTCATCGACCACAATCACGGAGACGACTTCAATATAAGTGCTCCAAAAACCATTAGCAGATAAGGCTGCTAATGTTCCCACTCGTGTCCAAGTAAACTTAAATTCGAGTGTAAACAGGAGGAGAAAACCCAAGAAAAGGCGCTGTTTGTGTGTCTGTGCTGCCCGTCTGAACGGCTGGTGACACCACAGCGCCACCGTATAATGAGTCGCACTTATTTTTCTCCCTAAATTATCCAACCTTACAGCGGCTAAGCGTCGGGCTAACTACGGCTACTCGCTCCGGTAAAAGTTGAAGAACACGCAATAAAGATAGCGAACCGAAAGCTTTCCCCCAAAGCCCCGCCGTTTTGTTTTTATTTCGGCGCATCCCCGCGGCGTCGCCACGGCTTGCCCAGTTGCAGTGTCCGATCGATGTTGAATTGAACAAAGAGGATCAATTTCTGATCAGCGAGAGAGCCACTTTCATCAATGTGAGGAAGAGGTCTTGCGTTCTAGCCCCGAAACACACGCGAGACGGCCGCCGAAAACACACAAAACACAGCCGCCGAGAGAGGCGAGACAGCCGAGGCTGGTTGTCGGGTAGACGGCGTAAATAGAGGCTGAACTGACCTGTAGTTGTTGTAAGTCAAAGCGCTTCCAATATTGAAACATCGATCCTGCATTGGCCGCCATCTTGAGACATATTGAGACAGGAATGAGATGCTGATAGAGAGCGCGGGGGTTGGAGTTCAGTGGAGAGGACCGGGCGGTCGGAACACCCGGGCCGGATCGCTACCACCGCTCACCCCGGCAACAGCCAGTGTACGGAACGGAGTCGATGCACAAGAGTGTTACCTTAATAACGCCATTATAATTGCTTAAATAGCATTTTTACCAACGCACAGATATTACAGGTAAATAACACAGCTGTTACTGAAATACCCTTAGTTTTATTATGCTGAAATACACCAAGTTGTGATGAATATACGTGTCATAGTGTAGTAACGTGTTTGTCGTGTGTGTGTGTGTGTGTGTGTGCGTGTGTGTGAAAACAATTCCAAAGGAGGTGACTTGGAAGTCATAATGTTTAAAAGAGAAGAAGAAAGAAAAGCAAACACATTCAGGGCTGGAAGAAAAACGTTATTTAACATCTAATCATGTATTTCATTCATAATCATAGTTCTTTTAAAATCAAACATGACTGTCACGAGTTTATTTACTTATGTAAATGCTTATTTTTATTTTGCCTTTGATCAAACTTTGTAATAGGGTTCAAATAAGGGCAGACTGCAACAAAATATGAATGTTTTTGTTTGTTTTGAATGAACACAGTAGTCGATCGGGGATGGTTGTGAGGAACAATTAAAAGGTGTAAATGTAAGCAGACGAAAAGGATGTCGTCCAAACCATCCAGATATATTAAATCAGTCAACCCAAAGTTGTAATAATAAGTCGTAATGACCACAATCTTTTGGATTTAATGCTAAATGTAACTGGATGATGGTAGTGGGACAACAATTGTATTCTCTAGTTCAGGATTTATAATTATTTAATTAGGAAAAGAAACCCATAGTTCCTGTTTTCTCCGATACAGATAATAATCAGATTAGTTCATTTAATTACATGTTCTTGTGTGTTTTGAATCCAGTGGTCGCTGGAGCTGGGCAGCTCAGTGGTTACAGTGTCAGCGTGTATACTGATGTGACCTTGAGCGACGCACTGAACCCTGGCGTTGCTCCTGCTGGCCTCGTCCTCTGACCCTCACAGTGTGTGACGGCTATATTAGAGTTTCTAATTAGACTGGATATTTAATAATAAAAAAAAAAAAAGTGTCCAAAGTTCCTCCACCAACAACTGTACCACCTTGTGCACCTTAAAATGATTTCTGCGCACCCACTCAGAGTTGAGCTACTCAGGCTTATCAGGTGAACACATCAGTTGGACACATTTCTTTCATTTTTAGCACTTTGTGGCTTCCTAAATTTGACTTATCAAGTGTGTCGTGAGGCTGGTCTTTATGGAAAATCGACTCCTGCTGTCACCCTTATTTTCGTTAATGCTCGGACCCTACAGTCTTTGTATCAGCCCAACATGTGCCAAAAATATAACTGCTTTATTTTCATTTCTTTACAGCCATTACACTTGAATTACATTCACTAGAAATAACACAACAATGTGCCATAGATAATAATGCCTCTTTCACAGCTTTCGGTTTGGATACAAAGGTGGAAATGGTGCTCAGTGGTAGCTGAGCCCGAAGTAGCTTTGCCTTGTTATATCCTTCATTATAGGCATTATGCAGTCAATTTAAGTCTTTATTTTCAGTTGCTTTTAATATAATGTACCTACCTTAAGACACAGCAGCAGCGGCATGATTCATGTTTGTTTTGGCACGAGCTGTGGTTACCACATTGTAACCGTCTTTTGAAAGACTGCGAGCAAACGATCTGCGCCGAGATAATGTCTGTAATAAATACTGTACATTTTAATAAGATAATAAATACTGATCTTTGTTTAATCCTCTCGTGTCTTCCCCCTGGGGGTCACACCGCGGTGCAGTGGCTTGCATTGTTGCCTTGCAGTAAGACCGGTTCGGATCTCAGTTTGACCAGGGGCCTTTCGGTGTGTGGAATTTGCATGTTCTCCCCCATGTGTGCGTGAGTTCCCTCTCTCTCTGCTTCCTCCCACAGTCCAGAAACACACAGACTGTGGATTAGATTGACTGGACACTTTAAATTGACCGTAAGTGTGAAAGTGTGAGCGAATGTTGGCCCTGCAATGGTCTGCGGCGACTTGTCCAAGTGTGTACCCCGCCTTTTAGCCTCCGTCCGCTGGGATTAGCTCCCAGTTCCCTCCCTAACAATCCTTATGTGGAGGATAAAACAGTATGTTAATGATTCTGTTTCCTTGGCTTGGCCTGCATGACTTGTGATGCGACCTGTCATTAAGTCAAACCAGAAATACAGGTTTGAGATGAGCCACGCAGGCTTAGTCGCTGTGCAGGTTGCCCATTATACTTTCTTTTGTATAGCTATCTATTACTTACAATCACAAAGAAAACACATCATAATAAAGTAATAATGTGGTTTTAATGCCAGTGATATTACTTGGCGTCGACACTGACAGTTTAAAACAGTTCTGAACAAAGAAAATCTATATTTTTTTGCTTATGTTGACGTTTTGTTTGTCTACAGCCGATTTCTTTATTCACCAAAAAGTACGTTGCAGCCCATAGATCATCATTTACTAACCAATACAAAACCTCATCTAATCTAAATCACACTTATCATTTCATTTTAATGGTAATTTACCAGAGATCATTGGATTTAAGTTCAACGCTGCTGCACCCAGCTCCATAAATTGGAGAAAATAAATAAAATAATCCCGTACCCCCCATGTTTTAATGTGAATTGCAATTGTATTCAGTGAAATAATAATTTCATTTTGTTAAATATTCACACTTGAACATTACAAAGTATTTAATTTCCTAATGTCTAGTGCTCTTCCTAAACCTTGTATTTCATCAGTCAAGAATTTGACTGGTGCACCCTTAGAATTAAAAGTGCTAAGTAGTAGTAGTGTCCTCATAGGAGAACCCTTATTGGCTCCAGGTAGAACCTTTTTTATAAAGGTTTATTCGCTTTATTCAGGAAAGGGGTTTTAAAGGGTTCTCTGGTTCTTACTGGAACCATTAATGTTACCACGAACCCTTGAAAAACACGGGAAAGGGTTTTTCAGAAGCAAATGGTTCCAGGTAGAACCTCAGCCCTTGTAGAAGGACCCTTTTGGAACCCTTATTTCTGAGTGTGCCTCAGCAGGCGTCGGACGTCTGTGAAGCAGCAGGAGGTGCACAGTGCAAGTCGGTAAAAAAATAAGAGTCTGAATTACCAATCTACCTACAAATTATCACGTTCCTATTCCTATTGAAGCTCATGCAAGTCTGGCTTGATCAACTTGTGTGGGGGGTTTTTCCCTCCTCTCACTTTTTTTTAACTGCACCATATGGTAAAATTAAAGAGCAGACAAAGTACATACATTTTCCATGACAAGGACAGTAAAAGGAACATCAAAGATTCCGCCTCATCACTTATAACATATAAGTTTAAACACAGTGAAATGAACACCCAAACAACTGGATCTTATACCCATGACTAAGCCACAATCTGGGCTTTAGCTTCCTCACTTTTTCCTCTGGATTGTGTTCCTCCTTCTCACAGACTCTGCCTGTAAGGTGCTTTTAGTGGACCTTGGTGACCAGGTTAGAGATGGATGTGTGGCCCCTGGGAGCTGCAGGCAGAGAGCAACACTGATCATGTCAGACAGGCTAGGGGAAGCTGTATAAGATCATCATCGCCCCAGCAGTGGAGTGAATCGCCGCGGTGGCACTTTCACACAACCTCTGACCTCTGGGGGTAACCTCTGAGGTCATGATCAAGGTCAGGGGTCAGAAAGGGCCTCTGATCAGCGAGACCGCAGGCCCCTCCCGCCTCCTCCTACTCTTTTTTTTTTTCACTCCCTTTTCTCTTGCCCTCACCGTCTATCTGTTCCTCTATCGCTCACACTCTCCTTTACTGGCCAGGACCAATTGAGACATCTCATCCCGTGGGAGTGCAAAAAGGGAAGGCAAGAGAAAATCAATAGGGAAGATGAGTGAAGACCTAGGGGTCCCATCAAAAACTGAACGCTTCTCCCTGAGCTGGTATGATTCACACACACAAACACACACACACACACACAGAAAAACACAGTCACATTTGAGATGCGGGGTTTTAAACTACAAAAAAACGTGTCAATCTAGTTTGTGTGTAAGTCGTCATTATTAAGCTGCAGCAGTGATTTTTGCTGTGGATGATGCTTCTGTTTGGTCTTTGTGAACGGCGACAATGCAACATTATTTGTATGATGTGTTCTTCGCTTGAAAACGACCTCTGTCAAGCAAAACTATCAGACCTGAGTGAGACCTGGGCATTTGTGTGTATACAGTGGCAACACTGGATATTTGGTGCAGCAGAATTCACTTTTAAAACAATCTGTGGACGCTTCTCTGTGTTTTTTCGCAGTGATCCGTGTGGATTGGATCAGCTTAATTAAGTCTTATGACAGAGGTTTGAACGCAACAGCCATCATGCACTAAGGTTTCAAACGGACATCCAAGGTCTGCAACAGTTAATGACAAAGCTTGATGACCCGAGTTATTTTCTTACAAGAGAGAAGAAGAAGAAGGATGAAAGGCAGTGTAAATGCCAAAAGCTTTGTGTGTATCTCACTGGCTGTAATTTCAGCTTCACAAAATGTCACCCACACAAACAATCAATCCAGCTTTAATTACAGCAAACTTTCAGCAGGTTCCTGCATGCTTTTTTTGCGCTGCGTGTGATTAAAATAATAAAAAACTTTTTTTTTGTTTTGTTTTTTTAAATCCCGTATTCCCGCGTGTTTGTCGCCTTGTTGACCTCGTCCTCCTCTGCTGTTTATAACGTCGATCCACTGCATTTATCCATAACTCATGAGTTGCTGTGTTTTCTCCTCAGGACTTTGAATGATCGGCTCAAAATAGCAGATGAAAAGAGAGGATAAATAATGTAGAAAGAGTAAAAAAAAAACTCTCTTATGGGGATATATATAACTGGTCACACACACACACACACACAAGGAGATGCTTCTTTCCTTCTTCTTTTTTTCTGGTGAAGAAAAGTGAATGGATGAAACAGGAAGGAGGAGGACCCAGTGGAGAGAACACACACATGCTTCTTGCTCCATCTCCTCCCACTGCTCGTCTGCCATTTTTCCCTCTCCCCCCCTTTCCTAGCTCACATTCAGATGACTTCGTGACATACTCTGTGTCTGTGGGGGGAAATAATGTTGTGTCCCAGTCACAGTGTGTTTTTCCTGCCCACCAGGGCTCACACACACACACACACACACACACACACACACACACACACACACACACACACACACACACACACACACACACACACAGGATCTCCAACACGGTCGCCTCATCATTCTTTCATGAGTTTCCATAAGAATTCATCCACACACACACAAACACACACACACGGACAACAAAGTGGACAGCTGATCCCTGTACACAGATAGTCACCGTCTGAGGGTTACATCCCCTCACCCCTCTCTTTTCCTTCCTGTATTTGTTGAGGTTAGATCATCAAATTAAAAGTGAATCATTTATTAACATTAACATTAGTGGTTAGAGGGAATTGCAGCGCCGGGTCATATTCA
Organism: Microchirus variegatus; assembly: GCF_963457635.1. Classification (NCBI taxonomy): domain Eukaryota; kingdom Metazoa; phylum Chordata; class Actinopteri; order Pleuronectiformes; family Soleidae; genus Microchirus; species Microchirus variegatus. Next base: position 30,461,836 of record NC_139804.1, on the reverse strand, counting down.
ATACATGAAACAGACAAACATTTTCAAAGCCTCCCAGCTGCATGCCTAATTTCCAAGTTGAGATGTTTATTCATGAGACAAATTAAACATGTATGTTTGGAGATGATTCATAATCTCCCTCTTCACTCAACAGGAAGCTGCCTTTGTGCATGTGCATGGAGACACCTAGTGGTGAAGAACCTGCATAGCAGGGAGGATTGAGAGAGAGGCCCCTGTTCATGTCACTGCCTTGCGTTGAACCGCTTGTGATCATACACTACAGTTCAAAAGTTTGGGTTCACCTATACATATTTTTTGTGTGTTTTTCATCAAAAGAGTTGCAAAATGAATAGAAAATATAGCCAAAGACATTGACAAGATTAGAAATAATGATTTGGATTCAAAATAATAATTTTGCTTTGGTCAAAGAACCAGCAAAACTGTTTTCAGCTGTGCTAACATCATTGCACAAAGGTTTCCAAGGGTTTTCTAATCATCCAATAGCCTTCTAATGTGATTAGCAAACACGATGTACCATTACAACACTGGAAATGGGCCTCTATACACCTATGTACACATTCCATTAAAAACCAGACGTTTGCAGCTAGAATAGTCGTTTACCACATTAACAATGTGTAGAGTGTATTATATTCACTGAAGAAAGGTGCATTAGTTTATAGTGTTAGGTAAGTTTCTAAGTGACCCCAAACTTTTGAACGGTAGTGTAAACATTAGAGCTGAAACAATGAATCGATTACTCTATGATAAATTAATCGTCAACTATTTTGATAATCGACTAATTGGTTTGAAGCGTTTTTTTCATTATTAAATCAAGATTTCTGATTGTTGTCGTCTTAGTCAGGCTTCCTTCTTCTTGAGAACAGGTGACGAGATGATGATGTAGTAAGAAACTCCTATCGAACAAAGGAAATTGTATTTGTCACAAGTCAAGCGTCAAGTCAAGAGTGTGAATCTCCGAACAGTTTTTAGTGATTCTCTGACTTCCTTATCTTAAAGCCCACATTTGACGGTCGCCCCTCTCTCCTACTTTTACGAGCGTAGCTTTCCTGTGAAACGCGTTGCGTCAGCCCGATCCATACTATTCTCACGATCGCCTCACAATCGATCCTCTCACAATCGTACGTATAGGGCGCACAACAACAGGTTGTGACATTGGTGTTATTTGGTCCAAACAGGAAGCATCTGTGCTTCTTTGACACTGAGCATTGTTCAGGACTGGCAGACAGGCTTCTGTTGGAACCAGATTGTAGGTGATGTGTCTGGGTGCAGACTCGACCCGGTCATGAGGAAGTTCCTGTTTGCCTCTCAACGCATATACCCTGAACACAGTCAAGACAAAAATCAGCCGAGTCAGATACTACATTGTTTTTAGCTTCTTAAATGTGAATATTTTCTGTTTCTTTGCTCCATAAAACAAAGAAATCATTCAAACTGAACCATTTTGGTTTGTGGACAAAACAAAGACATTGGAGAACATCATTTCCAGGTTTGACGAACACTAATCAACGTTTTTTTTAACAGGACCAAGCGAGTCATCGAGAAAATAATCGACAGATGAATCTATTACGAATATAATCGTTCGTTGCACCTCTAATAAATATCTAATGAGCCAATCACAAAGCAGCACGTGTAGAGATGTAGACGTGGTCAAACTGAGCGTCAGAAAGTGGATATGAACGTGGCATAGTTGAATCATGTTTGCCAGACGGGCTGGTCATAAACAGCTGATCTACTGGGTTATATCTTACATAACCATCTCTAATGTTTACACAGGAGAGTCTGAAAAAAGAGAAATGGTCCACTAAGTCACTCTTGCTACTTTCGGAGGTCCAATTTAAATTGAACTCCAGTTCAGTTCCAATTCTCCAAACCCTAAAGGCCCGTGAGTTCGCCTCAGGTCTGAAGAGTTTTCTTTTGAACGACAGTTTAGGAGTAAAAAGTAAAAACGGCGTCTTGTTTATTCAATCAGCCTGACCCCTCCCTTGACTAAGGTGTTTACTCAACCAAGCAGTGCCCAGGTTTGTGAGGCAGCAGCGGGGCCTAACAAACACCCTATTCACTGCAAACAGGATGTTCAGCTGCCACACTGCCACGTCAAAGCCGATGAGCACACGGCAAGCGGAGCAAATGTGTTTTTATACTCGCGTTTTGACCGAGAAGACAACAAGAAGGAGAGACTGGAGGCAACAATGCAGTGAGACGGAAACGTGTTTGGGCACTGGATTCTTTGTGTCGGGCGACTTCTTTGTCATTTTACCTGTTAATGTATCTGGTTACAACTTTGTAGGAGTGTCAGCAGACTGCAATAAACTCCAGGACTGATTAGTGGACGTAATCCTCCTTATGGACAAAAGGAAACTGCGGTTAACAGCAGGGTAAAGGGCGTCTGTGTGAAGGCTGTGTGACTCATGGGACAGAGCAGAAGTTGCAGTGGGAAACATGCTGCACACCTTTAAACCGAACCTTCCTGCGTGTGTGGCCACTGTGTTGTTCCTGCTCTTGCTGGGGGTTTGTCTTCTATACTTACCGGAGCCGCTCACCTTACAGCCGCTGGTGGGTCAGAGCAGCAAAGTGACGCTCTTGGTTTGGAACCATCCTTTCTCCAGGCGCCAACAACTTCCTGATTGCTATGAGCGCTTTCAGATCAGCGGGTGCGCGCTCACTGACGACAGGCGCGCGTACCCGTGGGCTGACGCCGTGGTCGTGCACCACCGCGAGGTCGCTGTCGGCGACGTGGAGCTCCCGCCGGAACCGCGGCCACGTGCGCAAAAGTGGATATGGATGAACTACGAGTCTCCCACTCACACGCCCCACCTGTGGCTCTTGGAAAGTGTATTCAACCTCACGCTGAGCTACAGGACAAACTCGGATATTTTCGTGCCCTACGGTTACCTCATACCCACCAACACCCGCGGAACCCAGATCGTCCAGAGCCGCTCCACGCACCAGCTCCACGCGCCGCTGCGCCTCCTCCGGCCCCGCCTCCTGGCCTGGGTCGTCAGCAACCTCTCCTATTCGCACGCGCGCGTGGACTTCTATTTCCAGCTCCGCCGCTACCTCCACGTGGACGTGTTTGGGCGCGCGGGAATGCCGGTACCGGGGGACAGCGGCGGTGACAGCGTGGTGCAGCTGCTCGGTCATTACCAGTTCTACCTGGCGCTGGAGAACTCGCAGCACCCGGACTACATCACGGAGAAGCTGTGGAACGCGGTGCAGGCCGGTGCCGTCCCCGTGGTGCTGGGTCCGACCCGGAACAACTACGAGCGCTTCCTGCCTCCGGAGGCGTTCATCCACGTGGACGACTTCCCCACAGTGCGTGGCCTGGCGCGGTACCTGATGATGCTGAGGCGCAACCCGCTTCTCCTCAAGCGGCACCTGGACTGGAGGGAGAAGCACGCCCTGCACAGGCCCGTCATGTGGGCTGAACACTACTGTGCGGCCTGCAGGGCCACGAGGAGAACCAGAGGCAAGACTGACAAGGTCCAGGAACTGACCAACTGGTTTTACTCGTGACCACACACCTGCACAACCTGAGATTGTTATTATAATGTAGAACCACTACAATTGCACAATGATCCAAAACCATATGAAGGGCCTTTAAACGAGTTTACAGAAATTATATGGTCACCTGCAGCTGATCTTATATCATGACCTTTATAATAAATTACACTAAGAACCTGAGAATAACTTGTGTTTTTAAAGACTTTCCACACCCAGAAGTCTCAAGTTATCATTTGGATCAGTTTTCTAATTAGATTAACATACAAAAGGGGGAACATTTTTCATATTAAAAATCTTTTTCCAGCACCTTCAGAAGACAAAGACCTCACATTCTGAGACACTTTAATTCCTCAAATGTGTACCTTGTTAAACTCTTTCCAGCACTTTAAAATTAAAATTCAGCGTCATTCACCTATCAGAGCTGAAACAATTAGTCGATTTACTAAATGAATCATCATTAATCACTATTTTGATAATCAATTAATCAGTTTGGAGTTTTTTTTTTCATTATCAAAACAATATTTCTGATTGTTTTAGCTTCTTTAATGTGAATATTTTCTTTGTTTCTTTGCTCCACATAAAGAAATCAGTAAAACTGAATCATTTTGCTTTGTGGATGTACATTTGAGTACATGATCATTTCCAGGTTTGACAAACACTGATCAACGTTTTTACGACATTTTATGGACCAAACGATTAATCGAGAAAATAATCGACAGACGAATAGATTCCAAAAATAATCGGTAATTGCAGCTCTAGCAACTATACAGTGCAAACTTGTACACCTCCGTATCTCTCCAACCTTCTTCACATCGCTCCTCTCAGATCCTCCTCCTCCTCCATCCACCTCACTGTGCCCTCCGCCCGCCTCAGCACCACGGGGGAGCAGAGCATTTCAGCCGCTCTGCTCCCCCGTCTCTGGAATTCACTCCCTACCACCAGACATCAACAACTTTTTGACTCTCTTCCCCCTCTTCAGATCCAGACCTGTTCAAAACAGCCAACACTGTAATTTCACTCCATTATCTGTTTACTGTGTCGTCCATTGTTTGTCTTTGTAAAGTGTCCTTGAAATGAAATGTATTATTATTATTATTATTATTATTATTATTACAACAACAACAGTTTACCTCTGGTACAACATGTCAGAGAGCAAGACGGCCACAATAACCAATAATAACATGACAGTATATTCACATTCCTATGCTAATTTCTTTTGTTTTCATTATCCTCTCTGCTATCATAGCTCAGCCTGTAGCAATAAGGCAGAGAAACCTGATGACGTGAGAAGAAAGGAGGTGACTGTGTGTGTGTGTGTGTGTGTGTGTGTGTGTGTGTGTGTGTGTGTGTGTGTGTGTGTGTGTGTGTGTGTGTGTGTGTGCGCCTCAGGAGTCACAGAGTTGATAGACAACAGGAGCCGTGATGTTGGATCATTTAAATTTACACCTCCGCCAGTGCCCAGACACAGAATTAACACTTAACACGCGCTGTCAAATGAAACATGTCCTGCAGGGACAGTGGCAGCAAATAATATTACGCCTCCATAATGAGCTGATGCTTCGACAGCTGTTGGATCCACTGACGTCTGTCAGCGGTAATGCTCTCAGACAGCCTTCCACCAATCTATAACAACACCGCGTTCATTTGTTAGAGGGGGTGAACAACAGGGTTTAACGTGTCGGGAGTAAAAATCATACCCAGTCTTCAACGATCCGCTAAACTCCTGCCTGTATCTGTGGAAGCAGCTGATCGGCCTGACCTCAGAGACCGGGCACGAGCCATAATGGTGTTTGTGTTGTAGCCGCTCAGCTGCTGGAGTGGATTAAAAATCCAGTCCTGTGAGACACAACGACCTCATTTTGTTATACCTGACATTGCGATTTAACCAGTGTCTTTAATCACTCGTCTTCTGCCGCTTTATCGTCCACATGAGGGTCGCTGGTGCCAATCCCAGCTGACACAGGGTGAAAGGTCGTCCGTCAGTCCATCACAGGGACACATAGAGGCAAACAACCACACCTACGGTCAATTTACAGTGTCCAAATTGTCCTAATCTGCATGTTTTTGGACTGTGGGAGCAAACCAGTGCAGTCAAATGATGAATAATAATGCGTTATAATAATAATGATAATAATGTGAGCACTTGGGGTGAGCACCAATTTAAAGGTTCTGGGTGATACCATGTCAGACATGGTATCTCATGTATTATACTTTTATGCAGTGCCTAAATTAAATTATATATATATATATATACACAGTATATATACCAAATTGTATTGCTTTAATGTGATTGTTGTGTAGGGTAACTGTGCTAATATGATATTTGTGTGTGTGATGTGAGCTGTGACAGTGGTGAGGGTCCTTGTTGAGATGTTGTGCTGCTACTGCTGACAGGACAGACACACGCACACACACACACACACACACACACACACACACACACACACACACACACACACACACACACACACACACACACACACACACACACACACACACACACACACACACTAAGTTTGTTATGCGTCATGTCCAATATGTTGATTTCAGTGTTGGAAATAAAAAATAAATTCATCTGATTGGTTAATGCACCACCACCTTCGCCTCCAGCCTCCTGTCTTTAAGTCACCCAAACATTTACCCACATCTAACCCACATTTTATATTTAGTTATTTTGATTAAATGTTTGTATCTGTCACAGAATCTTCATACTGGATGTATTGCAGTGATGAGATTAGGAATAAGTGTATGTTTTAATAGTAAAACATGCCGTCTTCTCGCATCAGTCTTATCTGTTTATAGTTGCGTTGTGTGTTTTAAATGAAACACATTTATTTCACTTGAATTTGGCTTAAAATTTGAACAAGTTTATCATGTCAGATACAAACAAACAAACCAGGAACCAAGAGCTAAGTAGTCCTCACTATACTGTACATTAAACAGCAAAATGGAACGAGATATAAACACGTATTTTTCACCCATAGACGGCTCTCTAGTTTCCATGTTGGTTCCAGATCTTGTAAAACTTGAATCTCACACGTTCCAATACACTGTATGTCATCTCCTGGACGTCCTATTGTCCCACCCCCTGAAACACATAGAAAGAAACAATAGCAGAATTAACTAACTATAGCTATTAATTAACTAAGAAATATTAGTGCACACAAACAAACATAGCTGATCCGGGTGTCACTGTTAATGTCTGACAATCCTATATCAAAACAGAGACAATAAGATTTAACTTTTACTAAAGGGATTCTTTAGTATTTATCAGCTGTTAGGCACAGATACAGATGTCTATAGTCAGTGTCAGACATCATGCATAGTCTTATTCCATAATAAGTGATCTTATTTCCTCTCTTATACCTTCCATGTGTGATTCAGTGAGTCTTCATTGTGTAGCACTGCTGATATTAAAGTCATTGCAAAAATGTCTGCAGCAAGACTATGACTATACATTCCCTCCCTGAAGGGAACTCTAAACATTTATATTTATTGTGCTGTTGAAGTGAATTTGGTCCCTTAATCACGCTGTGTTTTAGTTAGGTTTTTAGGTTGAATGTTAAGTTAATGGAGAAGTGTTTTAGTAAGTGAATGAATGGCACTTATGGAAGTTTTGGAATCAGTCCAGTATAGATTATCATTCATTGAGGCGACACAAGCACATTTATAAACACAGGGCCCCTGGAATTTCACTTTACGCTCCTTTTATTGTTATTATTAACATATAACAAAGCAACCGTTTTGAAGGAATGGCTGCAAAAAAAACAGACTTGTGAAAAGTTTCACCTGTATCTCAGTCATCAATGTGGGTTATATAAGAACACCTTCAAGGTGTCTGACCTAGAAGGAACGAGGAGACTGTGTGTGTGTGTGTGTGTGTGTGTGTGTGTGTGTGTGTGTGTGTGTGTGTGTGTGTGTGTGTGTGTGTGTGTGTGTGTGTGTGTGTGTGTGTGTGTGTGTGTGTGTGTGTGTGTGTGTGTGGTTTCCTCCAGTCTGCACGGGCACTGCAGAGAGATCCCTCTGTGGCATCGTGCTGCCTCTCATTACAATTCATCACCCTGATAATAATGTATTAGCGTCATGTAACTACCACAACATAAATCATTAACCTTAACTTCCACCGGGATGTAGATAATGCACATTTTTGCTCAGTGACACACAGGTCACGATAAATTTGAAGTCGTAAGACGGTGGAAACGCACATTTTTCTTTTCCCGTATCTCGTCCGTGGGATGAAATATCACCTTGAGTCACAGGCCGACAAGTTTACAGAAGCCGAGGCGAGTTGTTGCCTGGCAACAAGGTGAAATATCGGATGTATTAATATGAGATAGAGATTCAAAGGTACCGATGGTGGTTGATACCATTGAACAAGCTGAAGGTGAGCTTTGATGAATCCCCAGAATCTCAGGCAATTTAATTTGATTTAAACCCCTTAACTATGAGCTACAGCTTATTACAAAGATCCTTCTCAGCTCTTTTTCAGGCCCCCCTCTTCAGTAACAGCACCATTCATAACCTACATGGCCCCTGGCTAGAGACACAGTAATCTCATTTGCACAGCAACAGATGTTTCTCTTAAAAACATCCGTTGACTGGGGAGCGAAAAAAAAGTCTGCCTCTCGTTCTCCCGAGGGATCAAAGAGACCAGTCTAATCACTATGAAATCTGTCGCGTTCGCACTGGTCTGAGGAGACATATTGACTTACAGTAGGGCCTCGCTTGCGTCGTCAAACGTAAACACAGCTCTCCCCGCCGCGGTCTGCACATATTTTACAAGGAATCTTTCATGTTTTTTCGGTGCATCAAAAAGGGCTGCATATGAAACAACAAAAAACCCCGACACAAATAAACAGCGCAGGGGTTCCCATGGCAGCGTTGTGCAGTAATCTGACGGCTGGTTTCCCATGGCTGTGTCTCCTTGCCCCATAGACCTCCACTCTGTCTCACTGATGGTTCCTGTGATTGCAATCATCCATCTTACTGTCAAAGGCAAAAAAAAAAAAAGGGCAAGAAAGGGGAAATCAGACACACCATCTCTCTCTCTCCCTCTTTCTTTCTCTTGCTCCCTTGTGTCCAGCAAACAAGCCACCCCACTGTGAGCAGAGCAAACACTCGGACAACAGTCTCTCTTTCTCTGTGTATGTGTGTGTGTCCATGCTTGTGTGATCTACAGAGAGCAGAACATGTGTGGGTGTGTGCATCTCTGGCTGTCTGTGCGTGTCCATTATGCCGCATGATCAGTCGCCGGAGTGTACGCGTAGGGGAGCCGTGGACATGTCTGATCTCGCAGCTGATCAAAAACTCCAGAGATTTGTTCCCTTGTGGTTGCGCAGAAGCACACGGGCCCTCATATCAACACGTCTCTGTTCAGCAGACAGGAAAAACAAGAGGAGAGAGACAGACAGACGGGGAAGGAGGGAGGGAGGGAGGGAGGGAACAGACAGAAAGAGGCAGGCATAGCAGAGATGAAAGGATGCATAAAGAGGCCAGAGTGGAATATATGACAATGATACATAACTGCACTTATCTCCCTGTTCTGATCAGATAATTGAATGGCACAAAAAAAAGAAAGCAGTTCTGTTTTTGTCTGTAGATATTATAATAGACACAATCCTGACAGCTCTCCTTATGAGTATTAAAACAAGAAACGTGCAATAATCCTTTACATCATTTATAAGTCAATGTAACTGCAAAGAACAGAAAGATACTGAGGATGAGGAGGAGGAGGAAGAGGTGCAGAGAAAATGTCTCCTCCTGCTGTGAAGGTGTGTGCTCACACAGGAGGTGTGAGCGTAATTACGTGCAATTAAGTCGCGTCTGGAAAATGAATCCCTTTTGTTTCTGTGACTTGAATGTTCATCGACACGGACAAATGTCTGTGTATCTGAGTACAATGTGTTTACAAATGACCTGAACACTGCTACACACATAAGAAATGAATGAGATAATGACACAAAAACCAGTCAATGAAAGGTGTTAAATTAAGCATAACATAGCTTGTTTGTTGAGTAAATAAAGTTATTCTTCTTTCTGCTCCTTTTCATTCAAGACTTTCCTTTTTAAAAATTTGTGAATGAAATTAAATAAATAAACTAACAAACAGCATACATCAGAAGACTCACCATGATAGAGACCGACTCACACACTACACCAGAAGTCTCGAACTTGCATGGACTAATTGCGGCACCCCACTTAAAGCTCCCATAGAATGGTCCTGTTGCACATATATGTTAGTTATGGAGGTCTACTTACATACATTAACTTGTTTTTATGGTCAAAAACCTCCTAATTGCTGGAAACGAGCCGATAGAAATCTCTCCTCACTGAAGCTCTTGTCAGCCACGCTGTTTCAGACTGAAATCTCAACCCCCAGAAGACAGACTGCGTTGTGATTGGCCAATATCTGGAAGTGACATAATCAGCACACCAGCTCTCAGAAGCACAGCTCCCCCCTCTGGAGCGGTGGATGCACTGCTACTCATTATCAAAACATTGTTTAAAAATAGCTTTGTCACGATTCCTCACCGCAGTCCCTTTTACGCCTTTGACCCGGAGTCGACACAGAGTCAGAAGACACTTTTGCAAGTGAGACACCTCCACAACGGACGTTCTTCTTCTTCTGCGGTACAATGTACGCAACCGGATGAAACTTCAGGGCTCCGTAATCGAGGTAATGGCGCAGATACACACTAAAAAACAGCGTTAATTGGAACTGCCTTGGAACGGCTTTCAAAATCAAATTATAATGATTTATTGCGGTATGTTTTGTTTTTAGCTTTTATTTTCAAACTCTGTGAAATATTATCACCAATTTCATTTTTGCAATCATTTTATATAAAGATCACATCACCAACCTGTATGGAAATGGTCCCTTTTATCCTTAAAAAAAAGGGGAGTAGAAAAGGAGAATAAAGCGGTATAGAAGATGGTTGGAACACACTTTTTAAATATCAACACCATTGTTGTGTTATGAGCACTTAGTTATTTTAGCACAAGCCCAGAAACAGAGGGAAACAGCCCAGCCGTACTGACAATACCGTACAATTTCTGACGGTCACAAACTTAGGTGTTTTATTGATTTGTACAAACATGATGTAAAATGATATCTTGTATTTTTAAAGGTTGTATTCTATAGGTTTTTCCACAGGTGTGAGTGTGAGAGTGGATGGTTGTTTGTCTCTAGATGTGTCCCTGTGATGGACTGGTGATCCATCCAGGTTGTACCCCGCCTTTTACCCTATGTCAGCTGGGATTAGCGTCCAGCCGTGTACCCTCATGTGGAGGAAAAAGCAGCAGAAGATGAGTCTTAATGTCCCACATTAAATGTCGTTAAGTGAAAAAATTATGGGATGTTTACACTTTTGTTTGTTTCCCAGTAGCTGCTGTACATCATATATATATAATATGTTGCTCATGAGCACAACATTAATGACCCTTTGTTTTTGCCGCCAACAAGTGAAGCTACCACGCTCCTTCCTGGCTGTAACTTCAAAGGCAAGTGATCACACCCTTCCTATTGAACCCTTGACAAGAATGCGTCTAATAAATACTTAATAGTTCCTTTAACATATGAACCCCGTGATGCAGAAAACAAATATTGTATCAGCCGTAGGCTCGTTCAGAGACCAACAGGCGCTGTCTCTCTGACTTATTACACAATAACCTTATCAGTCGGGAAAGAAATCTCAGTGGCATTTTATGAAGCAGTCAATGTAATCCTGTCAGTTTTAATATTCCACAAGCCAACTCACATGAAGGTTTACTGGAGCCAAGCAGGTTTCGCCGATTCGCAGGCCAAAACTCAACTGTTTCAGCATTTTCTTCTCTTTGCTTTCCAGATGTGCTCTCTCTCTCTCTCTCTCTCCCTCCAGATGTGATTCACTTCACCTCACTTTATGTTCAACAGATCGTCTTGGCAGCCCGTCATGTCGTACCTCAGCTTTAACAAGGCGCGAGACAGAGAGAGACAGACAGACAAAGTGGGAAAGCAAAAAAAAAAAAGCTGTATTTGACAAGCTAACAAAAGATGAACCTCAAGATTGTTCCAACAGTGTGTTTGACACTAAAAAGTACAGGTCCAGCTGCCAGGAGCAGGCTTTATTTTGAGGGAAGAACAGTGCCAAAACACTCATCACACTTAATGAGATTATATTTCATTGTACAACAGCAGGTGGGGGCTGCGGCTGCAAAGGTTATAGAGACTGAGATCATGAAGCAACACATGAAATGCTCAACATCTCATGTCTGCGAAGAACTCTGTTTTTTTTTTTTTTTTTTTACAAAAGTACTCATTTGTGATACAAAACAAAGACAAACAAAAATAAATTCAAACATTATGAACAAATAGGACATGTCAAGTTTTGCCATTATATCCATTAGAAAAAAATAAAGTAATGATATTCTTTAAAGGGGAGCTCGTCTTTGTTTCTCCCCTGGTGTTGGAGTGCGAGGAGTGACGAGGACAGGCTGGAGACGTTTGGTCTTAGTGGCAGAGAAAGACAGTGTGTCCAAAATGCTGCCAAAACCAGATCCCTCTGAGATGTCTGTTTTAAAACAAGAAAGACAAGAGAAGCAGTCAGTGGTCAAAGTGCTTTTTCCTCAGATTCTCCTTAGAGGAAAAGTTTGACATTTTGAAAAACTACACTCGTGGTGCTCTGGTGTTGCGATACCACAGCAGCGTAAGCACACGGCACATAAAGTACGAAGCTGCAGAGTCAGAAGGTGATGAGTTTAGCACAAAACCAACGTAATATGATACCATTGTGATCATTTTAAACGTCATGTTTGTCAATGAAACGTCCAAAGTAAACCGAAAGACTGGTTTTACACAAAATAGTCATATTTGTTTTAGAGTAGTTGATTATATTATATTACTGATAAATGACAGTTGCTTTAAATAATAATAATAGGGTCATGCCCCTGCTAGGGAGCCATGCATTAGAGAGTCTGATTAACAGGGCCCAAGCCTCCATGGGGCCCTAAGCAAAATTTGATTTTGGGGCCCTCTGTTACTTCCATTAATATTGATTATTGATCATTCACACACCTACTATACTAAAGGTATTCTACTTATTCTACTCTGTCACGAATACAAATACACTTGTAAAACTAAATGTGAGAACTTTTTGTCGTAGTTAGTTTGTAATACACAGTGATTAATGCATGGAAGCAGACACCAGATTTGCAAACCTATAGAAAACGTTTTCAATTAATATTTGGCAAAGTCAGCAACTCCCCCTACTGGTGACACAGAGAATCAATACATAAAACCAAATGGTTTATAAATAAAATTAGAGCTGTGCAAAAGGTTAACGCATGACATGTTTCCATGACGACTGACCGGAAAAAGATGAGAATAATGTCACGTTTACGTGCCGCCACACCGGAGTCCAGGCACCGTTTACCCGTTAGCTGCATTAACTCATTTTAGCGCCGGTTAGCACGCCTACAGTGGAACTGGATCGGGTCTGTAGCAGCGCTACAAATAACCAGCGTATGTCCTCACACCCTTGTGCTCGAGGTCCCTAATAATAATAATAATAATAATAATAATGATGATGAGGTTTTCCTCCAATTTCTATTTTTATTCCTCACCATGAATGCCGATCATGTGCTCCAGGATCAGGACCCTCTCGGCCAGGATCTTCAGTGCCTCTCGTAGCTGCTGCACTGCCTCTCCCTGAACAGAACCATGGTGTTTATTTATAATCTTTCAAATGAGCTCTACAGGGACAAAAAAATAATAATAATAAAAAAAATAAACAAACTTCACTCGTTTCTTACCTCATTCATGCCTGCTCCTGGCTCTCCCTTTGGACCTGGTGCTCCCTGAGAATCACAGTACAATAATCAAACATCTCTGTGTTGTTCATCTGGGTTTTAGCTTTAGGTTATAAATAAGTTTATTTATATAGAACCTTTCACAGATATAAAATAACAACGCATGTCACAACAAAAATACAGAACACATAAAACAGACAATCGTATAAAAGCCTTGTTAAAGTAAAAGCCAGGTTTTCAGCTGCTATTTTTAAAGAGGACACGAGTTAGTCAGCGTGATGTGAGCAGTAAATGATTCCAAAGTCCAGGTGTTAATGCTTGGAAAGAACGGTGAAGGGACATTAAAATAGGAGATATGTGTGCTCTTTTGTGAGTGCAAGTTAGAAGTTTAGCTACTAGCTAGCTAGCTAGCTAAAAAGTAATTTTGTTTGTGGTCATTTCTGCGTTACAATATCTAAAAATGGCCTGACTAATGTTGTATATTTTGTCGAGTAGTGTGCTTACATAAGTCAAAACTGTTCCAACACTTTAAATCTCTATTTCATTTTAAGCCAACGGACTTCTTCAGTGGTTAGCTGTGGGCGACTGGACTTGCTTGAGTTGATCCAGAAGCTAACTGCTGAAGATTATGACTATGATTATGCCTTTACGATAACTTCTGGAGAAAACTACCTAAGAAACACCAAAAAGGGGAAGGGAATATTTAATACTACTGGTTAGCCAGTCATTTAATTGAGTGTATTTGCTGCACGTTCTGCCACCGTAGCTCTTCACGAAAAGCACAAACGCACAAAGGAGACAACAAATCCCATGATTCCATGCTGCTTCCTGACCACAACTCGTTCGTTTGCTGTTGTTTTGATTACAGGAACACTACTGTAAATTTCCCCACTGCGGGACGAATAAAGGACTTCTTATCTTATCTTATAGCAGCAGATATCTCTCTGCAAAACCACTGTAAATCCCAGTATCAAGTGACCTTGTGTGTTTTATGAGACACAATAACATACTTACAGGAAGGCCCTGCTCGCCTGACGCACCTGGAACGCCCTTTAAAAAAAAAGAAAGAAAAGCAGAGGGATATCAACAGACTCCTGCTCACACACATATCTCACCAGCTTGTCTTCAGTGCTAATCTGTCTCTTCACTAGATCCCCAATCTAAACTCATGCTAGTGGAGGAAGAGGATCAGGTTTAAAGGCAGAGGCCCCACTAGAGAGTCACTTGAAATGGCCGCTCTGATTAGTGAGGCCTGGCCTTGGACGAGAGCGAAAGAGGAGGAGGATTAGTCACAGCTTGGAGAGAGAGAGACTCTTTGAAGAGCAGCCTGCTCACCTTTAATGTGTTTAAGGTTGCATGACAGCGAGGGCAATTTACAAAACATGGAACAAAAAAAAAAAAAAGCATTTGATAGTTGAATGGAATCATCAGGATGTGCAGTCTGTCTGCTGATACACTGATGATGAGGATGGCGTGATTAGCCTTACCCTTTCTCCTGGATCTCCTTTAGACCCAAGATACCCAGGCTTTCCTTGGAGGCCTTCCTTACCCTAATGTCAGATAAACAGGATAACATTGCAACTGTGCTGGAGACACTTTCATTATTTTGTATTGATCAGGAGACAGCTCTCAGTAACAGATACTCACATCTTGTCCTGGCAGGCCTGGTATCCCTGCAGGTCCTTGTGGTCCTGCAGATCAAATGGCGCCATTCACAAAAAACATCACATTTATTTATTTATTTTAACTCAAATCTTAAGCGGTGATATGGCTTAGTAGGTCTTAGTAGAAGGTAAGTGGTCTTTCAGTGATCAGAAGGTTCCTGGTTTGATCTTGATGCTGTGTGTGCAGTCCATTTATGTTTCTTAAAAAAAACACGATATGTATATTTTTCACATCACAGATGTGTCAGTGTTAGACTGCGGTCATGAGATTCTGAGTTATGTTCTTGTAACTATTAGGAAAGATCTTATATCCATACCTTGGGGTCCAGTGGGACCTGTTGGACCAGGTGGACCCACTGTGTTCTGAGGATTAGGGAGAGCTGGATGAGCAGAGATCTCTTCTGAGAAGGTGGGGGAAAAAACACATAAAACATTAAAACAGAACGTTTGATTTCACCTCACTGTTATGTTGAAGCTCTGCTTGTTCAACTAAACTGAAGGCACGTATACACCTGAGCTAGGTTTGTCTGTAATTACTCACATTTTTGTTTGCGTCGACTCTAATGAAGACACGGTAGAATCAAAATGCACATGTGTTTGCACTGTTTTAAATCTGGTGCTCCAGTTCTCATTCTTTGCAGCATTTCGATCTAACCTTTGCACCAAATGGAACAAAAACTGTGATAAACAGCCCTGATACCAGCGGGTCAATGAGAATTGTGTCATGATTAACTTTTTACGTGAAAATATTTTTGAATTCCCTGTCCTTCCTTATAATATATATATATATATATATATATATATATATATATATATATATATATATATATATATATATATATATATATATATATATATATATATATATATATATATATATATATATATACACATATATATATATAAAATTATCCCCAGCTTCCTAATAAATATCTTAAAAGTGAAATATTTCAACAACATGATGCATTTACTGAGATTATTTACCAGGCTGCAACACAGCTAATCCCAATGTATCCACTCTTGTCCCCCACAAGCGATGTCCTACATAAAGTAGGTGTCATTTGATTTAATTATACCAACAAGTTATACGAGTTCTTCCTCTTTTCTCTCGGTGGTGTAGCAGGAAATTTGAGTTACAGCGATAGTGAGACAACACACAGCTGCAGTCCTACATTAAAAGTCAAGAAGAAAGTACTAGTGTTGATATTTTACTTGAAAATCACCCTCAAAAGAAAGTACTAATTATGTTAAAAAAGGTCAATTCTAGGATAACAAATATCATAATACAGCTTATAATGAAGAGTTTCGATGTGATATTGCATGAGGAGCATCAAACGCTATTTACAAATATAAATAGCATGAGTTTGTGATAAATGAGTAAGAATTAAAGATCTTAAATCTCTATTTAAGTAAATATACTGACTATGTGTTCAGCAAACTGATCAAACTTTATGATGAAAAGCAGAACAGACCTCCCAAAGACAAACAAATCATGTCAAATAAAAGTTTGACGACAAATGTTTGATCTATAACTTGATGTAGACACAAAAACATCATGAAATAAACAGACTGCGTGACTCCACATTAGCCTGAAGTTACAGACACATCTGTGCCATGTCTATAAAACGCTCTATTAGATCTCCAAAATGCCTAATAACTTGTCGTTTCCTTTATCCATATACAAACACTGTTGGATACACAGTGCTTTTCTCAGACTATCAGAAGAGTCGAGACATCGAGGGTCAACGCTCAGACTGCAGGACTTTCATCAGCAGTCAGCAGTAGGATTAAATCTGCTGTGACAAGTGATGGACAGGAACAGCTGTTCTCTCTGAAGGAGGTCCGATTTAATGGAGCAGTAAATGCTCGGATAAATCTTCAGAGAAAACATGAATGGAAGTGGAAGTTGTGCTTTGTTCTCAGCGTGTAGGATAGTTTAAAATATGCTTGTAAGTATAATTTTGTTTGAGATCATGCCACACTTCCACTTCCTTTCCACTTTACCATATGCTCAGGGTCAGTCTTTCACTCAGCTGAGAGGAGTGGGGGGGGGGGGGGGCTGTTACAATGTGGCTCCAGTCCACAGACGGGGTCTAGAAAGAGCGCAGTTCTATCTGGAACTAATTTTCTAATGTTTCAGTCTCCCTGAGTCTGGCTGCCTCCCCAAGAAACTCCACATGAGTGGCAGACTATGTCCTCCCTCGTAGCCAACCCAGCTTTTTGGCTGCGAGCCACCTCCTGTTTCCCAAAACCCAGACTGTTGTGCTGACAGCTAACAAATTAGGTCTGATTTACAGCCAGTTGCCCCCCCCCCCCCCCCCCACGGCTTACACGGTCCCACAGACCCAAATCTACATAGTTCCAGACCCGCAGACACAGTTCTGGGATCAGAAAGACAGAGGCAGCCAAACACCTAATCAGAGCCAGAAGCCTTTGTGAGGTAATGGTTACAGCATGGACTTCTACTGCCTCCCTGTGGTAAAACCAAGGGCTTAAAGTAACCCCTGTGCACAGACTGCTAACACAGACACAGGTGTTACCAGTAAAAGTATTTTTTTTTTTTTTAAGTTTGTCAACCATTTGCTTTTTTCAGTGTATTCTGTCCATTTTGTCAATATAACAGCATCATGTGTACTCGTGGGCTGACACGTCAGCTTGTCTCGCAAAGAAGATCTGAAATTCTAAATGAATGAAGACAAAACAACACTGTAAACACAGAGATTTATCATCATTAACATTAACGGCATGACATCCATCCTTTAGTTCTCTGCAGTATTAGAGCAGAGAAAGATATGAGCTGTGCTAAATTGGATACGATGAATGAAAAATACCTTTACATGTTTTCCTAACCGATTCAGTCCCTGAGCTATTCCTGAGATTTATACGCTGGTATTTTGCGACGTTGTTGGTGGTAGTGTTAAATGAGGTTGCAGTAAACAGTGGCACAGCGGCGGCAAAACACACGGAAGGAATTAAAATAAACCGAAGCCAGACGTCCTTGGGAACAAAAACAATACTCTCTCCATTAAGTCGGCCACTTGAAGCAAAAGACCCTTATTTCTCATTTAAACAGCAGCTACTATACGCTTTATTCTCTGCGCTTCCACCTGTACCACTTTAAAATAACTGTAACATACACAGTGTTAGCACTAAGCCTCACAATATATTCTCAAGATGGACACATGCATGAGACGTGTGAAGAAATACGTGATCGGAGGAGGAACTGTAAGAATGAACCTGTGGTTCTGGCATTAATTTAAACTGTATGGAAACTGAATGCTTGAAGCATTTGTTGGGCCACAAATTAATCACGTGTGTGTTCGATCTGTTTCTCGTTTCGGTTCATCGAGGACAATTTAAGTCTCGATTTGACAGATTCAATTTGAAGTGGAATAGTCTACACACCTTCGTTGTGGACTTGAAAGACATCACCCCGTACTCGTAGTGGAAATGAGCTGCTCAGCCCTGGAGGACCCGGTGGGCCAGGAGGGCCAGGGAACCCCATTTCTCCAGGTGAACCCCTGTCCCCCTTTGGTCCTGAGCACCATTGAAGACAAAAAGAGAAAAAACAATCTATTAGTGGAGTTAAGCAGCTGCAGATACAAAAGAGATTCATGTTCTGATGATGATTTACCGATGGGTCCAGGAACGCCTGGGTTTCCACTCGGACCAACGGGTCCTGCAGAACCAGGAAGTCCTGGAGGTCCAACGGGCCCCGGAGGCCCTATACCTCCTAGAAGAGACAGCCAGAACCAAATGTAGGTAACGCTTTCTTTTACAGTCCCCTAATTACCAGGTATTTACCTGGTAAATTCATGGTAACACCAAAGTGTTACTAGGTAATTACCAATGGTAATAAGAAAGTAAATACAGTGAAACTGTTGCCAAAATACTGGGCATTTACCTGGTAACTATATAGTTAATTATAGCGTGTTATTACTGCTGTTAATAAGAAGGTATGTACAGCTAAACTATGGCAAAACTATGGTAAATGTAAGTGTATTATTGGGTTATAAACTGGTAATAAGCAGGTACCTAATTACTAGCTATTTACCCAAGGGGTAATCTAACAAACCTAACCCTAAAAATGTGTGTAATTACATGGAAACAAGCTTGGCTTTCTTTTACAGTACAGTTTTACTTTACTTACCGAGTACATTACCGTGCATTACCCAGTATTTTGGCAACGGTTTCACTGTATTTACTTATCTTATTACCCTTGGTAATTACCTAGCAACACTTTAGTGTTACCATGAATTTACCAGCTAAATACCAGGTAATTAGGGGACTGTAAAAGAAAGCGTTACCCAAATGGTAATTTAATAATAGTAATAACAGTACCACCACACTCAGGTGGTAGTTGAGATGTTTAGGACTCGTATATTAAGAAGATTGTAAGGCTTACTTTTCAAAAAAAGAAAGAAAGTGCAATATCTATCTCCTTATGTTGTGTATAATCAGAATACACAACATACATGCAATTAATTAATTATTAATTTACTGGATTATTGTTTTCTTAATTAATCAGTTTGTTGTTTCAGAGATAAAAAGTCGGATAATAATACGTCTCCAAAAGCATACAGTCCTGTCAACAGTTTGTTATTTCAAATCAGCAGATGAGTTAGTTATTATTATTTTATGATTATTGATCTGCATTTACTAGTGATTATGTGAGATACAAACTGTTTTTCAGTATAACCACAACACATTTTTGGTTACCTGGTGGAAGGTGTGACGGTGGTCCAATAGGGGTGGGTTTAGGTGCGTCCACCTCATTGTCAGTTGACCCTGCTGGTAAACTGTTGACCGTGGGCAGGGAGGAACGTCCCTCTTCTAAAAGCCTGATCTGGAACAACAGCAAGTTTCAGACACATCTGCACTCAGTTAAAAGGTAGAGAATGCAGTGTTTTCTTAAAAACAAAAAACAAATGTATAGTTTAATCCAACAGTAAACCCTGCCAGTCATCCAAAATGAGTCACTAGAAGTGTGTACTGTTGTTTCCATCTGCAGAGATGCAGACCTCTGGTGATATTTACTGTTTTCTCTTTGTTTAACATTTGGCCAGTGTGTTTACATCCTCCTGCCAATGACAACAAGGGGGCGGGATAATCAGGTTACAGCCCAGCCAGGTATAAGACACTGCAGCAAAGGCAAAAAAGGCACCTAATTGGACTTGGCTTGACACAGCTCATCTATATTCGGTTTATATAGCGAGAGAGTACCTGGTACTTTTTTGTACTGGCTCTGGCGAGGGGTCAGGGAGTCACGGGCGCGACATCTGACACAAGAATCAATCCGAACAAAAAACCCAAAGTGTAGATCAGCTAAAATGACTTCAAAAATCTTGAAAACGTGAGTAAATCTCAAACATTTAGCAAGAAAATGTCTAAAATCTGTACATTTAATGGAGGAGTCTGGTGTATTTAGTGACAGCACTGCTGAAAGCCAGCGATCGTGAGCCACATCACAACCACTTTCCCCATATTTTAGTTCAGTGGCGTATGCAGGAGTACAAGTACAGAACTAATGTTTTTAATGAACTGATTCTCATGATTCAGTACACCGAAAACAACTGCTTTACAAGTCAATAGCTTGTGTGTTTGTGTCGCGTATAAAAGGCTGTTGCGGCAGCTTCGCTAGAACTGTATAGTGGAAAAGAGCCATAAGAAAGCTAAAGTGATGTGGAGACAGCCTCTTCTCTGTATGTGCTAGCGGTTAGCTTAGGTAGCTTGAAGCTAAAGTATCTGCATCTCTACGACAACTGTCCTACAATAGTATAGTTTGAGTTTGGACACCACTTATAATAACTGTGGGTTCTAACAAACTAACCCTGGAGGTTTGCAGCACTCAGGTGTGACCGAGCTAATCTGTTTACATGTTACTGGTAGTGAGCAGGGGAGAGATGATGTTAGCTATGCTGCATTTATAAACACCAGCCCATAATTCAATCATACACGTTCATGACAATGGCATGTCGTCAGTCTATTGACAGGGGAATCCTCCTTACCTTTGATTCAACTGCATATATTCTGCTGTTCATGTCAGTGAAGCTGGTACAGTTCATACACTCTGTAAGAAAAGAAACAGACAAGGATGTGTTTAGTCTCCACATTACAGCAGCAGGCACACATGCTACTGCTTACTCTCCGTCTTTTCCTTACTTTGTCCCCCCCCCCCATTATATTTCTGTTTTTGTTTTTTTTTCCTGGCACCGTCAGGAATACCTGTCTCACCCTGACACAGAGCAGGTCAAGCCAAGAAACACAACAATACTCATCAAACCAGCCCCAAGAATGTAGTAGCATATGTTGCATCCAACTGGTGAAAGTACGTCCAATATTCACCATCCTTTCAGCTCAGTTGTTGGTCTCCACCAAGTAGTTGCTCGATGATTATTGCAAGATATATTTTTTTTTTATATTGAATTATTGGACAGGACAGTGGGGCCCTTTGCCTTACAGGGCATCATCCACATCATTTAATATTTAAGTAGAAAAATCATTTGAGGATGGATTCCACAGATGGTGTTGGTTTTGGTCTTTTGGTCATATAGTATTTATATGATGTCTGTTTGAATTTCTTGTTTGTGACCAAGTTTTCTTGTTATTTTCAGTCTGTTTTGCAAACTTTGGTCATTTCTTGCAGAAATTATACCATTGTAGCGACCACTGAGCCGCAGATACCTGATGCCATGCTGCGCAGCAATTGTGGGTTGTTTTTACATGAACTGTAACCCGAAATGCAAGAAAGAATAGCTCAGTTATATACAAAAACACTGTATTTGTTCTAAATCCGAGCCTCCCCTCTGGTCAATGGCTCATATGAACTGTGGAATGTCAGCTGTCCGTCCCTCAAAAGGGACCCACCCACATTGTGGTCATAGCGGGGACACATAGAATGAGGAACAACTGGTGCTCATAAATAACTAACTAGCAACAAAATAACCCAAACAGCTCTGGTTTGCTAAAATCATCGCATCCAACCGCGACACACAGGTCACTGACAGCAGCCGGCGAGGTTTCGGTCTCACTGAAATAGGACAACAGGGAAGTCTGCGCCACGTCTATGTGTCTGTAATCATCTCCATCCAGTCTCGCGGTGTATCAGACTGTGTGGGCGCGGTTTCTGAGTGCCTTGTTTCAACATCTACAGTCTCGTCCTGGAGCGCAGCCACAAACGGAAACAACAATCAACAGTTCGACTAAAGCCACATACCTTGGGATTCCGTCAACCCAAACACTAAGACCCGTTCAACCGCCGAGATCAAAATGACCCCACGCGAGCTGCTTATTGTGACTGACTTGAACTGAGGTTTCTCCAGTGACTGCGACGACATGGACATCAAATCCACTCACAACACAACAGCACGTCTGCGGGCAAGAGAGCCGATGACTTGATATGCCTTCATCTTCTCCACAATTATTCATCACGGGCCCCAAAGGAAGTCCCCACCCTCTGCCACTGTTATATACACAACACCGATCTGTGATCTCTTCCAAGTGTTACTGCGTGATGTTTGTTGTGACTCTGCAGGTGCCACTGTCAACTGAACCCCCAAAACCCCCTTGGGCCACCACTTTTGTCCAGACTGTCTCGTGCTGCAAATTCCACCAAAATAGGAACATAACCGACAAAATTGACATAATTTCCCATCACAGAAAACCTGAAAAATGCAACTTATCTTAAAAGTGAGAAGTAGGCTCAATTTCCCATAGACTTTCTCAGTTGCAATTTTCAGACTCCCCTTTAACAGGAAGAAATCTCTGACAGAACCAGACTCAAATGTGTAGCATCTGACTCGACCTTTTGGGGTGAAGGAAAAATGGGGGACAGAGGAGACAGAAGTTCAGTTATGGTATTTCCTGCCACTACTCTTGTCAAACGTACAGAAAATATCCAAATGAGCCCACATGAGAATACAGCGTCCTGCCTCCTGCAAGCTCAACCACGACATTTACCAGCTGCTGTTGTACAAACATGTCAGACCCAGACAATCCCATGTTCATTTGCTCATATGAGCGAAAGGCTAATTCCATAAAACATCCATACTTTGTCAGCCCAGGTCTGAAAGTAGTAGTAGTTCATTTGAGGGTGTCATTTAAAACATGGTGTGGAATCAGAAAGTGTGGAATGGAAGAAAAGAAAACTTCTCTCAGACACATAAATGGTCATTTTGCACCTCTACTGGTGAGAGACAAAAACATTACTATTACTGTCTGACATTTTTATTTACTGCTCACCAGTAACTTGGAAATAATGAGCGTCTATTTCACATGGAGCAGTCGTTAATTTGGGATTTTGGACACAGTCTTGTTTTGGTTTTTCATTCAACATTTCAAGAAGCCACAGAGAGTTGGACTTCAGGGAGACCGGCGGCCACTTTGTGGCAGCTAATGAGGATTCTAATAAAGAGAGGTGCTTGTCTGTGAGTCAGTTTGACATGGAGACATTTGCATATCTATCTTGCCTGTTGGATTTCTGCACCTTGTGCCAAAAGAGGAAGCTTCTTTAGCACCACACTTCACTCTGAAACAGATAACAGGTCCAGTCTCCGGCTCTTGTCCAAGTACAGCTAGAAATAAGGCAGTCATAATTGAATATGCAATAAACACACCAGCATCATCTACCAAAAATGTGAACCAGAGCAAAATAAAAGCATCTCATTTTTTTTCTATAGGTGGCGAAGGGGGGGGGGGGGCCTCTCTGTTTCTACAGTTGGAATTTAATTATGTTGGGTTAGAAAACCAAACCTCTGCAGTGCTCGAGTTGATGTTTAGAACCAGACCACAGTTATGGAGTCTATTTGGATTCATAATTACACCATGGCAACAGAAGACATGGTTATTTTTCTTGGACTGTGCTCAGCTCATGGGAAAGAATCAGAATAATGTTGTCTTTAGTGGGAAGCAAAATAACCATCAAAGAACAGTGCAGTTCTCCTGCTTCAAAGTGGAGAACGTCTATACATTTATCTTTGAGGGGTTATTTCAAATATTTAGACAATAAAACTCCCCTCATCTTCATAAAAGGAGGCGAGAAAAAGAAATTTGATTCCCAGATGTGCGTGCAATGCAATTCATTAAACTATCACTTTGATGGTTGCTGTGTAAAGTGATTATATGACAATGTGGTACAGAAGCAACACTGGTGTTTGTCTCAACTGTGCAATGAAAACAGACAGACGGGGAGAAGACATGGAGAGGTTTGATCACGCTCTACCTCCAGGCAAAGTTCTGACTATTAAAAAAAAGATAAGAAACTCTTGGTAGACACATTTTTTTTCATTACAGCATCAGAAGAGCCAAAACAATATGCATGTGTCAACGCGGCAAACTATGAAAGCACCGACCTGTTTCATGAATCATTCCTGCCATCACTGTGTGATCGAGTACAAGAAAACACAGGAATACTTTGGCAAGACTGTGCGCCAGTCTGCGGTTACACTTCTGACAATAGACCTGGATGGAGATAAAAGAAATCACCTGTGTGTGTGTCTGTGATTGTGTGTGTGTGTGTGTTTGCCTGTATTTGTTGCCCCGTTAGGAGCTTTTCTGGTATAAACACTGACCTCGTCAGGACCAGTGGTCCTCATGAAGACAAAAGTGTGGGCAGAACCTAATTTCTGAGGAACTCACTGAACCTGTGTGCATGTCAGTGTGTGTGTGTGTGTGTGTGTGTGTGTGTGTGTGTGAGTGAGAGAGAGAGTGTGTTAATTTTGATGTCACTAAATATTTGCTCTGTCTGTCTGGGGGGGGGGGGGGGGGGGGAACTATGTATTGAAACATCTTCTTGGACCAGCTGGAGTCACTGTCACATCTCCAAGATACACAGACACAACGTGCCAGTTTGTTTGTTGTAGTGTGTTTGTGTGTGTGTGTGTTCTTGCATTTGTTGCTTTGTGAGGACAACAAAACCCTGTATAAACCATAGGGAGTGAGGACATTTTGAGAGTGTGAGGACATTTTGGCTAGTCCTTACTTTTTGAGGGTTTAGGTTAGGGTTCTGGTAAGGCATTTAGTTGTGATGGTTAAGGTAAGGGGCTCAGGAAAGTATTATATCTATGAGGGTGCTCACTACGAATGCTGTGCAAACAAATGTGTGTGTGTATGCCCGCAGACGGCAGTCCCCCTGTGGAAGCTGGCTGCATCCCAACAGCCTGTTGTCCGTCAGCCTGAGTCAGCTATTGCTGGCATGAAGAACAGCTGGCACTGGACAGACACACAACACACATTTGCGCAGCATTTGTAGTGAAGACATTCATAGAAATAAGACATTCCCCAGCACCAAATTCTAACCCTAACCCTCAAAACCAAGTCTTAACCCCTTAAAAAGCTCTTTTTAAAAAGGGGTGAATTTGTGGACCAGCCAAAATGTCCCAAAATGTCTTCACTCCCTATGGTTTGTACGTTTTTTTTTCTCTCTCGCTCACTAAATCACACACCCACTTTGACTGCGGTGGCTGGTGGAGGATAGTGAACAAAACATGTTTTGAAAACCAAGATGTCCACATTGGGGACCATTAAGTCTTTTTCACCATGATGCCACACAATAATTATACAAACTCAACTCAACAATATACTATCAAATATCACTTGCCATTACGATGCAGTCATTTCATACAAAATTAGATTTGGTAACTGACTTTTCCCACGTGTGTGATCACTGTGGTCACACCACTTCTGGGCCATATGTGCAACATGTAAAGGTTTTTCTTTGTTGCACTCTGAGAACTCCTGTGTCATTTCTCATCTGACCACAGTACATCATGTGACCACACAGGAAACTGCTGCCTTGACGCAGAAACCTTAGCAACACATTAACGGAGGACCTCGCTGATGCACAGACACAGGGTCATTGTGATGCTTTGACATGATGTCGTGTGAATCTGCTGAAGCGAGACACGGCCGCTCTGTGATTGGCTGATACGAGGGCGACATTTTTGAGGTCCACATGGTTTTACAGCAGCGTCTAATGAAACGGAGGGGGGAAAAGGGCGGGGAAGCCGAAAGAGGGGGGAAAAAAAAGAAGAAGCTGCAGAATATCCCAGCAAATAAGTCATATCAGAAATATTATAATTATGAGATGAGAGCACATGAATGTCATGACAAAACTGGAACTTCCAAAATGACAGAGTTTCCCACGAGCCAAAAGCTGAGGTGTTTCTGTTTAATCAGTGTCAGCTTGAGAATAAGCTTATTAAGACAGTGAGGTTTTTTGAGTTTTAGGGACGTCGTCAAGCCACTGATGCTAAGAAAATCTGGCAGCCACAAAAATTGCCATTCAACTTCCAAATAAATTCATGAGCAGGAATCTGGACAACAACACGCAAACTACATAAACCTGCAGATTACACCAACCAACCAAAGAGAAACATCTGGCTCTCTTTGACCCCTCAGAACCTTTGTGGAGCTTAACTTTAAATAAACATATTATGTGGAAAATCACAGACAGAAAGGCATTAGGACACCTGGAAAGATATCGTCGAGAGACAGGAAGAAGACGGTGATAAGGAGGTGGAGAAAAAAAAGAGAGAAAAAAGCGTGAACAGAGCATCATCCATCAGGAAGATCAGACAAGAAGCAGAAACAGCTGAGCTTTCCTGGAGCTTCCAGCAGGTCAGAAGTCACTATCTGACCGGTATTTGAGAATAACCAGGGATGTAACAGAGGCATCAGTCAGAACAGTTGTATGTATATATATATTTTTTTTTTTTTCCACAGATGACTCTGGTTTATCAATTTACTCTCAAGAGATGAGAGAGGGAGATATAGAGAGAGGGGAGACAGTGAGCAGAAATACAGAAGATAAAGGAGGACAAGAGATGCAAAGAATCAGCGTGGACAGGATGAGATGAAAAAATTACATATAAAATAGCTGGTGTTCAAGATAATCTCTCCTACAACGAGGCTTTACTCTCAGAAACCTTCATGGCTGCAGCGTTAACAACTTTCAGCCACTTTTCCACTTCTGACATGAAAATCACCATTAACTCTGGCACACCCAGGCTTAAACTATACGTTCAACTTCTTTCCCTGAGCTTTTTGCGTGACATCAAAAGGTTACCTCTCTCACCAGGGGAGGTCCTGGCACTCATTCAAGATTATCCGCCCCCCACCCCCACCCCCACCCCCACCATACACAGACGTCTCCCCCCAATGCCTACTGTTAATGTGATCGTGTGAGCAGATAGAAAATGGGGTGCTGCTGTGATGGAAGCATGGCGGAGGGGGGGACGGGGGACAAGGGCCAACGGCAGGAAAATTACCAACACAACCCCCCCCCCCCCCAAATATGTTCCATGCCGTCATTTGTGCCGAGAGCAAAATGTAAATCTCCAAATGCACTGTACATAGCCAGCACAGAGCAGACCGTAAGAAATATTGACGGGTCAGGGTGTACAACGCAATGTATTCAAGAAAAAACACCCTCTTTCCATTAGCAGACGCAGAAAAATCCAGGCTCTGTGACCTGCTCGGCCTTGGAGTTGGGCCACGAGTTTGACGATTTTTTTCAGAGCGTCATCGGTTTGTGCTGCAAAAGGACAAAATTAAAAGCAGTTTCAGCCTGAGCGTGTCAGGAGAGTCGCACACAAACACACTAGAGGACTTGTTAGAGCCAAAACAAACAGAAAATACTTGGACTAAGCAGCAAATCCTCACAAATCGGAGGCTGGAATGAGTCCGAAGCGGGTTTTTTTTGCTTGTAAAATGGCAAATCAAAATTCTAAGACTGGATATTTTTCTATTGATAAGCGGATTATTTGCCTAAATATTTCAGCTGTGAACAATTTGTGCTGTGAAACCTCTATTTGGTCTGAATTTCAGGAAAAAGGACATAATCTTAAATATGATGATGAGTATATGATTGCCATGCAGGTCTGGCTTCCATGAGGTCTAGTGTGCCCAAAAAAATAGTAACTTTTATGCTCCACATCCCCTTCATAAAAGGCTGTTTTAATTTATGATAACAAAAAAATGTCACGTCGCATAAAATGACATATTAGGTAGAAAATGAAAACAACTGGTGGGAGAAGGAGGAGGGCGGAACACCTCAGCTTACACAGACTTAAATCCTGACTCTTGCTTTCTTTCTTTGCCCCGTCTCTGCCTCTCTGGGGGGCTGCAGGAGCCTCTGAAGTGGAGCCACAATCCCATCAAACTAAAACCAGAGGTGATGTCATCTTCACGGGCTGTGGATGTCCCCGCTTGCTCTGATAAAAACAGCTGGCTCAGAGCCTCACTGCTAAGTTTTCATGCTACTCGACCTTCATGTGCAGCGCTTCTGCTACTAACCCCCAAAAATTATCCACACTTTCAAGAAAACTGATATTTTTGAGAAACTATAAAGAAGTATACACTACCGTTCAAAGGTTTGGGGTCACCTACGGTTTCCATTAAAAGTCAAATTTTTGCAAAATGAATAGAAAATATAGTAAAGATATTGACAAGATTAGAAATAATGATTTTTATTCAAAATAATATTTTTGCCCTTTCGTCAAAGAACCAGCAAAACTGTTTTCAGCTGCGCTAACATCATTGCACAAGGGTTTTCTAATCATCCAATAGCCTTCTAACACGATTAGCAAACACAATGTACCATTAGAACACTGGAAATGGGCCTCTATACACCTATGTACATATTCCATTAAAAACCAGAAGTTTGCAGCTAGAATAGTCATTTAACACTTTAACAATGTATAGTGTATTTCTGATTCATTCAAAGGTGCAATATGTAATAAATCTAAAGCAACTGGCCATAAAATCCTCCTAATATGTCACAGAGACTCAGGAATAATGTTCATATAACAAACTGAACTTGCGAACAACAGTACAGCCAAAATATTTGCATTGAAAAAACATCTTTTGCAGACTGCAAATCATGTTTGTGTTTTGGTATGTGCCGCCACCTACCACCATCTACCAATCATTGCACTCAGAGTTTCAGCTGCCGAGCAACTATGGGTTGCCAGTTATGTCAGAAAACGAAGCCTAAAAGATCTCAGTATTTTGAATTTGAATGTAATAACTGTTTTTGGCCACATTCTTACATATGGTGCCTTTAATTTTATATTCATTGAAAAAAAAATGAGAACATTTCTACATGACCTCAAACTTTTAAACAGTAGTGTCTAAAATTCCCTCAGACATTTCACCGTGTGAACCAACCAAAGAAAAGATTTGTTGCATCTTTCTTCACTTTGTCGTACAGAGGTTAACCGACACGAGGAGAAACCGCACAGACTTTGTATTTCATGTGTGCAGTCTGATCTTAGCACGGTCACGTATGTTAAAACGTGTCATGCTCGTTAATCTCAGTGGGGCCACTTTCCCACAGAACCGGCTCTCTGCTCTACTGCCATGCAGGCAGCTTGCAGCAGCTGGAGTCCTGTGGGATAGAAAAACACTCCTCATTACACTTTTCTATATTTCCTTCTCCCTAAATAGTGCTGTATAGCAGTCTGTGTCGTGCCAACTCTAACACCTTGTTGTTTATTCGCTGTGGTCACAACTCTCTCCCTTTGGTGTCCTTCGTTTCTATAACTCTGACACAGCGATCCCTGCCTGCTCTGCCTCTCTCCCATCTCTCGCATCAGCCTTTGTCTTTAAAGTCTTCTCACAGAGTCCAAACTGGCCCCGTGTCACTCCATATGGAGGCGATTTTCTCCCCCTGCGCTGTAGCCATTAGAACGTGCAAAAACATTTCAGCCAATGTTAAATAAACGGTAAGATTACTTATTCACACTCATGCAACCACTTTGGTCTCAAGTGAACCTTAATCTCTGGCATTACACGCTCGGCGGATATAACGATGTATTAATCTTTGCGAGGAATAATATCCCCCAAATAATGGTTTCCAACGTCTCCGAGATAATGTCCACATGTGTTTATCCCTTTTAATATTCATGCATGTTCTCTGAACGCATGGTAAATCAGGCTCGTCCAAGTGCAACAAGGAATAATGTTGGAAAATGGAACAAGGTGTGGTAATTATTACCAATAGGCAAAGCTTGCTCATTGAGGTAAGTGTTAACCTTGGACAAATGTACAAAAGCCATGTCTGTATTTTTGTGCCAATTGCTGTATTTCCCAACACATAAAAAGGTAAATCATGGATGTTTTAAATGGAGAGAATTTTGATCATTTAATTATTCTCTACACATTTGTTATATTTCAACTTCATGCTAAAATCAAGTTGGACATTTTTGCACATGTATATAAAAATCCCTTCTCAAAGTTTCCCTCCTCACCAAAGGATCTCTGGAGCTCAACTCAGAAGGACCATCAGCGTTCTTACCAAGGCCCCTCTCCTCCGTTTGCTTGTTTCGACTGAGCAGTAAAGAGTCCTCATCACTCCAAACGTCTTCCATTTAAGAATTATGGTGGCTACTGTGGCAGAAATCTGAAATTTCAATCTGTTGCCTCAACACAAACTCTGTCTCTGACTTCTTAAAGATGTCTCTCCAACTTGAAAGCGTAAGGTTTTGCTCTGATATGCATTGTTAACTCTGAGAGCTTAAACAGGTGTGTCTTTCCAAAATCATCATGACCAGTCAACCGAGTACAAAAGGTGGAGAAACATCTCACAGTACTGTAGATGGGGAGAAACGCAAGGCACGTGAACCAAATTTCAACTCGGTTATGATGATGAAGTGAGTGAATTTATGACAGAAAACAATACGCACTGTGTGCTATGTAAATTCTGAATGCACTGTATGTAAACAGCAGAGTTATGGCAGCCATGCATTAGATCGCCGTCCACCCTCGCACTCTGTGGCTTTGATGCCGACTGTGGTGGCTGAAAATGTTGGTCTTCACTGGCTCAGAGTCTGCGGTCTGCGCTATCCAGGAATGGTGCTGCCCAATGCCAAAACCAGATTACCTCCCACTTTACAAGCTGGCTGTTCCTTTTCATTCATTCTTTTGACCGGAACAGCCACAGTGATATTCAGGCTAAACTGCCTGTGTGAGTAATACAAGTGTGTGTGTGTGCACAAACCCACACACATTTCTGCAGAAAGAGAGATTGGGATTTTACATCTTACAGCCACAGAAGTGTCTCAAATGCATGGTTATAAAAAGAAAAAAGACAGAGGATCCCTTCCGACTGCTGTTCTATCTAATGCACAACTGTGTTCCCACCCAACGTAATCCAAAGACCTAACTTCAAAACAACTTCACAGTCACATATAGAAGCCGACAGCTGCACAGCAGCACGATTAGCAAGATGCCCAACAACACACCACAAAACATAAAAGAGCACTTATGTGGGAAAAGCTGCCTGGTGCTGCTAAAGAGACACAGATGGGTTTGAGCAAAGCACATGGTCTTTATTTCACAGACTACCCAAATGATGCAATTCCTTTGTCAAAGTTACAAGAAAGTTGCATCATTTAAAAAAAAAGGGGAAAAAACAAAAATGATGACGTGAAACTCACCCTCACGACACTCCTCTCCCACAAACCCTGGGCAACATCTCCACTCCAGTGCTGTGACTTGCTTGTAGGCAACCTTGAAGGACGGCCTGATGAGGGTCCTGTAGCTGGAGAACAACACACGGCAGCTGACTACACACTCACATACGAACACATGCACAAACAACTGACAGATATTTATTCTATTTCTGCTTTTACTCAGCTGCAAAGAGATGAGTGGAGACAGGAAACTAGGGATTTCACAAGGGAATGTTGCAATTATGTGTATTAACTTGAATGTATATCTTTTATTTCAGTCCTTTCTATGACACAAAACACAAAAGGTTTTATATCATTATCTTGATTTTCTGACATACAGTATTTTATTCTCTTATTCTGAAACCCTTCTATCATCTTCTCTTCTCAGTTCCTGGTAAATGGCGCCCAATTTTTTGCTCACCTCCGTTTTTCCCGCTTGTCGACCCTCTATATAATATTCTCATTCTACTGTTCCCTGTCAGAATCAGCGTAGCCAACAAGCGTTGTCACATTTCTCCCCCAGTGCCTGGTTTTGTACTTCGGTCTGCTCATTAAGGTCAATTTAGAGTGTTCAATTAACCTCATCACAAAACTGCATGTTTTTGGACTCTTTGGGGAAGCCGCAGTACCTGGAGAGAAGCCACGTGCACACTGGGAGAACATGCAAACTCGCACACAATATAGCCCTGGGTCAAATCAGGATTCAGACCAGTGACCTTCTTGCTGTGAGGCAACAATTCTAGCCACTGCTCCGCCATGTCAACAATCCTGAATGGAATGTCTACTGTCAGTGATGGAGGTTGACAGGTGACACATCCTCAACTCTACCCGCTACTACACGCATCTGATTTTAACAGCTGAACACAACAAACCAATCACAGTTGGTCAATGGTGTGAACAGAAATTGTGCGTATTGAACTTTAACTAGTGGGAAAATTACAATTTAAACATTGTTTTGAGGCAAACTCATGAAATGCATTTTTTTTTTAGACTTGAATGGTAATGAATGTTGTACTTTTTCAAGTGCAGTAAGGACTTTTTTCCTGAACCTGGTTTTGAAAGTCTGATTTACTCATGGACATGACAGGATTTCAAAGAAACACAAAATCCTCCCCTGACATCATTAACACAATGTTTAACGTGATCCTGAACAGCAACACAGTAAACCACACAGACAAAACGAGACAATGGAGAGTGACATCAGCGAGGACTGTGAGCTTACAGTACCTGATGACTTTGGAACAGGGTCCAGGCCATCTGCAGCCCTGAAACACTCTCTGCACAGTGGTTTCTGTCCCATTGTGCACCTGACAGGTCACTGTTCTGGAAACAGTGTACTGACACCAGTTCCTACACACAAACACACACAAAAATGGTTTCCACTACAATTATTGCAAAGCCACTTTTAAACAGAATAAAAAAACATGCATATTGGAGATGTCATACATTCAAATCATGGTCGGAAAACATGTGAATCTAACATTCTGCAGCAAATTTCTCAGCAACATTTTTGGTTAAATCCTTATGGAATAGATGGGGCAGAAAATGTCGCCTCCATGTATATACTACATGTTCAGAAGTGACAATAATTTGATTTTGAATGTGTCATTCTCAGCTGTTCTCACCTGAGTTGGGTACGGGACCCGGTACCTGGTGATCCGGTGGTGCCGCTCTGTTCCGATTTGGTTCGCTGCCGCTGCACTGTGATGCTTGGAAAGTGATAAACAAACCCTGTTCCCATCGAAGGAGAGACTAACGTTATCCACACGCACAGCGCGAAGAGCAATGACAAACCCATCATCTCCTCTTGTTTTATCCCTGATATAAATGCCTGCCGACGGCGTTCAAGTAAATCCCGAGGTTGTACAGTAAAGCCCTCTTTGAAAGATCACAGATACAGTAAATGGAAGACGTGCGCACAAAGAGTCTATGCAAATAACCGATCTGTTAAAGAGTTGGCCATCTCAGCTTCCCGACTAGAAACAGGCTGATCCTCTCATGAGCTCGAAATGAGTGACACGCAGCCTCTTCCTATAGAATAACGTGGGTTCCTGAGGTTTGACATACAGTACCGAGGAGTCAAATATCCAGCGTGCGTAAAAGCGCGCTGAGTGCGAGACTGTGCGTAAAAGTGTGCCTCGTCCCGCACGAAAGCCACGCGCATCCACTCCAAACTGACGCTCTTACGCAACTGTAGCGTTGTATTTAAATCGCCCTGATTCAAGATGAAGCGTCAATGAACCACGAAGAGACTTATTTTGCATTTTGGCTCAGCCCACAGTCAGCTGTTTTGGGTTTTTTTCTCTCACCACTTTGTCAAATATCAGGTTACAGAACCAACCTCTGACATGATCAAAAGCCATTACGACACGACAAACTAATAAGCTATATGATAGCAGCAGATTTAATTCTTTTAGTGAACCATAAAGCCGTAATATCTTGATATACTTCACTGCGCACTTGCATCACCACTGTTGTGTGTGAACGTAAGTAAGGAGTTCTGCACATCTTTTATTTTAAGTAAAAACAGCCGAGTGTAATTTGTTTGTGGGGGAAAACTTTAAAAGAAAAATAAGCAGCAGTAATTTTAGATGAGTCATGCTGTTGTGTGCTATCTGTTTCTTCTGTTATGTGTTATATCATGAATGTATAAATGAAATATTCATACTTCAGCTGGATCTCTTTATACTGTTGCCTTTTGACTTCCTTTGATCCCACGTTTCAGGCCGCCACAGAATAACATTCTTCCTCTATCAGAATAAGGGTCATTGTGAGGAAAGCCTTTAGTTAAAAGTAGACTAAAAATAGGACATTAAATAAAATCGACTACTTGTTAGAAGGGTCCTAAACACAGTAGGAATAGAATAAGATGTACATGCTGTGAGCGGCAGCGCCCCCTGCTGACGGCCCGGGCTCTGTGCAGGCTTTAGAAAGAAGCAAGCAGACGTGTCCCATACTAAGGGTTAGTTTGCACGGCCAGATGGAGGCTGACAGCACCGGGGGAAACATGCGAGGAAAACCAGACGTGGAAATGGCAGAAAACCCACTTGAGCCGTATATCGAGTTTCTTCGTCAACAACTGGAGGACCAAGACCCGGTTTTTCTAATCGGTGCTATCGTGGCTTTGGCGGTTGTTATCATCACCTGTGGTAAGTAGGTGAAGTTAGCATGCTAATAATAGTTAGCTGGGTCTGCCCGTAGCATTAGCTTAGCAGCGAAGTACAAGTTTTTACTGTATTTTCTTGGCATGCTTTGTAAGCTAGGCTATTAGCATTACACCGGCTTAGCTGCAAAGCTACTATCGGCTGTATAGTGTTTATTTTAGCAGGCCAGTGTTTCTTTTTACCAGCGAGGCCTGTAGCGTTAGCTTGACTCCGCTTCAAAATGCCTGTCAACATGGTGTTTTAAAATGAAACCGTTTCAAAGAGGATGATGAAGAAGTAGTAGTAGAACCAGTAGGCTAACTGCTAAGCTAAGGCAGAGCCATTCAAACGTGTTGGCCAGACTGTGTTGGTGACACGTCAGTGATTAAAAAAAACCTTACCGCTTTCCCCCTGCAGTTTTTCTGAAGTACTTTCTTAGCAGTAAAACTGTCCGCAGCGCTGTGCTGCTGGTCGGACTGTGTGACTCCGGGAAGACGCTTCTCTTCAGCCGGGTGAGTTGAGGTGGACGTGAATGACATCGCTACGTTGTGTGTCACAGTGACGAACAGCTGGTTCACACGCACACACACACCTTTGTTTCTTTTCAGCTGCTGTCTGGGAAGTTCAAGCGGACGCAGACTTCTATTACTGACAGCAGTGCTCCATACAAAGCCAAGAGTGACAGGGTAAGTGTATGACAAGACAGTGACATGCACTGATATTTGGAAGGACATGGGCCAACATTAAAAGGGCATCCACTGCACACCAGTGGTGCAGGTGCCACTAATTACCCACACCTGTGCAAACAAATACAGGGACATCCTTTAAACTATAGCATGACTTTCTATCACAGAGATGAACATTTTCTATATATCACAGAACATAATTTCCTGTAAGGACATCCTTTGGCACACTGTTATGTAGGGACTTCACACCAGCACCTTTTTGATCAGAAGGGGCTTCCATAGGAAACAGTTGCAAGGACATCTTATGGGACACTGCATCACTTTTCTCCACTAGAAAAGCACTCCTTTAGAACAATAAAAACATATATATTTTGCTTAAAGGCCACAGTGTTTGTTCCAGACAGTAGGGTGCTTCCTCATGTTTATACCACTCTAGAGGGGGGTATTTAAGCGTGCATATTTATACTCAAGAGGGAAGAAGTCTCGCAGCCTGGTACACAGTTGTTCTTTGTCTCTTTCCTCTATTCAGGGCAGCACCTGGACTCTGATAGACCTTCCAGGACATGACAGTCTTCGTTGTCAATATCTGGAGAAGTTCAAATCTGCAGCCAGGTTAATATTTTTATATTTTTACTCAATTGTTAACTTTGAAGGATTTACATGTCTACATTTTCATCCTGAATGCTGCTTAAGATGACAAAATCAAGATCCAGATCTGGAGCAGGCATTCCTGGTTTCAAATTTAGCCTCATTGTTCTCAAGTTTAATTTACATTTCTAGCTTCAAAGGGCTTAAAAAGTGACACTGGAACATGTTGTGTGATTCCTTCACTGATTTGACACAGAGGGAAACGGAGACAGATTTTTGCATTCTGCAGTTTCTGAAAGACTGAAATATACACATCTGATGAACAGTCCATATGTCAATCATTCTTATTTCAAATTCCAATGAATTCCTACATTTTAGGACCTGAAATCATCAAGCATTTGTCATTTTCTTTAGAAGATTGGCTAAAAGCCTTCTACAGCTGCTGGTTGACTGTTGTTGCAGTTGTATTTTATTCACTACTATATTTATCTTGTCATTCATCTCTTCAGAGCGATCGTGTTTGTTGTGGACAGCGCTATCTTCCAGAAAGAAGTGAGAGATGTGGCAGAGTTCCTGTATGATTTGTTGACAGATGCCGTCATTTCCAGAAATGCTCCAGCTATGATTGTGGTGTGCAATAAACAAGGTTAGAAATGTCTATTGCAGTCAGAATAACATGTTGACATTTCAGTCAGTTCAGCCTTCATTTAAAAAAAATATTTTTTTTTTACCTTTCTTCTGTAGATATCACCATGGCAAAATCAGCTAAACTGATTCAACAGCAGCTGGAAAAAGAACTGTAAGTACATCACACATTTTTTTTTTTACAGGAAATACTTACTGAATGTTTTGATAGTCTCAGCTCACTTTTCATTTTATTTGCCATGTTTTTGCCATGTTCACATTTTATCTTACTTCGGGTTGTGTTCACCATGACCACAAAAACACTAATGTTGTAATTGGTCATGTGATCTGTCATTTAGCTCATCTGTGAACCAATAGAGCTGAGTAAATCCGAGGAAGCCACGGGCAATTTGCGTTACTCACTCGTGAATATAAGTAGTCCTATTTGAATATGGTGGTTTTTAATTGTAATTTCTTAGAAAAACATGTTGAACCATTTCTTCTCCCTGTGGCAAACATTTGTGATAATAAAAACCTAGTTCGGTTAGTGGATATTGAGCAAGTAAAGACAAGTCATCACTATCTGTTCCCTCACAGAAACACCTTGCGGGTGACTCGTTCAGCAGCCCTCAGCTCTCAGGACGGCTCTGTGGGCGGCAGTCTGTATCTGGGCAAGAAAGGCAAGGACTTTGAGTTTGGCCATTTGCCAGTGAAAGTGGAGTTTGTGGAGTGCAGCGCCCGCGGTAGCAAGGGTGACGACGGGGAGGCGGACATCAAGAACCTGGAGAAGAGCCTGGCTAAACTGTAAAATGATTTCTTCACCATCCTCAAAGGCACAGACCTTGGATCAGGTCAGATCACCTCAACTCAATGCCCACAAAGGAGGGGACGATGAATGCATCTTTCTGGAGTCATCATGGTCCTGTCTGTGCTGCGTGTCATTATAAAGCATAAAATGACATAAAAGTTAGAATATGGTTTGAGACAAATTATGTGGAAAAGACTGAAAGCAGTTCATCATGCTGTTCTGCGGTGTGGAGATGATCATGTGCTTCTCGAGTATGAATCCTACTGTGAACAACTTAATTAAAATGCTTTTATTTGAATTAGCTTAAATATGTTTGATAAAGTACATTTTGTTGTTTGCATTTTGAAGTTTTGTTATCATAGCTCTGTAATGTGTCAGCTAGTCTGATCGGTGCGCTGCTTTGAGAAAACAAGACTTATTCCTTAGTTTGAACAATCATCATTGTGCCTTCTTTTCCCCCTTAATGTTCTTATAGAAAAGTGTTTTGCTTGTTTGCTGAAGAATGTTTACTTGTGTGGAAGTATCGTGTGAATACAGTGTATTTGCAGTGAGTGTATGCATATTATTGTGGTCATGAAAGAATGTGGTCTGTAGTTTGTGGCTTGATTTTGACACGGATGAAGCCCAGACAGGAAGAGAAAGTTTAACTTTCTCAGTGTTTTGGCATAAAGGAAATATAGTAACAGTTAAGCTGTTGAATTGTCTTAACTGATTCAGTCTGTGAGGATTTACTTGCAGCAAAAAACAATTGGATCATGCTTGTACAGGTCAATCAAAACAAACCTCGACTGACCTTTAACAAAATCAGTTAAAATGATGCTGTTATAAAACCTGCAACACAGTTCCTCAGAGGATGCAGGCAACAGGACTCCAAGTGTAGTTGTGTCACAAAGTCCTATCAAATCTCTGAAGCAGTTTACAGTTTACTCCTGGCTTTCCTTTCTGTCTGACACCTGGTTTGAATTGAGATGCATGTTTCTACTCTTGGAAAAAACAACAGACTTCATTAGATGTGAAATACAGATTTATTTTAAACAATGTGGATGTTTCATTGACCACAAACACGTTTACAAAAATGACAAATTCAGTGTTGGACTGCCAAATCTAGTTCAAAGAGGAACTTTTTTTACAGTGCTAAAACCTCCACTGAGCCAATTAAATTAGTGAAGATTGTGTTAAATGAGCCTCAAAAACACATTTAATCTGTTAACTTTTGCAAACTCGGTACAAATCACATTTTGTGGGTTTTGATTGCTGTTGTAAAGATTTGCTTTACCCCTCTGGTGTTGTTTCCTTCAGATGTGAGTAGAACACCGTTTTAATTAGTTTGTGCGCTCATATAAAAGAAAGGAGTCGGATCCTGACAGGGTTGACAAATTAGATCAGGGTTTCTCACTCCTGGTCTTAGGGAGCTACTGTCCTGCATGTTTTAGATGTTTCCCTGCTAAAACACATCTGATTCAAACAGGGAAAAACCTAAAACATGGAGGACAGTGGCTCCCCAGGCCCAGGAGTGAGAAACCCTGGACTAGATAAAAACTTTCTGGGAACCCCCTTGTGAGCTTTTCACAGACCTCCATTTACATGAAGGGACGCAAACCATGTCCTATAACGCTCAAATCTTCATTTAAAAAGTTCTCTAGTCAGCATCAATGTAAATACAATCAGATTTATTAATTCATAAACCACAGCTAATCGTTTCTAATATGTAATGAAGAGTCAAACTAATTAGCTTTTTGTGGTATAATTAATAATTTTGGCACAGCTGATGCTAATGAACATTATCACAGAGGAGTTGCACATTCACCTACTAATCTAATTGTTTAATTTTGATGATCAGCCAACTTGGCTGCCATCAAAATATGCTCCGAAAGCTTAATTATTGAGTTTTTCCAAACCCCTGATCATAAAGTTCTTAATTTCAAAAGGCACTGACTGACAGTGATTGGATTCCAAACAAATTCAACCGTCTGACGAGTTGAAAAAAGTATTTGAAGCAAAAACGCAACAACAAAAAAAAAACGCCAAGTCAAAATAATGCACTGCAATGACCAAAACAGGAGATTGAACAATATGGTGTAACAATCATGACACTATAGGTGAGACAGAGGATAGACAGACAGAGTGCTGCTCTGATCAGCTACTACCACACACTGTTCTCCATTCAGCACAGCAGGACAGAGCCAGTTCACCTTGTCCCCGTGACTGATGCTCAGTTTTGGCCCAGACCTGTCGTCTGTCACGTCCTCTGCAGCAGCTTCGTCATCATCCTCCACTTCAGCGTCTTCTTTCTCTGCTTCAGACTTCACTGGGGTCTTTGCTTTATCCTGTGATTGTTCTTTCCTTTTCGCCTTACTCTTGCTCTTCCTGCGCGGAGCTGTCGCCACTCTGGTTTTGGCTTTTCCTTCTAGAGCCACCACTGGGTGCTTACTGAGGTCCCACAGGGCGACCTGCCCGTCATTTCCCCCAGTGACGAGCCAGTACGGGTGAGAAGGCAAACTAACAAAGTGGGCTTGTGAGGCTCCTTGACTGTGGGCTTTGACTGCACCGTGCTGTTCCAGTTTCGAGCCGCTGCCGATCCGCATCAGATGTACTCGTCCATCCTCTGCTGCACAACCTAAAATGTTCCCACAGCTCGTCACAGAGACGCAGTGAGCCAGTGGCGGGTTAAAAAGCTGACCAGGACGTTGCTGTTGGTCACCTTCATCTTCAGCTACATCCTGGAGGTTCAGTGTCCAAAGCGGGCGAGTCTTCTGCAGACCCCACAGCATCACCTGAATCGTCAATAAAGGGTAACACAAACCGGGAAAGAAATGTCATCAAATGTAGTGAATGTCATGGACACACAGAAAACCACTTTTCTCTTACCTGCATGTCCAGTCCAGCAGACACCAGGTTGTTGGGTCTGTGAGGCCTGAAAGCCACAGAGGAGCAGATGTTCGTGTGTCTGCGAAGAGTCCGGCACACTTTTCCTCCAGGAAGCTCCAGAACGCGAACTACCCCAGAGTCATCAGCCACTGCCAGAGCTGAACCCGTCTCATTTAAAGCTAAAGCATTGATCTCCTCCTCCCCTGCACCCTGAAACTCCTCCACAGCGCCCTTCAGGTTCCTGGGGTCAAGCACACTCACTGCGTCTCCATGTGACACGTACAGATGAGCCGGTGCTGCTGGTGAAAACACAACACTTGTGTTGTCTTCTTCCCCAGGAAGAGTGAGTCTGCCGATGATGCTTCCCTCTTGGCCCCAAACCGTCACCTCTCCACCCTCAGAGCCTGAAGCGATGAGACCCTCAGGTCCCAGAGAAGCTCCAACACACAGGATGGACGAGGAGTGGCCCTCTGACCACTGCCTGGCCATGGTGACCCTGCAAAATGTTTAAGTGAGTGTTTTCCCTCATTTTTCCGCTTCTTAACTGTGAATATTTTCTGGTTTCTTCGCTCCACATAACAAAGAAATCCTTAAATCTCAACCATTTTGGTTTGTGGACAAAACAAGTCATATCCAGGTTGGAAAACACTGATTTTTTCGCCGGACATTTTGTGGACCAAACAAGTATTCGATTCATTGCGATAATAATCGACAAATTCGTTGATTATTATTATTATTATTATTATTATTATTATTATTATTATTATATCGACCTGCGGATACAACAAACTGACCGAACCAGCCCACTTGTTAGCCTCGATGCTAATGAGCTATTTTTGTAGCGTCATGTTTAACTGCGGCTCTGACTGCGGTGACCAACATTCAGTCTTTAATGTCCAGATTAAAATAATCCCTCAGAACATGCTGTGTCATTGTCGCTTACCTCGGGACCAGAGAACAACAGAACTTTGACGGAGTGTAATCAAAACTCCCAGTGGCAACTGACTGACAGCTACCATGCGGGGCTGGCGCTGTTTGATGACGTCACACAATGCGAGGGGACTGACGCAACAGGAAAGTTGGTTTATTTTTTTTAGATAAACAGAAATAAACAACACTAGAACAGACAATTAGGTACACAAAAATATATTAATTATATTAAAATATATTAAATTAATACATTAAAACCATAAGTTTTAAAACAAATCAATTAACAAAAAAAGTACATTTGTGAGGGCATTCTTTATAATAGATTAAGGTTTTTCACACATTATTTTAGGGTCTTTATATATGCATATATAGAATTGGATTTCATTATAAGAGCATGTAAATGTGGATAGGGTATTTATATAATGTGCTTTGTGGATGAACGATTTGGCTAAAATAAGCAAAAATATATATTATTTGGTCCAATTTCTGACCGCATTTAAAAAAGCAAGCCAGCAAATCCAGTAACGTTTTTTTAGAAGGTTCTAATATGCTTCAATTAATTTGAAATGTAATATGTATTTTCTATACACCATATACCCCTTGCATGAATGTTTATGTAAATAAACAAATAAAGAATAAATAAATAGAGGATGTCTGTTAAAACCTAAACATGTTGAGCTTGAAACCAGCTTGAAAAAAAGACGTGAAACCAGAAAATACCTGAACATTACAAGCTAAAAATGAAGATGCTTGACAATGTTTTAAGTCAAAATGATGAATAAATGATCACTTTTCAAGTGGGTGAGGTCTCCCTAAAGTGCTAGA
Source organism: Microchirus variegatus (assembly GCF_963457635.1). Classification (NCBI taxonomy): domain Eukaryota; kingdom Metazoa; phylum Chordata; class Actinopteri; order Pleuronectiformes; family Soleidae; genus Microchirus; species Microchirus variegatus. The sequence continues at coordinate 30,419,962 of NC_139804.1, read as the reverse complement.
TGAATTTTCACAACTTGGCAACCCAAAACAAGCAAAATTAATTAATAGTAGCCTATGTATAAGAAAACAATTATTTGGATACAAAATCAGGGAGGATGCCTATCTTTGAATCATTGTTCCGTGTGTCCCCCACAAGAGCATGGAAACACGACCTGAGCCCACGTCTCTCTCTGTTTCTCTCTGACAGAAAAAAATGTGGCTCGAGCTGCACTCTCCTCTCTCTCACTTCCACAATGGCTGCTCTCCTCTGATTCATCCAAAGCTGTAGATCTGATGAGTGTTGTCCATTTCTGGGTCAGTGAACAGCATGCCATACTATGACAATGAATAGAGGACAGAGAGGAGAGGCTATAGCTTTCAAACCTGCATTCCAAAACACACACATTACTCGTGTCAACCCATGTTCAAGTGCTGACACGGACTACGTATATCCTCACTCAGCAGCAGCAACACTGTAAGTAAACCTGCAGCCATTTACCTTTTTTCTGCTCATCATCTGTGTATTAGGTACTGTAGAACGTTCTAGCAGTTGTTCAGTGTGTGCAGTGCGAAATTGTCATCAAAGCAGTCGATGCTTAAAAACAGGAATTGAGCAATAACATGCACATATACCGAAAGCCATTATATATCCAGGCAGGTTGCATATATCATACAGTTCATACATAGCACATAAAATATATAATTTGACATTATACCGTTTTACCTTTTGAGTTTTCATAGAGTTTATGTCATTTTAATTTATGGGTAATTTCCCCACCCAACACCCAAGTAACTAGTGCATATTTCTTTAACAGTTGAACCTCATTTGTTGGTCCACAGTCTTTAAAGTAATCAGGTAAACACATATCAGAATAGAGAATACTCTATTAATCCTGGAGGAAATTGTGTGGTCACACAGTTGCTCCATGCCAGATTAAGAGATATACAAAAGTTACAAGAAAGAAAGTACCCCACATATTAAAAATATCAAAAGAGGCTTTGCCTGCTAATGTAAGTGGTTCTGATGTTTCTCTTTGGATTTGAAGGATAAATATTAATTCATCAGAGAGAATGAGGTCTCCCTATTTCCCAGCGAGGTCTGTGCTTTTCCACAAGGAGCCAAACGGCGTGACATACAGAGTCCCGGCACTGCTCTACCTGTCCAAGTCCAGGTGCTTTCTGGCCTTCTGTGAGGAGAGACTCAGCCCGTCTGACTCCCACGCTCATCTGCTGGTCATGAGGAAAGGCACTTTCTATAGAAACTATGTAGAGGTTGGTGTAAAGGCTGCAGTGCCAATAATCTACTGTTATTTCACCGTATTTTGAAAAGGAACAACATGCAAATGAAATCACTTATGGTGCTTGAGTTCTATTGTGTTTTCACCTCTAATCCCTCTCCCGCTCCAGTGGGAGGACATGCGTGTCCTGGGCACTGCTTTCCTGACAGGCCATCGATCCATGAACCCGTGCCCAGTGTACGATGAGTTCACTGGTACGCTCTTCGTATTCTTCATTGCTGTTCTGGGCCAAACCTCAGAGTCCTATCAGCTGGTGACTGGCAAAAATGTGACCCGGCTCTGCTATGTGTGCAGCACCGACAGTGGAGACACCTGGACTGAAGTCACTGACCTCACCCAGAGAGTCATAGGAGACACGATTAAAGGTCAGCTAACAGGCACTGTGTTATTCTAGAAATGCATGGCCTTAGTGTGGAGTGCAGCAGGTAGTGGTATATTATGTGATAAATAAGATCGAAGTGACTTGTTTTGACTCCTCAAATTGGTATTTTTTGATTTACTTTAGCTGTAGCAACGGTCTGACTCGCCTCCAACAACATCCCTTTTCCTTCCTTCCTTGCAGAATGGGCCACTTTCGCTCTTGGCCCGGGCCATGGTATCCAGCTGAAGTCAGGTCGACTCCTCATTCCTGCCTACGCCTACCACATTGACTGCAAGGAGTGTTTTGGACAACTCTGCCAGACTACACCTCGTGCCTTCTGCTTCCACAGCGACACCCATGGGAGAACCTGGCGGTTTGGGGAGGCGGTGCCAGGCCCAGAGAGCGTGGAATGTCAGATGGTGTCCGTAGATGAAGAAGATGGGACAAATGTATTGTACTGTAACGCCCGCAGCCGTCTTGGCTACAGGGTGCAGGCTCTCAGTCTAGATGATGGCGCTGTGTTTCAGGAGGGGCAGCTGGTGCAGCGACTGGAGGAGCCAAGAAATGGCTGCCATGGTAGCACTGTTGGATTTCCTGCCCCATTACACCTGTGGGAAAGTCACTCACACCAATCTACGCACTGCTCCAGACACTGGACAACCTCCATGACCCACTTCAATCAAACCATACCTCCCTCTCCAAGTTTCACCAGCTCGCTGTCACCCAGTCACAGCTCCTCTCCAGATTTCCTCACCCCCACTTGGGTTGTATACTCCCACCCAACATGGACCACTGCACGCAAGGATCTAGGTGTGTTCCTCAGCATATTGCCACGTGATCCAGACAGCTGGCGTGGCCCCTGGGTGATCTACGAGGGCCCCAGTGCCTACTCTGACCTGGCCTACCTGGAGCTCCCTCCCTCACCTGGAGAACCACCTGCTGTGGCCTTCGCCTGCTTGTTCGAGTGCGGAACCAAGACAGCCTACGATGAAATCAGTTTCAGCATCTTTACCCTCTATGAACTTATTGATCATCTGCCAAGAGAGGCAAATGACAGTGCCAGTAATACAGGTCCGAAGGATAAGGTCTCTGAGAGAGGACGGAGCAGCAGGCTTGATGCTCAGAGTACACCAGTTTCACATCATGTGCCTCATGTGCAGAAGAGGAGGAAAACAATGAGACGACTGACAGACATGTGCTCTGTGTCTTAAAAAGTTTCTTATATTTAGTTTAAAAAGAAAACCCGATCTCATCGATGTGTACATGACTGTTCTGTTTCTGTAGTGTTACTCTTTTGTTTTGATGCTGACAATTTGCTCATTGAAAATTTGTAGAACAAAAGTGTCAATTAAGATTTCCTGACTCTTCTATAATGTATATTAAACATACTTTGAAACTTAAAGAGTGATTAAAGCTGTAGTGTGTGTATCTTTTAAATACTAAACAAATGCTGATTAAACAACTCCACCCAGGGCCGGCCCAAGGCATAAGCGAACTAAGCTGCTGCTTAGGGCCCCGTGACCACTATAGAGCCCCCAAGAGCAATTAACTAAAAAAAAAAAAAAGTTTGGACTGCTGTAGTTTATTTCGAATTTTTCTCCCCATTTTTAACCAAAGCTTTTTCACAGTTTTTACATCGTTGTCAGATGTGATTATTTAACTTAATATTTATTTATAAACACTTTCTATTACCTTGTTCCGGGTGCCTCTGTTGATTTGCATTATTATTTAAGTATTTGTTTGTTTATTTTATTTAATGCTGTGTTTTTTACATATAAAAGTTAAATCCTTGTATTACAGGAGTGTATTTTGAATCCCCCCCACATTTAGTTTTACAAGTGTAGGCCTATTCATATTCGTGACAGAGTAGAATAAGTAGAATAGCTTTAGTATAGGTGTGTGACTGTGAATGATCAATAATAGGGCCCCATGGAGGCTTGGGCCGGCCCTGACTCCACCGAAACATAACTCTTCTATACTAGTGAAGCGAGACGACACAATTGTTCTCTCAAAAATTTATGAAGTTAAACAAATATTGAAAGAGAACTTAAGGTTTAGGAATTAATCTAAAATGAATGTTGAAAGAGAACAGTTGGAATGTTTCCTGTTTTATTACCTATCCAGTCAAATACATCTCTCCAAAACTGTAAACATTATTAATATTGTTTCACGCTCACATTGCACTAAAAAAACATCATGGTTCAACCTCCCCTTTTCTTAAAGTTTCTGCTGCTGGATAATAATAACCATTTAAACATTTAAATTGCAATTATTTGTTTTTTTTAGGGTGATTGGTAACTTCCTCAAAGTTACCAACGTACCAGGCAGACGCTAAAACCGGAAGTGACGTATGTACTTTCTTTAACGCGATAACATAAAACGGGAATTGGGAAGGCCGGGACTTTTATTCATTCAACATTTCGAAGTGAGTTTAATCTTTCTTTCTTGTGTGTAGTAACAGGTTTGCTACCAATTTGTGAGAGTAGAGCGCACATATGGTCGCCATATTGCGTCATTGTGGAGTTCGGCATTAGTTACAGATGCGTTTGATATGTTGAAAGACGTTAGCTGTATTTAGCATTTAGGCTAACGTCCACACCACGTTAGTGGGCTGGTTTGCTAACGTTAGCATGCTGTTAGCGGCGCGTTTAGTTGGTTTAAGAAGACTGTTTTAAGTTAATTTTTTAATCCGAACTCTCACCAGCAGCTTGCAAGATGACCACACCGGATGTACGGCTCAACCATACGATCTACATCAACAACTTGAACGAGAAAATCAAGAAAGATGGTGAGTGAACGATGTCCACATTCCAGCCTCTTGTCCCGCGGTGCACAATATAAATCGAATCGACCAAATCAACATACCGTTTTCTCGTATTCTTGCAGAGCTGAAGAAATCTCTGTACGCGATCTTCTCACAATTCGGCCAAATTTTGGACATCTTGGTCGCACGAAACGTGAAGATGAAGGGTCAGGCCTTTGTCATCTTTAAAGAGGTTAACAGCGCCTCCAATGCTCTGAGATCCATGCAGGGGTTTCCTTTTTACGACAAACCCATGGTAAGTTCACTACACAATTAATACAAGATATGGAACCATAAATGCAATGTATTTATCAGACATATTGGTCCTGTGGACAAGTGGAAAGGATTTGGGCTTGTAACCAGAGGGTAGCCAGTTCAGATCCCTGGACAGGTCGAAAAAAAATAATTCTAATATAAATTCAGACTATCTGCTATCTTTAAAAAGCCACTTAAAGTGATTTTAAGAGTGTGAATCTCCAACTGTAGAGTTTCCCTTAATTCCAATACTCTTCCCTGAACAAGATTGACAGTTTGATTTGGAAAGTATATCTTCTTTGTGTCATAATCTACCATCCCTGAAACTTTGATAAAAAAAATCCATCTTCTACTCTTTGAGCTATGCTGCTCTTAAACAAACAGACAGGCAAAGAAGGCTGAACACATAAGAGGTAAATGTTGAAATGTTGAATGTAGTAGACAAGTTATCGCCACGATCCTGATACAGATATCATACTTTATCAATAAAGTTTTCAATAAGCACATTTCATACAACAAGGTCACCCAAGGAATTAAAAACAAATGTCCAAATGAAAAAAGCTAGTGAAGCTGTGGAAATGCTGAAACTGTGGCTTCCGAAACGCACCTAGTCATAAACCAGGATTCTCTTTCTTTTTTTTTTTTTTACAGCGCATCCAGTACGCAAAGCTGGACTCGGACATCATAGCTAAAATGAAGGGCACTTATGTGGAGCGTGACCGTAAAAAGGAGAAGAAGAAGCCCAAAGCTGAAACAACTGGAGCGAAGAAAGGTGTACCAGGAGCACCTGCATCCATGGTTGCTGGGGTCCCTGCTGCCATGCCCGTTAGTAGCATTTTAAGTGTTTTTGTTGAGGAAAAAAAGAAGTACTTCAAGTTTATTATAGCCATTTCAACGGTATAATAATACAGTTGACAGGAATGTGCGTTGGTATGCTTGCGTGTAACGCACAATAGTGTGTTCACATGCACACTAAAAAACTGATTATTATTGAGTTTTTGTAGTTATCTGGTTATTCAAGTGCTCATGTAAATGGAATATCTGATTTCATTATCAGTTTGTTGCCATTATCGGTTTTTGAAAAACCTGTTTAACACACCTAGGTTTCTTTCAATAATCAGATTTCTTAGAGACATGTATACACCTTAAACGCTTTATTCAAGTTACCCGATTTTTGCCAGTAATCGGTTTATTAGTGTGCATCTAAACGCACTCAATGACAACACATCACAAGACAGAAGTCTGTGCGACTGTATAGAGAGTAACATACGGTCTCTCTTAGAAAATGCCCCTTGTTTCATCTGAATAATTCAATTTTACAACCAGACTTTGTTTAGTTGCTGTGTTTTCTGGCACAAATGTCCTCAAATTGAAGCCACATTAGCATCATAAAGTAAATGTGAATTAGTAATGCGGAGCTGGAAAAGTCAAACGTGTTAAGCTCTTTCTCACCATGCTGACTGATGAAATGTAAAAAATATCACCAAATTTCCTTGCAGCAGAGGGATCTATTGTATTGAGGCTTCTTCGATTTCAGTAGATGTAGCATTAGGTGTCCCGTATTAACACACTCATCACCCTTGTATGTTATTTTTTCAGGGAATGCCTCCAATGAGCCAGGCTCCTCGCATGATGCACATGCCAGGTCAGCCACCTTACATGCCCCCTCCAGGTATGATGCCTCCTCCGGGAATGGCACCTGGTCAAATGCCTCCTGGTGCCCTGGCTCCTGGTCAGATGATGCCTGGACAGATGCCAGGACAAATGCCTCAGCAGGTACTGTGTCCCAGTTTCTTTTCTCTCTTTGTTTAGTGTTATTTCCTTTAAAACTGTATGACGTAACTATAAATCACCCGTCATGAATGTCACCTGCTGTGCTGCACACAGAAATGTTTTTTGTCAAGACAAACTGACTTCTAACTGCTTTAATCCTCTCAGGTTGCAGAAAATCCGCCCAATCACATCCTCTTCCTCACCAATCTTCCAGAGGAGACGAACGAACTCATGCTCTCTATGCTCTTCAACCAGTCAGTAACAACTCGTCGTTGGCGTTAAAAGTCTGCATATTTGTAACGTGTTAAAGGCTAAATCTGACCACCGTGTTGTTGTTTTGTAGGTTTCCTGGGTTCAAAGAGGTGCGTCTGGTCCCTGGTCGCCACGATATCGCCTTTGTGGAGTTTGAGAATGAAGTGCAGGCCGGCGCTGCACGAGATGCGCTACAAGGCTTTAAGATCACACAAACGAATGCAATGAAGATTTCGTTTGCTAAGAAATAACCACACTCAGGACTAGTCATTTTCTGCCATACTGTATATATACACACACACAGGTCTTTTATAAAAACATGAACAGCAGTGACCTGAAACGAGCAGCAGTTTTAGAAATATACTGGATTGGTGGTGGATTTTTTTATTTTTTTCTCTCTCCAGGATTACATGTAAGTATACTTTATTACTGTCATGTTACTACTTTTTTAATTGTGCCGCAGATAGATTTGTTTGCATCCCATTTGATATGAATTTCACAAATTTATTACAGTTGGCCTGTTCTTTTTGTTGATGTCTGTCATAAAGCATTGCACCCAGAGTCTGGTCCACCAGACACTGTACCTGGAGCTTTTTCTTTCTTTTTAAATAAAAAAATTGTGACTGTGCTCTTCACACAAAATACATGTTATGGTGTTATTTCTTTGTTTATGTTAGGTCAGTAGGGGGTGCTATTATTCTACTCTGCTCCTGATTATTGAGGTATGTTGTGTGGGGTGAAGGGTTTCATTGATTCAACAACATGGCAAGTAGAGCTGAAACAATCACTTACTAAATTAATCGTCAACTATTTTGATAATCTGTTTGAAGCTTTTTTCGTTACTAAAACAAGATTTCTGATCGTTTTAGCTTCTTAAATGTGAATATTTTCTTTGTTTCTTTGCACCACATAACAAAGATATCATTAAAACTGAATCATTTCGGTTTGTGGACAAAACAAGACATTCAAGAACATCGTGATAGCCAGGTTTGACAAACTAATCAACGGTTTTTAACATTTTCTGACAGTTTATGGACCGAGTGGTTAATGGAGAAAATAATCAACAGATTAATCGATCGTTAGGTGTGGCTCTAATGGCGAGTGTTATCATATGGTTCCTCATTAAGTTTGGTGAATCTTAAAATATTCAGCAGTAATTTGCCAGTGCAGGGTTCATTGAAATATAAATAATACATGGTTATTCTTTATAGACTTTTGCATTTTATTATTCAGTTTTTGTGAACTAGAAATCTCAGATACCCATAAGTGGAGACGAGAAGTAGTGTATTGCAACGCAATTTAACGTACGTAATCAGAATTTTCTAAATTTTAACTGATGTCGAGGCTAATGCAGTGAATGTCAGGTGAACATGGTAAACTAATTAAACAGTATTTAACTAGAAATGGAGTATATAAGGGTTAAAAATACATCATTGAGTTGAGTAGGGCTGTGGCTTATTTCAATTAATTTTTTCATTTTCTTGATTATTTGAATTGATTTATGGTCCATAAAATATCACTGAATGGTTTTGAATGTAATGATATTGAGTTTATTGGTCTATTTAGTTATGAATAAAGTTGGTCAAATGTTACACAGCTCGAGAGTTTCAGAACAAGAACCTCAAAGCTGTCCATTATGTTGTTGGTCGGCGTTTGAAAGGCCTCCACTGTATGTGGAGTTCAAACAAATGAATTCCACCGAGTCCAATGTCTTGCATGTTGACATTGTCTCTCAATATTCCAATTAGTAAATGCCTACTGTATGTTTTGCAGCACACCCTCTCTGTCTTCAATTGCTGTAGGTTTGCAGAGTAATTACAGTTACAGTCCACCTCCCGCCCTCAAAGGCTGGATTCATGGGAGTGATGTGTGAATTAGGCCTGAAAAGCTTAATTTAGACTCACACCGGGGCCCCCCTGTTGTAGACTTAAACTGTGCCCTGAATAATTGTCTTCAGGTCAGCGCAACAGTGTACACACAAATGCACATTCTTCCTGCACTTTCCCAAGCCTTTCCACACTCCCTCATTTTGCCTTGAGAGAAAACGCTGACCTGAGCTGCCAGGGCGCCGTGTGTGTGTGTGTGTGTATGTGCGCGCCTTCCCGTTCAACAACACACACAGTTTCAGTTACAAGGACTAAAGAGGCCACTCATATTTATCCCGTGTGTCATACATGGGAGTTGTGTCTGTCACTGTCACATGATATAAACACTAGTACTGTTACTCTAGAAAAATGCCTCTTTTGAATCATATGTCCTCCATGTAGCACAGGGTTTCTCACTCCTGGTCTTGAGGAGCCACTGTCCTTCATGTTGTAGATGTTTTACCTGCTCTAACACACCTGATTCAAATGGTCAGCTCGTCAGTAAGCTCTGCTGAAGCCGGATAACGACCCATTTATTTAAATCAGGTGTTTTTGGAGCATGGAAACACCTAGAATATGCAGGACAGTGGCTCCCCAGGACCAGGAGTGAGAAACCATGATGTAGCAGGTCAACGTTAACATATAAGCTCCCCAGATTTGGGTAAATTTGCACATAAAAAAGGAACTCAATGGTGGGGAGAATTGTCCCAAACCAGATTTGTGGCCTGGTTCGGGACAAGGGCCTTGCTGCATGGAGTTTACTCCAGGTTTTCCAGTTTCCTCCCACAGCCCAAACACATACAGAGGTTAATTGGACACTCAATTGTCTCTATGTGGGCCAGTAATGGACATTCGCCCTCTGTCACCTGGGATTGGCACCAGTCAATGCCTTGTCCGCTCCGCAAATTAGCTTCAATAACGTTCAACCGTGCCTTTTGTCCGATCGTCGTTTAACATTGGACACAAATTTCCACCCTGGATGGTTCTTCAGTTCAGATTCAGTTACAAACATTATTTAGCTCGATTGCTCACTTTCACTTGAAACGCACAACAGTAAGTCTAGAATTGATTTTCTTTATCGTGACAAATCCTCATTAACGCACTCGGCTAAGCAGCTTCTGGCTAAAACTGCAGCAGCTTTATTAACTGACTCGTCCCCAAAGTCCACACTACTTTTGGTCGTTTATTATTTCACTTTTCTGCTGCTTTTAACCATTTTTACTCAACATGTGACTGTTAGGTTTCTCTTGTTTATGTGCCCTGTTTTTGTGCCTCCTTGTTGTGCCGTCTCTTGCCCAGGTCGTCGTTGTCAATGAGAATTGGCTCTCAAATGACTTTCCTGGTTGATTAAATGTAAAACATTGCATCACTGCCCTGATTGATCTAAACCAGTGGTTAATATGCTCAGCTGTGCAAAGAGCCCATAACATGTGTGCTATTGGTTTTCAGTGGTTTTCATGACTTCATCTCTTCACTAACAGTCTTGCCATATTTCACGCTCCTGTTGAAGCAGGTTGGTCGACTTCCTATTGTACGCCCTTCGGGATAATTTATGATGAAGGTGTTTTCTTTTTACATTGGCCTATTCATGGTTTCAGTTGATGGTTTTCACGCCAAGTGCTGTTAGGCTTCAATAACATTTATCTTCCTTCTTCATCTTATGTCCACAGGGAAACATGTGACCATTAGGTGGAGCCAAAACACTCCCTTGAATGCAGTGAGTGAAGCAAAGACTATTATTTCTTTTCCTCTTCTGCTATTGTGACTTCTTCTTCAGGTGAAATCCACACACAGCAGCAGCAGGAGCAGGAGCCTGTGGGGCTGATCATGTGGTCTTTCTGGATACTTTGTTAGAATTCAGCTCATGTGTTGGAGAGGTCACTGATCCTCTATGCAAATGCTGCGACTGTGCTCCTCAAGAGCCCTCTGTTCCTCTGCGGGGTCACAGCGGAGCGCCCGGGCCGCGGAAACACCAACGGTTGTCAGGGGAAGCTCATGGACAACGAGACCGTGGTAGACCTTAAAAAGCTGGAGGAGGGGAGGAGGCCGAATCTCATTAGATTCCCCCCTCAAATAAAGAAGCCACATTGTGTGTGGAGGTCATGGCGAGTGCTGCAGGTCAGATGTAGAAAATATGCCATGTGATCGGTGCCAGTATTCAAAAGATGCCTATATGCACTATACAATTCTCTTTTATATTTACGCGCTCGCCCTGCAGCATCATTACAGCACAGGCCCCCTCACAGCTGACCAAATAACTTCCATGTTTTTGCGTAAACAACTTCCTGTGCAGCAGCAGCAGCATCATCCATCGCAGAGGTTATTGTAGTGATTGATGGCTGCGGCTTCAAAGCCCTGCTATAGAAAACCGTTCAGAGGCCGCTGGAACCCGAGCAGAGCTCTATATGGAGGCGGTTAATTGGCGAGGCCGAGCTTTGAAGTGAGCCGAGGGACAGCAGAGGAAAGGAGGTCTGAAACTGGAGGAGCGGACAAGAAGAACTGGATAAAAACCCATGCGTAAATGTGACACACTTTAAAGAGAGGGAGAAAAGTTTTTGTTGGGCTACAGGTGGTTCCACTGTGTGTGGGGAGAAAGGGATGGGAGCGCTGCTGCTGCTGCTGCGCGCTAGGAGGAACCATCCGGAGCAGAGCTTAAAGACGGATATTCCCTGCCTCAGGACACACCCATCCATGCGCTCCTTTCTCTCTCCCTCCCTCTCATTGTTTCCCACACTCACCGTGACGCCGCCGGGCTTCGTATCGGGTTGATAAATGACGATCCAGCCGCTTTGGATGAGAGGAGCGCAAAGTGAAATCATTCTGCTGGAAGACGCGTAACTTTGAATGCTTTTTTTTTCTTGATGTGGTGGTGCGTCGTGGATCAGGCTTGAAGAGAAGAGAGAGACACCGTAAGAAGAAAGGAGACAGTGTGGCAGCTAATTGGGATGAGAGTTCAAGTCAAGTGAAACGGCAGATTGGACCTTTAAAGCCTCTTAACGCAGGTGGTAGCAGGAAAACAGCGCGAGGGCAGTGTGTTTACGTGCCGCGTGTGTTTGTGTTTGTGTTTGTGTGCATGTGTTAGTCCCAGTGGAAATCCACCCAGGACACAGCAGCAGCAGCGAGGAGGTGATCAGGTGTGTTTGTGTGTGGGGGTTGGAGGGTGGGTGGGGGATAAATCAAAGCGCACACGGACAGAGATAGTTATGGTTTCTGCGAACCTGACGCGATGAAGCGGCTCTGTGGGAGTTCCAGGGTTTAAGAGCGGAGAAGGGAGAAGAGCTGTGCGGTAGGGGAGCAGGAACACCGGGCACCGCCGTCGCCAACGCGCGCAACGCGCAGTTACCAATATCCTCCCGACGCAGGGATGGAGAGCCACATTGCGCACAGGATAACCCGGCTCGATCCGAGGAAACGGAGCGGAAAGATCACCGGGGGGACAGACATGGGCACTGACCGACACCGGGGAAAACATCACCTGCGGCGGGCTGTGATTTTCCTCGTGGCGCTGGCGATGCAACCGCAGGTAAGCCACAAATGAACCACTTTTAACTGTGGTTGAGCCTGAATTACTTTATCACAGCCTTTAATGGGGTACACACACACACACACACACACACACACACACACCCCCCCCCCCCACACACACACACACACACTGCCCTCATTCTGCTCCTCTGTGGCTCTGTGCCCACCTGTTGTTCCAGCCCGCTGATGCTTATTATCCTACAGAGGGTAATCCTGTTTTTGGACACATGGGATTCACTCATTCACTCAAAAATATGTGTCAAAAAGGAAAACCATAGTGTTGGAAAACATTATAAAGGAACGGCTGATTGTTATTATCAACAGCACTGCAGTACAGCTTTTTCATTTTCAGTGAATAAAACCCCAATTATATTTTCTTTGAGGTTGTTCATCAGAGAAAGACAAATCTTAATTAAAAACCTACATCACACCCTCTGCTCAGCATCCACTCCATATTCATATAGTTTAATCAGCAGTAATTCCATTCTCCTGCCTCATGCCTACTGGTGCATTGTCAATTATTTGAACATAATTGTTTTATTCCCCTTTCACTCACTGAATGTTTCCCGTGCCCCTCCATCTGTCTTAGCAGCTAAGCATGCAGACTTTGTTTGAGTGTGTTTTGGAGGTGTTTCTCATCAATGAGTCAATGCAAGGACTTGTATAAATGGTTTTTATGCCAGCAAATGATTGCACGTGGAGTTGAAACCACAACCATAAAAATATTTTACTCCTATCCACGGGCAGCTGCTGCTCTGATCTGAGTGTGACAAGACTGTGCAGTACCAGGAACAGGCCCTGAGGTGCTCCAGAGTGAGTGTGTGCACGTGAAAGTGTGTGTGTCCTCTCACTGTGTGTGTGTGAGAGAGATTTTTTTAAAAAACACTTAGCTCACATCCAGCATCTGTGTCTTGGGTGTGTGTGGAGCTCGGGGCACAGACGAGTAAACTCCAGGGCGTGTGAACGTTGAACGTTCAGTCAGCTCTGCACCTCTGCAACCCCTTCACAGCTGAAGAACAACACACTCCACTCCCTCCATTCTCCGACTGCATTGCAGTTTGAAACACGCTCAGGATCCTCCTGCAGCTGCTGCTTCTGCTGCTGGTGGTGACCATTTATAATTCACAGGACTCGTCATCAGATGACGTTCCAGACCTGTTTCAATCGGTGTGAATCATAAATGAAGTTTGGCTCTTTCGGCTATGATGTTGTTGTTGTCCAGTTTTCTCGCACTGCAGTGGTGGAGGATACACCTCGCTGTTTTAAGGTGATTTACATCGGTGGTTTGCAAGAATCAAGCTCACAAATTTTCAAGTTTAAACTGCAATTTAAGACAGATTAGATCACATTTTCTGAAGCACAAAGAGATGTTTAAGGTGCCTGACGCACAGTCCAGAGCAAACTGTGGACTTCAATGATTTTGAGTAAGAAATGTGTGAGATGACAAATCTACACTCAAAAATATAAACGCATGAAGAAAAACTAGTAGTTATTGTTTTGTGTCAAGTCAAATGTCGAGTAACTATCCAAAAATAACAGTACAACTTTATCAATAAAGTGGCTTTAATTTGCGAGAAAAGTCCTGGAGTAATAGCAGGAAGAACACAATGGGGGTCGATGATCCAAGTTCACCATTAGCCTCACGTAGAGCGCTACACAGGCGACGCATGGACATCACCAGGTTGTCGATCGTGGAATGATGCACATTCAGGCTGTAACGCTCAACCCTCAGCATGCCAATGGCACACTCCCTCATGATTTGTGACATCTGTGGCATATTGACAAGTGACAAAAGTCCACATTTTGGTGTGCCCTTTTATTGACCAGACCATAAGGAGTGTCTGTGTACTGGTCACACATATTGACCACCACTCTGCCATGCGCCATCACTCTGGTGAGTTGAAATACTCAATCTGAGATTGTAGTCAATAGGAGTGGCCAAGTGACACTGGACTACTGAGTTTTGAGCAAAACAAATCGTTCCTTAAACAAATGCATCAAGAATCTGAGCAAATGTCATGACGTTCTATATTTGTTCACCATTTCAAGTTTGTGCATTTATATATTTGTTGAGTATATTATCAGAAGTATTAAATTGCCTTTGATGGGCTGTCAGAAAAGACACATTTGACGAACTCTGTCCCCCCATCTGTGTTTGAGAAATCACGCTCTCGTGGTAAACTGGTGCTTTAGTGGAAGTTTCCTGCACTTTTGCTTGGGAGAAAATATATCTTTAGTTGTTATAGTGAAGGTGTTTAGGGTTTGAACCTTACTTTACCTCCTGTTTTAACCAGTCTCACACACTGCACCTGCAACCAGGAGTTTGGTTTCCAGTCAGAGCTTTCCTGCAGAGATGGTTTGAACATGGACTGGGATCTCTCTCCCCCTCCGTCCCCTTCTGCCTCACTCTCTCTCTCTCTCTGAAGCGCTGAAATGCTGGTATGTGGGGAATGGCCCAGGCAGTGAGAGTAGGAGAGGAAGAAAGGAGGATGTAGAGTGATGAGCACCCCTGTATCTCCAAAGAACCTTTTGATGTAGACGAGTCCGCCCTCCCTTCACCCTCACCCCCTCGACTCAGGGACAGGGTGCAGGCGAGGGACATGCAGCCAAACACAATGGGGCATGTGAGATTCTGGTGGGCATGTGAGATCTCCTTGGGTCTTGGCGATTGCTGTGCGTGACTGAGCACACACACACATTACACTGCAGGGGACACATCATTGGAGCCACAGTAATGAGCTTTATTAGTTTAGTGTGTGTAAAAAAAAAGAAGCAAGGATAGCTGTGAATTATTCAGATTCACAGGTTTCATGGCAAACTGAGATAACGGCGGTTTATTTTTTTTGTGCTCTGCAGTCGGTGGAAGGAGCCCAGAGCCTTTGTTTTATTCTGTCACGGTGACATACACACACACACACACACACACACACACACACACACACACACACACACACACACACACACACACACACACACACACACACACACACACACACACACACACACACACACACACACACACACACACAGACACAGACAGACAGAGAGATAGACGTACAGGCACATGTACCTGACCCCGGTGCTCCGACGACTCTCTGAGGGCCTTGTTAACTCTTGTGTGTGTGTGTGGTCTTGTATGGGTGTCTTTGTGAGGACCAGCAAATATTATTATAAATCTAAGGACGTGAGGACATTTTGGCTGGTGCTCACGTTCTGTCACCGCTTAAAAGGGCTTTTTTGAGGGTTAGAATTGGGGTTAGGCACTTAGTTGTGATGGTTAGGGTAAGGGTAAGGGGCTTGGGAGTGAATTATGCCTAGAGATGCACCTAACGATTATTTTCGTAATCGATTAATCTGTCGTTTACTTGCTCGATTAATCGTTTGGTCCATAAAATGTAAAAAAAAAATAACGATCAAAACTGGAAATGACGATGTTCTCGTATGTCTCGTTTTGTCCACAAACCAGAAAATATTCACATTTAAGAAGCTGAAACAATCAGAAATCTTGTTTTAATCATGAAAAAAAGCTTCAAACCGATGAATCGATGACCAAAATAGTTGACGATTCATTTAGTAATCGATTAATAATCGATTAATTGTTTCAGCTCTAATTATGTCAATGAGTGTCCTCACTATAAATGCTGTGCATGATATGTGTGTGCGCACGCTTCATACTATTTACTAAGTGCAATAAAATTAAATTCATGAACTATAACAAATGGGAATATCGTTGAAGTGCCATAAGTGTAGTATACCACAGAACTGCTTTATGGTTTCTGCAGTTTCCTCTTTCAAGTGCAATCTTCTCTTACGACGGACGAGAACTCCTTTCAAACTTAAGTTTTACACGAGCAACTGTCTGTTGTTTGTCAACTCTAGGGTTTGTGTAAAAGGATTTTCACAATATTAGGGGAATATTTGTGTGGTGTGTGTTAAATTGGGGTGGGAATCACAGGGTATACCTCGCGATACATGGTCCCCGATATCAGTGATGTGATACCATGATTGTTTGTGATAATCTATATATTTCGATATATAACGATGCATCACGATATCTGTCTGTCTGAAGAAAAGAAAAGTTATTTCACAGATTTCTCTTTATATTCACAACATAAGTGCATAAAGTCTATGTAGTGAATGTGGATGGAGCATCTCTTCATCATTATCCTGCTGTAAACCATCTCTTCTTCACATCGGTAACTTCTGCCCTAGTTTCCCTCATAAATTTCAGTTTGTCAGAACATTAAATCAATATTTTGACTAATGTCAACATATCTCTTCAGAACCATGTGTGTGTGTGTGTGTTTCAGTTCTGTGTGTTTGTGAATTTCAGTAAAGTATGTGTTTGTGAATCCATCGTTAAATACAGAAAAGAAAACGAGGCAGGTGAATAAAAAGAATGGAAACAATACAGGATGGAGAGATGATTGCTGCAGAAAGAGAAATGACAGGAGCATTAGAGAAAGAAGGGAGGAGGAGGAGGGTGAGAGCATGGGCTCCCAGTGTCATCCTCCCCTGGGAAGAGAGAAGTAAGAAGGGAGTGGTGGTCATGGAAGAAAGAAAAAGAAGCCAAATAAAAGGGAGTGGAGAGATAAACAGTTGTGTGATTAAATTCCATACCTGTATGTGTAAGAAATATCATTAGAGAGAGGAGCGCTGCTGGAATCAATGACACCGCAGCTGAGGTGTGAACGTAAACGCGAGGCCACAAAAGAGACAAAAACACGACTTGGCAGTAGGAAGAGATCATGATTTTTCCTTTGGTATAATTGGTTTATTTGACTCTGCCAACACAAATAGTTCCACAACTGAACCGACTTGAATGTTGCCTAGCAACACAAGCAATGTTCCTGCACAGGAGTTTACTTAAAGCATCATGGCCTGCTACTTTGATTCTGGTATATTCATTTAGTTTCTCATATTATTGTGCAACCAGAGACCAGAGTCAGTGTAATGAAGGACTTTGCTGACATGAATATGAATCTGACGAGTTAAAAACCTGATCTGCATTGTTACCGGTTCTCAGTGGATGGTGTCCAGCAAGTGGCAAACTGTTATAGGAATCTGAGCTGCCATTTTGAAACCTCGAGATTTGCAATGTTTCACATCACGTTTCCCATTCTTGGAACAAGAGGTTGGGACCGCCATTGACTTCTCGGGAAGATGTTTACTCGTGTTATATATCTAGAGTCCGAGTTGTCGACTACATCGACTTTTTCCAGAGCGTCTGTGGTATTTGTTCTGTATTCATGACACCGTATAAATGTTATTATGCTCTGTTTGTGTTTGTGTTAAATGATCCTGCTCCTTCTTCTTGTCCTTTCCCGAAGATATCACTGCTAAAAATGAAAATATGTACTCGTGTATTTACTTATTAAGGCTGAAGATACTTTAGATAATTTGACTCGTTACAAGGTATTTTCTTTTTCTTGTTTGAAGAAGACTTAAAAAGCGCCATCTTCTTGCTTCACTGGCAGATCATTTTGCTTGAAACGAGTCATTTTCCCCTAATAGTGGTTATATTTTCTTTTGTGCAGTGTAGTACTTGTTATTTCGGTAAAATCTCCATTTTTGGCATCATTCCTACATTATGAAAGCAACTGACAGTTATTGTAATCGATGATAATTATGTGAGTGATACTTTAGTGAAATATCCTGCTGCTTTTTTACTCAGCGGTGACAAAAAAAGGAAACGGGACGATACACTTTCCTTACAAGTAAAGCTGCAGTGCGTAACTTTGGGCATTCTGCCTCTGTTTAGTCTGCATGAACAGAAATGTGTGTTTGCTGCGTCCAATACTATCAGATCTGATCAAGGGAGCATTTATGTGTATACAGCGGCAGCACAGGGACGAATGGGGGAAACATTAAGTTGTGAGACATCTAGTGAGCACTGTCTTGTCATGTTTGCAGCCGTCTCACTTTACTGAAACAAATCATTTACTGTGTGCAGCATGGTAATGCCACTGGGTCATGTGGAGCTGATGGGTCATTTCTGCGTTGTTTGAACTAATTTGACAGTGGTTTGAATCTAGCAGACATTTGGACCTGTTCATGTGTTTTGATCAGTGGATGTTGTACCCTTAGTGGAGTGTTTATGGGTGAGACAAGCACATGTGACAATGAGTCAAACTCATTTACAGTATAGAGACACATTCAAATTTCTAATTGCTTTGTCTTCCAGTTTTCATTGGTCTCTTGCTTGTCTTGCTGGAATCAACTCTTCATTTAAAGGTGCATTATGTTATAAATCTAAAGCAACTGGCCATAAAATCCTCCTAATATGTCACAGAGACTCAGGAATAATGTTCATATAACAAACTGAACTCACCAACAACAACAGTACAGCCAAAATATTTTCATTAAAAAATATATTTTGCAGACTGCAAATCATGTTTATGTTTTTAAATCATGTTTTGGCATGTGGCGCCACCTACCGCCGTCTACCAATGATTGCAGTCAGTAGAGTCTCAGCACGGGTTGCCAGTTACGTCAGAAAACGAAACCTAAAAGACCTCTGTATTTTGAATTTGAATGTAGTAACTGTTTTTGGCCACATTCTTACATATGATACCTTTAAACAAACATAATCCACACTAGCACAATCTGATTTTTGATGTATACATGATATAGTGATCGAGTTGTCTCCTTCCCATCTTCCCTTTCTCTCTTTGGCCTCAGGCTGTTTGTGCCGTGGGCCGGTTCGAGCTTCAGATCCGCCACTTCCAGAACCCGCACGGACTCCTGCAGACGGGAGAATGCTGCGACCTCCAGACCAGCGGGGGACAACGTTGTTCTGCCAGGGACCAGTGCGACACGTTCTTCCAAGCCTGCCTCAAGGAGTACCAGGCCCGGGTCGCCTCAACTGGAACCTGCACCTTTGGCTCCGGCAGCACAGGGATTCTGGGTGGAAACTCCCAGTCACTGCGCCACCGAGGACACGATGGAGGAGGAGGAGGAGGAGGAGGAGGAGGAGGAGGAGGGGAGGACGGGACAAATGGACACATTGTCATTCCCTTCAAATATGCCTGGCCAGTAAGTACAGGGGCAGTGCTGGTTATCAGTATGGTTACCAAGGTAACGCGGGCTAAGCTTGAAGTACAACAATACACTCCAACTGAAGCTTGAGGGGAATAACAATGACATTCACTCACATGCTTTTACACTGTTTTTTTTCTCTTGTGGGTGATCTATATATATAATAATTATAAAGCCAACAACACATACTAAAATCTCTCTGTGCCTACATTGTATCTGGGTGCAGATTTTTAAAAAACCCTGACCTGCACATCAGAAGAGCCTTTTAGTGTTTGCATCCTAATGAGCATCAACAAGCTCCAGCACAATATTTCCACAATCTTTTTTTCCCTCTAGGATCTGAGGCGTTTTGTTTCTTTCCTTCTTTTTTCCATTCAAGAGAAGAAAAAAAAAATTCCTGCTGCTGTGCTATTCATCTCATCTTTGGTCGCTCTCTGCATGTCTGACTTGTTTCTCGTAATCAGCGGATTACTGACGCGCAGCAACACGGCTCGTGGCACGAATTCCGCACAATCTTTATGTTGCACAAAAACCGCTAGTGAGAGTGAAATACAGGAAAGATAATGAAAAACACTCTGCACAGGAACGTGAGGTTGTCTCTTAGTGGGCGTTTTCTTTGCTGTCGTTTGACGGTCGGCCACCTGTCGTGTGGAAAACCTTTGAGGCACTATTTTTCTCCCCATCTTTTAAAGGAGACTGTTAATAGGTAGTTTGTCGAGGGTCTTAAGGGTAGGCACAAATGACGTTGGTCAGGCAGAAATGTCTTCAGTGATGATTTTTATTTGTATCATCACAAGATGTTGATCATCCAGCGCACATCGTTTAGAAAAAAATCAATACAAAAAAAAAGGAAAACTCTAGAAATGAAATACTGAATAAATAAAATAAAATAAAAAACTAGGACTATATTCAGTCAAAGTAAATAGAGCACTTGGTGCAGCAAGGCTTTACTAAGGTATAACCACAATACCTTTTTAGTGATATAGGGACTAGCGAATCTGGCATCTCTTCCATTCCCTCTGAGAGCCCCTCTCCAAATGAAGCTCTGCTGTATTTATCCCCTAAGGAAACCCACCCTTAATTGGTACCTACCACTAGGTTTCAGACAGCCAGGGGTGTTTACATTACATTTTACAAATGCACACTTAACTCAGTTAAAATGGTACCGGATCACTATAAACTACACATTAGGTCTAATATATAACCTCACTGCGTGTACACATATCATAACATACAGAGGTCATGGTTAAACAACACTTATTGATTTAATGCTGATGCAAGTGCATCATTCGCAAACGCGCCCGTCCATATAGCCCTCCCGTGTCGGGAGCACGCTTTCTAGACGCACACGGAAATACTCGGTGAAAGCGACGGTAAGAAGTTTTAACTTAACACCTAAACAGTTATGATTCTTTAATCGGGACAATACGTTGAGGGGGTGAAATGAAAATGAATGAATGAAATGCGTGTGAATGCGTGGGAGAATGTTTGGTGTGCTTCAACGTCATGTATGCATCCATCAGTTAACCGCATGTGACTGTGGTTCTCCTCAGTCTAAGTACAGGAGATAAAACAAGCAATGTTGACTTCTGCACTCATTGCTACGTCATTAATGAGACATTGCTGGAATTGTTGTCTCGCGGAGCTCCGCTTTGTCCCTAAAAAACACCAGAGTGCAATAGTATTGTATAGTAAGTCTGCAAAGTGTTCTATTCTTGGCTGCACAGTGCAGCACAGAGTTCTAGACAAACTTCCAGCCTCAGAGGATTTACGTGTCCAGTGGATACATTTTATATATGACGGCAATGTGCCTGCTAGAGTCCAAATGCTAACTCCTGTTAGCTGCCGGAGCCTCAGTGACACTGATGTAGTTTCCTGTGTCTCATTTGCATTTAAAGAGACAGACACTCAAAACAGAGTGTTCTGAACAGGGCTGTTTTGGCAGCGTGATAGAACTGTTATGGTTCATCATCTTTACAGTATTTTGACCAAAGCATGTCACAGACATGTTCATTAGGACACCAGGGAACTAGGTTAACGTGGAGAAATAGGGTATAAAATGTCAACTTTAAATGGGTAGTCTCTTCGTAGTCATTTAGCATTTCTCTTTAGTTGTTGTGCATGCACTTTAATTTGCCTCTTTTTGGTCATTTACGTGCCTTTGTGGTTGTTTTCCATCTGCTCCTTGTCTTCTACCATACTGTGTGTTTGTGTAGTACATTGTTTGTCCTGGGTTCTGCTCCAGGCCACATGACCAGTGTTGGCTCCTGGCGTCTTGTTTGGTTGGCCTGTTAAATAATCCATCCATGACTCCTATTGTGTATCCACACAAAGCTGCACACACAAGAATGTCATAAGGAGTTGGCTTAGGTTGTTTTTTTCTTGATTGGTATCAGACCATTTACCTGCGAGACTCTCTGAGCCAATTATCCTCCCTTATATGTGTACGGTTTGTCTCTGTGTGCGTTTGTGTACACTGTATGCAGTGTGTCACACTTTGTTTGTGTGAGTTTCCCTCCTCGTGTACATTCGGGGAGGTGTGTGATTGGCAGGTGAGAGTGTGAGAAAGTTCTCTGACAGAAAGCCTACCTGGATTATTTACAAGGCTGGGCTGCAGGGCGGGCTGGGCTGCAGGAGAGAGAGACCTGGGACACGCAGTGGCTGCGACCTCGGCTGAAAGACTTGCTTTATCTGGCCGTCTCTGGGAGGTGGAGGGTGGAGGGAGGAGGGAGGAGGGAGGAGGGAGGAGGGAGGAGGGAGAGTGATATTCCTGCCCCAGGTGAGGGGATGAACAGGTGAGTGTAGTCATTATGAGGTAAGGTGAGCTCTCTCTGTCCCCTGCCCTCTTTCAGTTGTTCACTCTTTCTTTCTTCCACTCAGCTCTTAAGGGAACTTGAGCAGTCAGATGTGTGTACCTGTGTTTGTTTGCGAGTGTAAACAAAGTTGTAGTTTGTTGCGCTGGCTTTGTAAAATAACCACATCGAGATTATTTGGAGGTTTTCGTCACTGATGGGCTCCCGTAAGTCTGTGACCTCATGGTTGCTGACAGACAACGGTGCTGATGGAACAACATCTCAATCTCAGTCGGTTTTTGTGAGGCTTTTATTGGGCAAACATCTTCAAGGCAATTTTAAGTAAAAACAGCACATTGGAAATTCAGGTGGTAGCATGGAGAGGCTAAACACGACCTTAGCAGAGGCTATTTTAGGTCTGAAAGTTAGATCAGTATACATATGTGTGTGTGTATGTATATATATATATATATATATATATATATATATATATATAACCATACATATATACGTATATATATATATATGTGTATACACTACTGTTCAAAGGTTTGGGCTCATTTATACAATTTTTTTGTGTTTTCCATTAAAAGTCACACTTTTATTCATCAAAATGAATAGAAAATATAGTCAATACATTGACAAGATTAGAAATAACGATTTTTATTCAAAATAATAATGTTGCCCTTTCGTCAAAAAACCAGCAAAACTGTTTTCAGCTGTGCTAACATCATTGAACAAGGGTTTTCAAGGGTTTTCTAATCATCCAATAGCCTAACGCGATAAGCAAAAAAACAATGTACCATTAGAACATTGGAAATGGGCCTCTATACACCTATGTACATATTCCATTAAAAACCAGACGTTTGCAGCTAGAATAGTCGTTTACCACATTAACAATGTATAGAGTGTGTTTCTGATTCATTTAATGTTATATTCATTGTAAAAAAAGTGCTTTTCCTTAAAAAATAAGGACATTTCTAAGTGACCCCAAACCTTTGAATGGTATATGTATATATATATATATCATATATATCATATATACATATATGACGGTGACTGTGACACTTAATAAAGAGTATGTCCTCAGAGCAACACAAAAATTCATGCCTTATAATGGAAAAAAAAATTGCAGCTAAATCAACTTGTCTTTAATTCACATGAGAACAATTATGACAGAGGAAGTTGGAACGCGTCCTGCCGTCTTTGTCTGGGTTTTTAAATTTGCCCCCTGGTCAGCAGTAATCTCACAGATAGTCTGAGAGACGTGGCTTCATTTTGACCCCCAGATTGAAAACCACAGACACTCAGTGGTCTGGCATGTTTTCGCTGTGGCGCCTCCACAGAAATGGGAAAGTTCAAAGACTTCATAACAGTGAGGTAATTTCTCTAAGCTCTCTCTTTCTCTCGCTCTCTGGTGGCTGTTTCACTGCAGAGGGAAAATCTGCCCACAGAATCCTGATGAATCTGTTTATCTGACAGAAAGGGAGATCAATCAGTAAACAGATCGAGTCGGCAGGTACAGTGAGGAAAAACCCACGACTGTAGGTGGTACAGCTATAGACCACACATTGTGGGAAATGAACCTGATGTTTCCTTCCTTTTGTCACTCAGAACTAGTTCATCAAGGTCTGGTTAGGACCTGCTCTTTTGTTAGAACCACGAGTGACAAATGACAATATGATAGGTGCTGCAGCAAAAAAGGAAAAAGTGAAGTCCCCACCGTTTATAATCCTCATGTCAAGTGTTAAAACTCACTCATTGTCAGGTTCAGCGCCAGAGGCCATAGCTCTGCTGTTCCTGGGAAACATTCTCCTTCAACAAAGAGTGTGTTCAAAAATGTGTGTGTGTGTGTGTGTGTGTGTGTGTGTGTGTGTGTGTGTGTGTGTGTGTGTGTGTGTGTGTGTGTTTTAGGATCTTTCCGAATACATCCACTTTGTTCGTCTCGTGTTGTATTATTGTCGTTCCTGCTTCAGCGTATCTATTTGCATAGATTTCATTTTTATACATTTGCATGATGATTTCCAACGGAACTAAATGCTCACAAACGTCCAGACTTTTTGGTTTGTCGCGTTACTGTTTGTGCTGCATATTAATAATGCGGTAAGTTCAAGTGGACGAGGCGAGTCATGTACAGTAGATGCTGCATGTTTCACTTTAACAGCTTGATGGTTTCTATGGTTTATCCCATGAAACCAGGCAATAATCCTCCTCTAATCTCGCTGTAGTTTTGTGAATGCTTCAGTGGTATGTTCAACTTGTCGCTGCAGCAGCAGCTGTTCTCAGTGAGATTCTTTGAAAAGAATTGGGAAAACAGTATAAAGCCAATGTTGATGCTATAACACTGGGTCTTTATTAAGTATATGACAAGATTAAATGTTGCACCTGGTGGAGACAAAGATAATTCTTCTAACTAGCCTAAATTTGTGAATTGAGTGTTTTCTTTTGAGATATAGGGTGAATTCCAATTCCTTCCTTAATCCTCAATCTCAAAAATGCGCGCTCCCGCTAGTGCAAGTGCTGTCCCGATTCTCAGAATATAGTTGAGGGGCAATTTAAGGGCTGCATCGCCCTCAATATTAAAATTTTCCGAGACCACCCTTGGGAGCAAGAGCTACCCAGAATGCATTGCGTGTTTTGATATAACAAAGATGGCGCCGAAAGCAGCGAAACGAGTACACTACAAATTAAGTATTTTCTTCTTTCTTGTTAATAGAGATATAAAAATTATGAAAACCATTGTATTATCTTAGTTTTAGGCCCATATACTTCTCACTACAGTGCTGACTATAGGAGTTCGCCAGAAGTATCACCGAGTTCACTATGCAAAGTTCAGCCGTCATGCAAATGAGCTCAGGTGTAATAGCTGTGGGACAGAGCTGCTCTTCAGTCTCTATTGTCCGTCTCTTACCTGGACGGAAACAACTCCTCTGATTAGTCCAGTGTTTTTAATCTTAAAACTTGAGCTACAAAAGAAACAAATGATATTTATATGATATAAATTATATTTAAAGGTGCCATATGTAAGAATGTGGCCAAAAACAGTTACTACATTCAAATTCAAAATACGTTTTGTTTTCTGACGTAACTGGCAACCCGTGGTTGCTCGGCAGCTGAGACTCTACTGACTGTAATGATTGGTAGACGGCGGTAGGTAGCGCCACATGCCAAAACATGATTTCAAAACATAAAACATGATTTGCAGTCTGCAAAATATTTTTTTTAATGCAAATATTTTGTTTGTACTGTTGTTGTTGGTGAGTTCAGTTTGTTATATGAACATTATTCCTGAGTCTCTGTGACATATTAGGAGGATTTTATGGCCAGTTGCTTTAGATTTATTACATAATGCACCTTAAAAAATGTATTTATACTCTTGAACTGAACTGAAGCTAACTGAACGCATCAAACTCTCAAGAGAGCGAGTGTGTTTGTGTAATGTAAGGGTTATTGGAATGTAAGTGATATTCTGGCTTGTTCCTGCCGTCTTAGTCTTCTGATGATATTTCCTGTGTCCCACCTGCTCTTTTTTCATTGGCTGTTGGCATCATGTGTTTGCAGCTGTATTGGTAAACACTACACACTACCAGATTTTTGTCCAGAGTTGGCTTAAAACATGTTTGATTGACTGCGACTACTCTCTCACACACTTGCCGATTTGAGTCTTCTTTACCCCTCACACACTAACAGCTTTCTGTGCCAGTGAGTTAACCATGCCAAATGCCCCCAACCAGCGCTGACTGGTGCAGACTCTGGCCAACTGTGAATCATGGGTAAAACTGGCTCAAAGGTCTTGTAGTGTGTCCGCTGCTTAAGCTGTTTACCCCTTTTTCTAGTCTTTATGTAAAGCTAAGCTAGCTTTATATGAATTATCAGTTGGTAATCAAACTAACATGGGGCAGCCCATGGGCAAGTGGAGAAGGAAATTGGCTTGTAAATGGAGGGTTGCCGGTTAGATTCCCCACCAGGCTGTGGTACCCCTGAGCAAGGTACCCAAGGTGCTGCTCAGTGTAGCTGCTCTTAATTCTAGGAAGGTTTCGAGTAGAGGATGGGTGAAATGCAGAGAAGGAATTCTCCCTACAGGACTGATCAATTATTTTTATTTAACTACCATCATAAAGGTCCAGTGTGATATTTAGTTAGGTTTAGTTGTAGGTATGTTTGTATTAGTGTATAATCACATAGAATAAATGTAGCCTTTAAATGAGGTACTTCAGGCCAAGGGCCTTGCTTGACAGGGCGACCTATACTTGTTACATGGACAAACCAGTCAGAGAGTGAGTTTCAAGTTTCCTTCTTCTGTTTGTACCAACTATTATTTCTTAGTCAAAGCCTGAAGGCGAGAGATGTGGAACATGCTCAGTGTGAGTGTCTATAGGCTGAAGCTTCAGTCTGTGCTGTATATGCAGTAGTATTATCTGGGTGTGTCTTTGAGTAGTTGTGTTCAGACAAATTTCAGTGCCTGATGCCGTGTGATCAGTGTGTGTGTAAATGACTGACAATGTCAGGTGCTCTGAGCGGTTGGAGATTTAGATTTGGAAAGAATTCTTTACCATTTCTAGCTTCTTTTTTTTTTTTTTACCAATTAAAGAAGATAAAAGGACATCAGAATTGTGACGCACACAATTTACTTTCCACCACTGACACGAACTAGACGAGGCAATTTAGGAGACACACACACAAAGACACACAAAGACACACACACACACACACACACACACACACACACACACACACACACACACACACACACACACACACACACACACACACACACACACACACACACACACACACACACTTTGTGGTTACCTGTGCATTCCTGCCGTGTGGGGGGAAGTCAGTGAAGGGAAGCGAACAGAGAGGAGAATAGTCGGAGCTTTCTTTCTCTCCCTGAGTCTCTCTTTCACTTTTTCCTCCCCCTGTCATTTGTGCTCTCCTCTCTTTTGTCCCCTAATTGACTCTCCTGCACAGCCCTGCATACCTGTGTGTGTGTGTGTGTGTGTGTGTGTGTGTGTGTGTGTGTGTGTGTGTGTGTGTGTGTGTGTGTGTGTGTGTGTGTGTGTGTGTGTGTGTGTGTGTGTGTGTGTATGCGTGCGTGCGTGTGTGTGCGCCGATACTGCTGTGCACGTCGCTTATAAATGCGTGCACGCACACAGGTTTGCACAGACTGCATTGATTTCCATTTATTCAGACAGCCTAAACATAGCATTATCCCTAACCCTAACCCCAACCTTGACCTATAACCACAGTTGAAATCTTAGCTGGGAACTTAACCAGTTCTCCAGAAATGAGGTTCTGCCTCATTAGGTCCAGGTTTTTTCGTCTCCATGAGGTCAGTATTTATGCCAGAACATGTCCTAAAGAGGTAACGGATACAAGCACACACACACACACACACACACACACACACACACACACACACACACACATGCATTTCTCATTACACCTTACAGCGTTTTAATTCTCCCTAATACAGACAGACACCCCGAACACACTCATCATTCATTTATCAGCCGACGCACACACAGAACACAAAGAAGGTTAATTTCCTTGCGGATTTGGAGCTGGTGTTTTTTAGAGATAAGTTTGTCACTCAAGGGTAAACATCTCAGGGGAAAGCATGTTTTAATGATTTCATTTGTGTGCAAATTGGATTGTGAGTATAGACTCTTTATTAAAAGAGAAAGGGAGGCAAAGGAACCTTGATTCGCATTATCGCTGTGAAGTGACGGCCTGCCTCTGTGTGTCTCTGATTTTTAAAGGACACATCTGCAATTACG
The DNA here is from genome assembly GCF_963457635.1 of Microchirus variegatus. Taxonomy (NCBI): domain Eukaryota; kingdom Metazoa; phylum Chordata; class Actinopteri; order Pleuronectiformes; family Soleidae; genus Microchirus; species Microchirus variegatus. The sequence goes on along the minus strand of NC_139804.1, from coordinate 30,392,238 downwards.
GCAAACACTTTCAGCGCCATCGATCGCTACCTTTCCTTGTCATATCTCCTCTCCCTCCTTCCTCCGCCTCATCGTCTCTCTGCCGTCACCTCTCTCGCGCTCTCATTCAAACGGCTCGTTGTAAAACCCTTTGTTCTCTTGAGTCGCTGCTTTTTTTTTTCTCCCAATGATGCTGAGCCTCGTCGCGTTCCCTGTGGACTCCACTGAGCAGACCCATGTCATAAATCCTCCTCTTCACTCTGTGGTTTGTTGTGTTGCCGGAACTCGACAGGAACAACCACAAACCTTTTTGAGACATCACATTGTTAAACACATTCTTGGGTTTCGTCTTTGATTTCCCTCTCCCCTCATGTCTCTTGGTTCTTCTCTGGTCTGTCCCTCGTGTCTTCAGAGGATGTTTAATTCACATCAGTGTGTCTCATTATCACGCCGTTACAGTTTAAACCCCTGCTGTCTCTGTCTGTCTGTCTTTGTGAGTGGGTTATCATCATCCCCCACTTTACTCCACCTGCCAGGTCAGATCATTGAATCATTTAAATCCTCTTTATGATAATATATGGTACATTAATAATACATATTTTATTTATCTATCTCTATCATGTGTAGGCCTGTGACATTACTCTAATATTAAACATCCTTTGTTTATTCCAGCTGATTACACCACTGCTCAGTTTGAATTTAAGAACCAGCAGTGGGAAATTGTGTTGCACCAAATGTCAAAAAAGACAGAAAAATACTGAGAAGAAACTGCACATCAGGGGTCTCAAACTCATTTTCACTGAGGGCCACATCAGCATAATGGTTACCCTCAAAGCGCCAGATGCAACTGTCATACATAATAAATGTAACCGAATATAATGTAAAATAAAGGTAACTACTCCGTAACATATTGCTAAATAACTGCATGCATATACAATGATACACTGCGATCTAGTGGTGGGATTCCGTCACTTTGCGGGTAACGCAATCGCCATGCATTGTGGGAAATGTAGTTTATTGTCAACGCACGCCTTAAAGCAGCATAGACCTATTTTAACACATATTTTCAAGATCAATTAATCACTCACGGGCCACATAAAATGACGTGGCGGGCCACATCTGGCTCCCGGGCCTTGAGTTTGACACATGTGCTGTACATCATGTTCATGCAGTTATAATACAACAAAGTACAAATACCTTAAATTCTCAAATCTGTACTTGGTTATTTATATTTATACATACTTTTACTTTGACTCCACTACATTTCTTCTTACTATCTACTATTACTCATTACTACCAAATAAAATCAGAAGAAGAATAGTTGGTAATGGTTTGTATTTATATAGAGCTTTTCTAGTCTTGATGAACTGCTTTACTTTACAGTTTTACTATTCACACATCAGTAATAATAAGCTTTTAAGTACTGACATACAGTAAGTAATCTTTTGCAGCATTTCCTTGATGGACAGCTCTTTGAGCCACGAAAGAGCTTGTATGCATTCATTACTGTATGACACATGTATGGTTTATTAGAGCCTTTTCTACAGGCATAAAAGCTTGCTGGCATTAGCTGTCGTGATCACATTGATGATTCGCTTTTATAGAGTTGGTGAAAATGAAAAAAATATATATATTTTTCATCAGATGCTGAGAAAAAAAAAGGATGTTAGACATTCTATATTGCACATTCATATATGTTTTAATATAGTAATGGGAAAACAAACTGCCTAAATGCTCTGTGATCTATTGTTGTGGTGTTCATTATTAAAACTACATCAGCACTAAGGACACACAATCTGGTCCTTCACTGTGGCCCAGGGTGCATTTGCATATAAAAGACCACCAGACCACCTTCAAATCTCACACACACACACACACATTCAGTGAAGCGTGGCATTACGTATTGCTGAGTCAGAGATAAAGGAATGTAAATAATTCACTTTTACAATACGATGAATCAAATCAAATTATAGGGCCAAATCACAGCGTACATTATCGAAAGCTAGAACACTTACAATATTAGAGAGAGGAGAGAAACTCAACAATTCACACAATGAGCAAATATTTAAGGAAAAAGGTAAATAAAAAGAATGTTCTTATTCAATAGTAGGGTTGGGTACTAGTAGCACTTTGCTAGTAGTGGCAACTATGCTAGTAGAAGCACTTTGCTAGTAGTAGCACTGCTAGCGTTGGTAGCTGATACAGCAGTCTTCACTTTCCATGAGTCTAAAACAGTACATTCTTCAGCTTTTAAATAAATCCCATGTTTGAGGTGTTTCCCCAGCCTGCCTTGTCATTATTGCTATCATTATCTCGCTCTCGCAGACATTAAAAAGTACAAAACAAACTGGCTTTCGGTACCCAACCCTATTTTAAGTCGGATTGATTTGTCCATTTAGGTTACTGTAAAATCATCGTGGCACATATTAAACAAAGTGTTGCTATAATTTTATGGAAACCAAACTTTTATTTCACACTTACAAAAATGTATGTATGTATGGATCGTATTTTAAATGTCCAAAAATGTATGTATGTATGGATCGTATTTTAAATGTCCTCCAAGGTTACGCCACCGGTTCTTCTTTTTTTTTTTTTAAACTGAGAGTTCAGATTTTCCTCTACGTATGTCCACACAAAAGCATTTCTGGATCCAAATATTACAATCGCAAACAGCTGTTTTTCATTTTGGCGCAGGTTAGCAGCACACACAACAGAAGAAGTCATTCGACAACATTTTCACCACAAGATTTCAGCAAACTAAATAGACCCAAGCTGTGGGTCTGTTGTGTGGTGGAACTTTTTCTGTTAACAAACAGACACACACACACACGCACGCACGCACACACACACACGCACACACACACCACTCCCAGACTTGTTGTGTTTTCTTACTCATAAATAAAGTGCTGCTCTGGTTGCGAAGCGTCCAGCGGCTAGACAAGGTAATTTCCTGCGGAAGTCGGAGAAAGATGGTGGGGTGTGTGTGTGGGGGGGGGGGGTTTAGGTTGAGGGCAGTTAGTCTGGTTTGTGACGGGGGATGTGAGGCACGGGTGGAGACTACTTGAACCAGTTGAGATTAATGGACAAAAGGGTAAAGTTGATGTAAGCAGTGCAGAGGCGAAGCTGAGAGTGAAGGAGGAAGGGAGAGTTAGATAAGGGAGCGAGGTGAGGGGCGGTGAGTGGATGATCTCAGTGTGGGGCACAGGTGCGTGTGTGTGGGTGTGTGTGTGTGTGTGATGGAGGACAGGATGGAGATGGGGTGGGGCCACATGGAGGATGAGGGCATATCATGGCCAGAGGCCTCTGTTGTTTCAAACTGTTTGAAGTGGCTGCATAGTTTGGTGTGAGCCAATTAACCCTGCAGGAATGTGACTGTCAGACAAAGAGACGACAGACACTGGCTATTTATTTGACTACTTATTACTATGAAATATACTTTTTTTTATTATTATAATTTTTTTTTTTTAGCAAAGATTTGAGAATATAAATCTCAGTGGATGAGTGGTAAATCTAAAGTGGAAAGTCTGGGGTTCAATCTCAGGCTAGTGTATACGTGTCTCTGGGATGGACAAACTGAATGTGAATGGGTTTCATACATTGATGCATGAATGTGTGTGAATGGGTTATACTGTATGTAGCACTTTTCTAGTCTTGATGCAGTATAAAAGCTGCTTTACACTGCATTTTTTGGCCATTCAGACCCATTCACCTTTGTGTAGTGGAGGCTTCGAACAAGAAGTAAAGTAAAGTAATGCGGCCGGAAACCGGAAATGTCGCTTACTGCACTTCAAAATAAAAGCACCTGCAGTTCCATGTTTTCAATTTGATGTCAAATTACCGTTAAAGGCAACGTATTCTTTCACGTTCACACATGTAGGATTTAAATATCTCTGTTAACAGTTTAAAGCTCAGTTTTTCAAGGCAACTTGCTGCAATCAATTTTTGAGTCTACAGCCCAACAAAAGATTGTTTTAAAAAAAACCTTCAATCAACTAATATTATGTTTGTCTAACAAAATTCTCTTTTCAAACAGTTTGGCTAACCAATCTTGTTCAGATAATGTAAAAAAAATATTCAAAAATAAAAAGTTGAATTTTGAGTTGGCACAAATCTAACTTACAAGTTTGTCTAACAAAATAATATTTGTTTATGGAACTTAAAAAAAAAAAAACTTGCAATCTTTTGTTGGGCTGTAAACTCAAAAATTGATTGCAGCAAGTTGCCTTGAAATGTTGAGTTTTCTTTTTTTACAGTACACACAAAGAAATTCAGATTTGTTTGACAAAGCTTTGTTGCTATTTTGATTTCTTTACTTCATGTTTTATTCCCTTGGCCCTTTGACGATGCTAAAACATCACTTGTGTCCAGTCATATACAGCAGATTCAAGATGGTGGGTGCTGAATATCATCCAGCACTCGAGATTAAGAGTTTGGAGGATGAAAGTGTGATGACATGGTGGCAGGCAGTGGTGAGTGTGTGTGGGGGTAAATTAAAAGCAAGCTAAGCAAGGTAAAGATGAGGGGAAGACAAAGTGTGGTGGTAATTATGTTCACACTGAAATGTAATCACAGAGACTGGGTCATCGGAGTAGGATGGAGTGGGTGGCTTTACACTGTTGGTCTAATTCCTCAATGTGTGTGTGTGTGTGTGGACGAATTGTCAACCAACCTAGGACATTTTGGCTGGGCCTTTTGAGGATTAAGCCTTCTTTCAGGGTTAGGGTTAGGGTTGGACATTAAGTTGTGATGGTTAGGGTTACAGTAAAGGGCTAGATAATGTATTATGTCTATGGGGTTTCCATACAAAGACTGCAAAACCAGCATGTGTGTGTGTGTGTGTGTGTGTGTGTGCGTGACATTCACAAATTAGCCATCATAAGACCACAACGCTTATTCCCCTGGGCATTGGCCACTTCTGGATCTAACGAGATTTATTTTTTGTTCTTTATTGTTATGAGCCTGGATTTAACCACTGACACATTAATCATGTCTGACACAAGGCAGTTTGCTTTGTGGCTCTGCTGGGAGCCTCAGTGGACATTTTTTAATTTTATACTTCAGACGGACCCAAGAAGCCAGTGTGATGTGTGTCATTCTTTTTTCCAGCACGTTGTCTTCTCACAATCGTAATGAAACGTTTGTCGACATATTGTCGTTTATGTACTGGTGTTTAAACCATGCAAACCTGGAGCTGCGTCTCCTGAATAGTAATGGAATTGTTACTGTGGTTACCTCCACTGCTAATTGGTAGTTCAGGTGTGGGCCAATCCAATCCAGCTGCTGTCATGACAACTGTTTGTGTGTGTGTGTGTGAGTGTGTGTGTGAGAGAGAGAGAGAGGAAGAGAGTAATTACATGAGCGTTTTAATGTGTTTTTTTTATTGTGTGCTAAGTGATGTTTTATTATGTGCATAAAGCTTAAGTGCATGTGTTTAATTACAGCATACAAGCTTTTCAATGAGTTAAACATATTCCAATAATGGTACAGTATAAAATATATTGCTCTTTGCATTTTAAACCAAGGAAATCATTTTATATTTTGGGCTTTTGTCACTCAGCCGTGGAGCAAATCAATTAATATTGAGAATAAAACAGTATATCTACCTTCCTGATCTGGATACATGGATACACCTGTGTAATATTATATTTTGCATGCAGTGTAATGTACAGTAATCATTTATTGTGTGGTGAGTTATGTGGTTAAATAACTTGGTTTTAACCACAGGGGGAAAAAAAAATCAATGTTCACTACTTGCTGAGCAGACTGTTCAACTTCTTCCCATGCTCGTTTCCACAGACAATGAAAGGATTACCTTTTATATGTTTAAGTATGAATAATGAGTGTTTTACCATGGCAACTTAAATGACGACGTGCGTAACGTGAGAGACTTTGTTCATCACAATGATGCCGACGGAGAAAATGATCACATGCAGCTCCCATCGGCTTTATGAAGGTTTATATTACATTTCAGCATCAGAACACAGACAGAAACCATAAACAGTGAAGCGTTTAGAAGCTTTATAGTTGAGAGATTGGTCAAATGACTCTGGTTTATTCTAATATCTAACATTTTAATTTTAATTTTCCCTTTGTTATATATTTAATTTTCAAGGAGCTTTTACTATGAAATTCTTAGTTATTTATCAGCCTGTGCTGTGGATTATTGTTTCTTTAATGGCTCCACAGACAGATGATACAGTGGCTATTGTTAAATGATTAAAGCCAAGACCAAATCCTGTTGTCTGAACTGAATAATGACACATCCTGCCAACTACAATCTCTATTGTCGTACGTAGACTAATATTTCCAGGGCTTAATGAAGGCATGCATTGTATATTGGCAGGATAAATATTGGTACCAGGGTGGTAGTGAATGTGCATGTCTCAAATGTGTATGCATGTGTGTGTGAGTGGAAGCATGTATGCATTAGTGTGTGAGTTCTGAGGGGAAATTCCTCTCTCAGGGCTGGGAGTCCTTCCTGTCAGAGAGCTGTGTTTGTACAGCCTGGCTTTGTCGGGATATCCTACCCTGCCCATGTCTGAGAGAGGGAGGAAAAAGAGAGAGATAGAGGGAAAGAGGGAGGGATGGAGGGATGGCATAGAGGGGCGGAGGGGTGTCTGAGAAACTGGAGGAGAGGAATGAGAAGTGGAGCAGTGGACGAGGCATTGGCAGGAGTTTGAATGTTGGTTGTAAAATGTAAAAACCTTCACATGAGAATCTTGCATGTCATCACTGACGTGAATTAGCATCGTTTATTCTCCTAATCCTGCAGCTTTGCTTCTATTAGACTGATGTAAGTTAGCAGATGGAAGGAGAGAGTAAGACGACCAGACAGCCTGCAGCCTGAGGGAAGGGCAGGATTATTAATCCAGACAAATGTTTTTTTTTTCAACAATAAAAATGAGATCTGACTGAAGATGAGTTGGAGCAGAGAAAACAATCAATAACATTCTGCAGTGGAAGTGGTTTAAGAAGTGATTGTGGGGGATCCTCTGGAGAAGAAATCAAATGAACACTCCGCAAAATTACTTTGCGCTCAGAGCGTCGCTGACACCTGTAATGATTACTTGTCTTATTGCGTGCTTTGTATCACAACAGTTATTATCTCAATGTGTTGAGATATTGATTTTGATTTCGTTACACAAAAAAAACCTTGTTACAGGTTTTCTGTAAGCGTTTCTGTCTGAGCTTCACTGAAAATACACACCACAGTGTTTTGGATCAATGTTCTCAACACAAGAACAAAGGAGGTTCAACGTGGAGTGAGGATCAGAGACTGCCTCCTCCATCCTCTGACGCACACACAGTTTCACAGTTATCTTATTTCATGTTACAGCAGCACGAGTAGTGCTCTATTTCTTTTTAATACTTTTATTACATACTACTATTAGATTTCTTTTTTCCGCTCACTTGCTCATCCTGTCACTTGAGCAAACGAACACGGACATTAGCCACATCTGAGCAGTCAGATTCATTAAAAGCATCGTTTTATTCTCGTGAACAGCCATGACATCAGTGTCAATTTGAATAAAGGGTGAGGGAGTTCAGGTCACAGGAGGAGGTAAATCCATCCAACCATCCCATCCATTCATTTTCTACTGCCTTAATCTCCACATGAGGGCTGCAGGGGCCAATCCCAGCTGACATAGGGTGAAAGGCAGCGTGCACCAGGTCCCCAGTCCATTGCAGCCAAGGCCACAGGAGACACATCCAGGACACATTATAATGCCAGGTGTGAACAGTTGTACTTAAAACTGTCCACATGAGGACGGATGTTCTGCAACAGTGCGACGTTTAAAAGAACACCACACACACACACACAGAGTGTACATTTCCCATGATGTCATTTCCTTGCTGTCATCACTCTGGCCATTATCACCACAAATGACACAAATAACACTGAGATGTTGTCTGGAGGTAAAAATGTCACTGTGATCTTATCAGCATCTTTGCATGTTTACTCTCTGATTTTCCCTCTGTGTGTCTCAGCTTGTGAACAGGCAAGGCAGGCAACTGCTTTGGGCCCCGACCTGATAGGGGGCCCCTGACACTCGGAGCCTGAGGGCTGTTTTTACTGAAATGTGCAGTGACCAGCCGCATCCCAGTCCCCCAATGGGCGATTTGCAATGACATCTCAGTAGGAAACCTCCCTAAAGGGGCCCCACCTCACTTTAACCTGTGTGAAGTTATCGTTCTGCAAGTTGGAAAATGAAGAGGATTATTTACAGTGTGATGCATATCTTTTTTACTCAGTTTATATGTTTTTTTCAGTTATTTACAGTATTGTATTGTTCTATATATTTATATTGTTTAATAATGTGGGTTCTTTACAGTGTAATGTATTTTTTTACTAAGTTTATATCGTTTTTTAAAAGCTATTTACAGTATTTTATTGTTCTTTCCATTTATATTTTCACATACTTTTTAATTGACAAGGTTTTTCCATGTTATTTCATTCATTTCGGGAAAAAAAAATATTTTGAACTCATACATTTTTTGTTGGTGTTAGATTATTTATAACATAATGCTGATGAACGCTGGTTGGAAGGAAGGGCCCCCTTGGAATTTTTGCTTAGGGCCCCTACAGACTCTAGAATCACCTCTGCATGAGGGTCAAGGGGGGGCATTGTGCCAATCTCACATAGGGCGAAAGGCCCTGGACAGAATGGTAGTCCATCACAGGGACACATAGGGACTCACTCTCACACCTACAGTCAATTTAGAGTGTCCAATTGACCTAATCTCCATATTGCGTGTTTTTGGACTGTGGGAGGAAACCGGAGAACCCAGTTAATTTGGTAAACTGTGGTTAACTATGGTCAGTTTGACCCGTCAATGCTTCCACGCATGGCTTCCTGTATCACTGACTGTACCATGACTTACCTGGCTGTGTGTTTTTGTAGAAGAGAACGACTCTGGACTCTTGCTGTTGTCAGTGGATGGAAGGAAGGCTTGAGGGTAGAGAGAGGGTGATTGGAAAGATGATAAGATAAAGAGGGCAACAGTCAGGTAATGCTGTGTGCGTTTTGTCATCGTGGACAATTCATCATAATTGCCCTGATTGTCAAGAACGCTCCAAACTCCAGCAGCATTTAAAGAACCTGCTGCAGCAGAGACGTGCTGGTCATACGGCGAAGAAACATTATTAACGCTGAAGAATTACTCTCTCGCACGTGCAATTCATTCTCATGTGCTTGTACTATACATCTAAGTATTTAAAATACCTACCTGGGGTGAGAGAAGATTAATAGTGAAGAGAAAAGGGCAAATTAGGGAAGGACAAGAGACCAAGAACCAGGAAAAAGAGGAAGATTTATGAGGTCTTCAGAAGAAGTAAAACAACTCACTGATACCCTATTCCAACTGGACAAATAACTGTTTTTTACTAGGGACAAATCATTTGTTCCACCTGAGAACATATTGAGCTCTCATAGTGGTGTAAATAGGCAGAGCAAAGGCATCTGCAGACATCCTCCTCTTCCTCACATATACTTCACACACTGGTAGAGTGAATTTAGATTAAGATGGAGTGAGAGATAATGTACCACAGTTTGAGAATCATGGATAAGAACAAAGCAAAATATCACCCGCTGTAAAATCGTCACCGAGAGCTTATGTTGTTGTTTTTCTGCCCTTGACTGATTTTGTTTCCGGTATGTGACGAGGCTGCCGCGCTTCTCCACTTAATCTAATCTCAGAACTTAACTTATTTGTTTTCACAAAGACTATAGAACAAATGTCTGTTTACTGCTGTGTTTAGTGGCCACAGAGGTTACGCGCTCTCTAACCAGCGTGAACAAAAATATTCCCTGGTGGGTGGGTGTCGCTTGTCACATGGCGTCGTTAACAGATCCACAGAGAAAAGTCCCAAAAGTTCGCAGCAGATTTTGTGGAAGAGAAATTCGCTTTTGTCCTCTTTCATACCCAATGAAACATTGTATGAGCCTTTAGATTTATTATGTGAGCCACAGGAGAGGAATCCACCCATTCAGTCGCTTTTTAACTTATGATTATTTGCTATCTTGTCAACCAAACACACACCTACAGGATACTTTAGCAATGTCAAGTCATTTTAAAGCACTCGTATTATACCCTATTTCTCCAAGTTAACCTAGTTCCCTGGTGTCCTAATGAACATGTCTGTGACATGCTTTGGTCAAAATACCATAAGGATGAAGCACCACAGCAGTTCAATCACCCTGCCAAAAACAGCCCTGTTCAGAACACTCTGTTTAGTAATATCTCTTTAGGTCCACCTTAAAAAAAAGTAAAACAAAACTTAAGGGACAGGAAATGACATCAGCCACAGAGGCTACTGGGAGCTAACAGCAGTTAGCATTTGGAAAAGTGATTATTTGCAGGCTCTAGCAGGCACATTGCCGTCATATATAACATGTATCCACTGGACAGATAAATCCTCTGAGGCTGGAAGTTTGTGTAGAACTCTGTGCTGCACTGTGGAGCCAAGAATAGGAATTTAGCGCATTGTGACGTCCCAATGAGTGCGGAAGTCAACATCGCGTGTTTTTTCTCCTGTACTTAGACTGAGGAGGACCACAAAAACATGAGCAAGTCATCTTTTTTCACACTTTGCCGACTGATAGGACCTCCAGAGTCCCAAATATAAGGATTTAAATGATTAAAAAGTTGATCTTGCATAATATGGGACCTTTAAATCAAAGACAATGGGTAACTATAACTTTAACTTTTGATTCAAATTGATTATACGGTGACACTTTAGATGAGGGAACACATATTCACCATTAACTAGGTGCTTACTAACATGCATATAAAAATAATAATATAATAATAATATAAAAATCTTAATTCATGTCATAATAGAGGTATAATAAGGTTATGAAGAATAAGGTTACATACGTGCTTAATGATTACTAATAAAGGGCTAGTATGCTACTTGTATATGTTAGTAAGAACCTAGTTAATGGTGAACATGTGTTCCCTAATCTAAAGTGTGACTATTATAACTTTTATGTTTTGGCGTTAAGGATCAGGAATTAGACAGTGTTGGTCTGATGGGGTTCATCATCCTATTATCATAATATTATATCATATTAGGTACAACATAAATTAACATTCTAATAATGTTCCTTATTGCCTTCAGAATGTTTGTTTTCTTACCTAAATGTGACGTGTTTCCTGCTTCTGTGTAGAATGAACGCAAAGTTCTCATTCAGCTCTGATTTTAATCATAAATGCTGAACATAACTTTGAGGTGAGAATTATAAAACTGAGGCTTACAGCGACTCCAGCTGCTCCATCTGTGGTTTGCCTGCTTTCTGTGGAATATAATGAACTGGCTATGTGCCTTCTGCAGCCCAGCACATCTCATTAGCACCATGTCGTCTAAATACTGTGCGTGCATGCTCGTGTGTGTCCTTCCTCCTCACCTACTTCTTTTCTCTTGTCCAATAACCTAGTCTTCCTTTTGTCTTCTGCTCTCATCTTTTTTCACTTTTATCTCATGATCCCTCCATTTCCCCTCCGTCTGACCTCCCCTCTCTCTCTCTCTATCTCTCTTGCTTTCTTCATCACATCTGAAAAAACCTCCAGGAGTCCTACAAATCGTTATTCCTCCACAGCCAGTGCTGCAGTTGTCATGCTTCTGTGCCCTTTGTTTCCTGCCTAATTATCCTTTTTCTATCTTCTCTACAATCACTTTTCACCTTTTCTTCGAAGAAACCTCCTCATATATTATACACAAATCTCTGACTCTGTGTTTTCTGCCACACCAATATTCCACCCCCTCCAAACACTTCTGCACTTCCACTGCAACCCTTCATCTCCTCCTGCTCCGTGTCCCCCTTTTTCAACTCTATTACCTCTGGCAGTCGCGGCAGACCTCCTGCACTCGTCCTCGCACTGAATCCATCACTCCTTCACTTCGCACCTCGCTCACCTCCTGTGCCCATCACATCACATCTCCCCACCTATAGCGTCCTCTCCTCCCATTCGTCTGGCAGTGCACTCTGTCAGCAAAGATATGACGACCGCACATCCACGGCAGGCCCTCAGGAGGAACGAGATTTGCATGACGGGCAGTGGCGCGTTTCACAGACGGATAGAGAGGGAGGGAGGTAGGGAGGGAGGAAGGGATCGATGGACTAAGAACAAAAAGAGAGAAAGACTTGTAGCTGCAAAGTGTTGGTCTGCATTATTCATTGTGGGATTATAGAATGAACATATGCATCAGAGAAAAAGAAAATATCTCTCCAGCGTGAAGCTCTGCTGTTATTTGAAGATGCCCCCTATTTTACTGCAGGACACGCTTAAATATAGGCAAACTTCATCTCTTTACAAGAATCTCAATTTTCATAAATATTCAGATGAGGCAATTCTGTGGAAACAGGATGCAAATACTTGTCAGAGTGTAAAAGAAGAAGCAGTAAAAAAAACGTTCAGCCTGGAAACAACAGTGAGTTCATTACAGGGAACAGGAGTTTCTGGACGTCCTCCCCTCAACACAACACAATGATTTTTCCCCCTGCAGTGAAGTGAAGCTCCAGGTTGAGATTTTCATGAATCTATAACCAGCTGCGGTCTATAGGCTCTTCATGGGAGTGGATCACCTCCTTTTTTCAGGTCTGAGAGGGTAGAGACACACACACACACACACACACACACACACACACACACACACACACACACACACACACACACACACACACACACGGTAGAGACACACACACACACACACACACACACACACACACACACACACACACACACACACACACACACACACACAATCAATTTAAATGTTGTGTTTATATCCACAATTATCCACACAAAGACTCTGAAAACGCCGGGGCACAAATGAAGGTCAATAAACTAAATTAAGACCTTTATATAGATCTCTATAAAGGTCTAAATAAACCTTTATTTTAGAACTGTGATATTAAAGTTAAATGTCAGTTTGTGGCATAATGTTTGAGTTTCGTTTTTTTCCTGTGTTTTCTTTACAGAAGTCCTTCTCTCTGGTGTTGGAGGCTCTCGACTACGACAACGACACGACAACATCAGAACCAGGTGAGTCTTTGTGTGTGTGTGCGATTGTGCAGTCGTTCTGGTTTGGTCCTCACCAAAAAAACCACTAACTTTGATAAAACAACCTAACTGTGACGAGGTCATTATCCAGCCTGATGGTTGATGTTGTTTAGCGACACATTGTGGGATTTCAGCCTTTAAATAATGTCTCCAAGATTATTTTTGATTTGGTTCATCATGATTTGAATGTCACCTCTGTCAAAGCCTGAGCAGGTGGCACTATGTAACATCGGGTTGCAGGTCCATGCCACAAAAATAACTCCCAACATTCTACTTTGTGGCATCTGTCACAAAACCGTGACCAATAGCAACTGTGGAGAGGGGCCTGGAGAGAAAATCCTATTTCTGTTATACTTTAAAACTTCAAAGTGGGTTTTTATCCGTTAAGTGCCTTAGAGTCTGCTTCGAGTCTAGTCCATCACAGAATACCTCCAGGACTTCCAGGATTTCTCTTTTTGCTGATAGTTGAGCAGAGATCTTTGGTTTGACCATGGCACGAGTTTGAATCAACAAACTTTTACTGCAGAAGTAAATAGTCTAACCTCTGGGTCATCATCCAGGTGGCCTTAAGGCAGGGGTCTCAATGTCAAATGACCTGGGGGCCAATGAGCATCTAGTGTGGTCAAGAGGGGGCCGGGCCTAGAGGACAAAAAGTGGGGGAAAAAAACAACTGTTCACAAAATTGCATTATGTTATCACACATATACTTCATAATACTAGGATGCAAAATGAATGTATTAATATCAAAAACAGAGACTTTTAAAATGACATAAATTATAGTGTGGACAACTTTAATTCAAGTTCGTGCCAGGAGCTTTTTCATTTCATTATAATATGATAATAAGTGGGGGGCCACATATAATCAATTGGGGGCCGCATATGGCCTGCGGGACGTCAGTTTGACACCTGTGCCTTAAGGCGTTAATATGGAGCACCAACATTGCCAAAATTAAGAAGAAATTAGGATAATAAGGAACAAATAAATGATCAAATAAAATTCAGGATATAGAATATGTAGCTATTTTATGTATGAATGTGTGTTTATGTATTTAATTATTCCATTTTATTTCCTTGTTTATTAATTTTGGACATGTTGGAGCATCAAATCATCATCATTTTAGATTGATCATACCGTATATAGATGCAAATGAGTGATGGATAACAGATAACACTGTAGTTATGGTGAAACATGTGTCCTAAATCCAGACAGCTGTGATTTGGCTTTATGGGGCATGGCAGGGCTCTCCTCCGCCTCCTCCTCCTCCTCCTCCTCTCACCAACAAAACATTTATTTTTTTCATAAACACTTCTTGTTTACAAGTAGTGTGGTTGAACATGGCCAAACAATGTGAAAACATCTCTGTGTGATGTTTATGTCTGCGATCGTACCGAGAGTTTGGACGGCCTTTCATGCGGACCCTTTAATTTCCTGCTCGTCTCCTTGTTGATTCTCCTCATAATCAGGGAAAAGCTCCATGACAGGGAATGTGAGCTGCCTGCTATAAAAAGCACAACACACACACACACACACACACACACATGGATGAAGACATATGTTCATATGCTTTCCTCATTCCTGTCATACCACAGTCTTCCCTTTCATCCCACCATCCTCTGCCTCCCTCAGAGCAGGGACCGCGGTCCTTTCCAAAAGATGACAGAGATAATGAGAGCTGAACTACAGATCCGTCTCCTTCTCTATGTTTATCTCTCCCGTCCTTTTCCTTGTCTCCTTCCCTTTGTCCTCTAAGTGCTGTTCTTTAGATCTTGCTTTGCATATTGTGCCACATCTTCTCTGAAGCTCCTGATATTCTTTTATGCTGGGTTTAAAGTCGGTCACTAGGCTGACACGGGCGTCCTGTAACAGTCTCGATGGGCTTATCAAAACTAATCAGACGGGATTACCAACCTTGACTGTACCCTCTTAAACAATCCTTGGATATGGTGAGAAGATATGGTGTTCTTCGTGTGACCTCCACTGAGTTTTATTTAAATAAAAAGAAGCTTGTGTCAATGTGCCGGGGCGTATCTTGTCTTTTGAAGAGTACTCCTGGTTCTCTGCAGCTCTGCTTTCATTTCCATGGTCTTTTGGTCTTATTTCTTCAGCCCTAATGACTTTTAACTCTCCAGAGTAATTGCTGAAATCTGGACAAACAATGTCCAACTGGACGATAAACACACACACACACAGCCAGAGAAAATTGCAAACAGGCCAATGCTTTAGCTCCATTATCTAAGCCCTTTTATTTATTGCAACTGAGCAGAACAGACATGTTTCTTTTAATCGTGCATTTCATAAGATACAGTGCGCTTCATGAGGTCAGACACTGTAAATGAGTGAGTTTAGATCATGTCTTTGTTTCTAACCTAGGGCCCATTTCACAGAAATGCCCTCAGGTGAGCGTCTTGTAGCTCCGCCCACAAAACTAACCACCAGGTAATTTAACAAACTACAAATACATTTAATTTCAATTGAGTAAAACAATTCACATATCTGTGCTTTACTTTCTTATTTATATTTTTCGAGCAGCTTTTACTTTTCACTCCGCAACATTTACTAAAGGAATTGTGTACTTTTACATTTCCCCTAACTGTCTTTGTTACTCATTACTACCACGTAAAATCAGAAGAAGAGTCAGTAAATGTCACTTTTCTCATCTTGACACTACGGTTTTGTCATTCACTCACACATTCACATTTTCTATCACACATCATGTCCAATATATAAACTGTAGAATGGAAAATTGTAGATTTTAAACCAGAAAATTAACTTTTGATACTTAAGTCCAGTGAATACATTATACTTTAAGACTTTTACTTAAGTAATATTATGAAAATGACTCCAACTTAAGATACTACTCTCAGAGTATTACTTTAGCTACTTTATACCAGACTGTCTGTCTAACATTCACACACTTTAACTTAAGGTCACACAAGGGCATCGCTGTGTTATTTACCATTCTTTATTCTTTATTACTTAGCTGACGTCTGCCCTGTCTGCTCTGTTGTTTGTTCATGTCTTTTGGACTCTTGTTATTTTGTCCATTGTCGGATTCCGATGATGAAAACTGAAAATATGTGCTACTGAAGAAGATCCACAACTCGGTGTTGAGAAAACTTCCATTCAACTAAAGGAGTTGCCCCCTGGTGGCTATTTACTATATTCTTACTTCCTGATTGACTTCACCAAGGAACCTTGAAGACTCTTTATTTACACTCTGTTTTTGCCTGTTTGGTGTAATTCACTGGAACAGCAACTGTTTATTTTTTTTCCTTGCTTATCCTCGTCTTCAGCTATTTATTGGTGGAGAGTTTATGTCTCCTGCTGTGTTTTCCCATGACTCACCTTTATAGACAGAGCACTCACAGCATCAAAATGGCCACCACCCCTTGAATTCAATATTAGAAGTGTTATAATTGTCTATAAACTGAGGACACGTGTTCTTCTACAGGATGAGGATCTCTCTCTGGCTGACACAAGTATATCTAATGTGATGCAGTGAGGAGAAATCACTACAGGCCACAAAAAGCAGCTCAGAACTTATTGTCCCATTTTATATTTGAGCCTTTTCTCTCAATATCTCAATTGCTCTCTTTCACTCTACTTGCACTCATGTTCTGCTGTGCCATCTCATCTAATCCCATTATGAGGAAATCAGACTCTCTCATACACCTTCACTGCATGTGCTCGCTGCTAATGTGCTCATTTCTTTCTACTTTTCTCGCATCTGTTGTTCTCCTTTTTTATCTGGGCAAGAAAACGCTGATAATGAAATTAACTATTTGACAAACCGGAGTCATCATTTTTTATTTTTTTTAAACCCACAATGCACTGCTGCACTTGCATGCTGAGAGTTTGGAGAACCAGGCCCTCAGATTTAATGACAGGCTGAAATGACAGTTCACTCAGTGCTCACAACACACACACACACGACACACTGACACACGGTAACACACGCTGACACACAGTAACACACTGACACACGGTAACACACGCTGACACACGGTAACACACTGACACATGGTAACACACGCTGACACACAGTAACACACTGACACACGGTAACACGCTCACACACAGTAACGCACTGACACACGGTAACACACGCTGACACACGGTAACACACGCTGACACACAGTAACACACTGACACACAGTAACACGCTCACACACAGTAACCCACTGACACACAGTAACACGCTCACACACGGTAACACGCTCACA
Organism: Microchirus variegatus; assembly: GCF_963457635.1. NCBI lineage: Eukaryota > Metazoa > Chordata > Actinopteri > Pleuronectiformes > Soleidae > Microchirus > Microchirus variegatus. Next base: position 30,374,970 of record NC_139804.1, on the reverse strand, counting down.
CACGGTAACACACACGAAACACGCGCTGACACACACTGGCACATGCACTAACTAACACACACTGACACATGACACACACAAACATACACACTAACACAAATACACACATACTAATACACACACTAACATGCACATTCACACAAACACACACACACACACACACACACACACTGACATGCCCACTAAAGATACACACACATACAAACACACTGACACATGACACACACCAACACACACACACACACACACACCCCCACACACACACACACATTAACACTAATACTAACACACACACACTAACACTAACACACACATACTAACACTAACACACACATACTAACACACACACACACACATACATACTAACACTAATACACACAAACTAATACACACACTAACATGCACATTCACACACACACACACACACACACACACACTGACATGCTCACTAAAGAATACACACACATACAAACACACTGACACATGACACACACCAACACACACACACACACACACACTAACACACACTGACACACACATTAACACTAATACTAACACACACACACTAACACTAACACACACATACTAGCACACACACACACACACACACACACACACACACACACACACACACTGACATGCTCACTAAAGAATACACACACATACAAACACACTGACACATGACACACACCAACACACACACCCACACACTAACACACACTGACACACACATTAACACTAATACTAACACACACACACTAACACTAACACACACATACTAGCACACACACACACACACACACACACACACACACACACACACACACACACACACACACACACACACACACACTGACAAGTTTGTGCCCCTGTTTTCATTCCTTTGTGTCAAACCACCATGATCTCATCTCTCCATCAGGCAGTTTGTTATGTGTGTACTAATAGCTGCCTCCCTTCCTCTTTGGCTCTGTTTGACTCTCTTTCTCTATCTCTCTCTGTCTCTCTGTCTCTCTCACACACACACACACACACACACACACACCCTCTATATTCCTCCCAATCCAACCAGGCAATTCCATCAACTCCCTCTCTTGCTATCTCACCATCTTTCTCTTCATTCCCACCACCGTTGCTTGCGAACACACGTATACGTATCACATCAAGATTCACAGATATACGCCCACACGCACGCACACACACATATTTTCAGTGATTTGCGTTAATACCTTGTCAGGGCAGATTATATCCGAGTTTGGGGGGTGACAGTGCCTGTGGGAAATCCCCTCTGGGGGTCAGGAGTAACAGGCGCTGCCTCAGGCCTCATCTGTGGTGCCCAGGCCCCCCCCCCTCCCTCTCCTCGGTGCACACCCACGACCCCTTTTTGTCTGCTCCTACAACTGAATCACTGTCAGTATTCAGACATTTTTTAACGTTTTCTGCTTAAATGCTTGCTTTTCTGGTCAAGTGCTGATCGTTGTATCTGGGAGAACTTGTCCAAATGACCATTAAAAGCTTCATTGATGGATATTTTAATACAGATTCCCACGAAAAGAACAGTGACACGTTGCATAAAAGGAGATGACAAACCCACAGGGAATCATTTGCAGTTATTTTCAATTCTTGACTCGCTTTTTAACATCTCCCACTAAATAGTTTTAAATTTTTATGGCCTCTCTTATCAGTGTTGTTTGTAGCCAAAGGCTATTGTTTTGAGTGGAGAGGCTGTAAAAACCCTCCGTTCCGTAATGGCTCAGCACAGCATGGTAGACAGACGTAGTTAGAAACTAAAAATAACACCTCATTATTTGGTAAATTATTATGAGTTGACTTCATTAATGCAAGTGCTGCCACAAAAGTACATTGTGTGTTCACCATCCATCCATTTTCTACCACTTTATCCCATCCATGGCACTTTTAAGGGCTGGGAACTAAACTGTCCTACAAAATCTTCATTTTATTCATTTGACATATTTGTTTTATTCATATATATTATATATTTATATTTAAAAACGTACATTTTGGGTATTTCCCAAACTGTTCAGCTTTATTCTTATGTCCTATGTATAATCTATGTCACCCGGCCCTTTTTTTTTGCTCTTTTAACTAACTTTTTAACACATTGTTATGACATATACAATGGTTTTTACATGATTTCTCCATACTGTACATGAAAAGTGCCTCATAATTCAAACTGTACTTTAACTACAGTACATCAGTGCATTTTAAAAAACAATTTTTCCTCTTTCCTCCTGCCTCAGGTCAGCTGATTGAGCGAGTGCTCCTCTCGTCCATGTTGAACCCCGGCGAGCAGTGGCAGCCGCATCGTCACCACGGACGGTCCCTCGGCCTCGAGTACCGCCTTCGCTTCCGCTGTGACGTCAACTACTACGGACCTTTCTGCAACAAATTCTGCCGCGCCCGCGACGACTTCTTCGGCCACTTCAACTGTGACCCCAGCGGCTCCAAGGTCTGCATCGATGGGTGGACGGAGTCAGAGTGCAAAGAAGGTGAGAGAAGACACTTAAATATATGACGTGGTACACTGTGTCAAACTATTATGTCCTACATACATTTAAAAATAGTGATGTTAATTCATAAATTGAGCATTATTATACATTTCTGAGCTGTGGAAATCTGGTTGTGAAACGTTTAATTGGTTGTTTATTTAAAGGTGCGTTATGTAATAAATCTAAAGCAACTGGCCATAAAATCCTCCTAATATGTCACAGAGACTCAGGAATAATGTTCATATAACAAACTGAACTCACCAACAACAACAGTACAGACAAAATATTTGCACTAAAAAAAATATTTTGCAGACTGCAAATCATGTTTTTGTTTTGAAATCATGTACCAATCATTGCAGTCCGTCAAAAAAAAGAAACCTAAAATTATTTTGAATTTGAATGTAGTAACAGTTTTTGGCCACATTCTTACATATGGCACCTTAAATTTCTCTGTTGAACAGAGGAATCTTACATTCAGTTTAATGTATTAAAATGAAAATAAATAAAAGTAACAGGCAAAAGTGGGTGGGATTTAAAAAAAAAAAGCTTTTCCATAATAGGGATCTGTCTACTTTTGTCAGTCTTGTATAAAGTACTTGAAAGCAATAAAAAAAAATAAAGTATCTTACCAGAAAATGACTTTGATAGAAGTTAGGACTTCTTATCTTATCTTTTAGTATATTACTTGAGTAAAACTCTTAAAGTACCTGAGGTTCGGTGTCGGACACGGTAAACAACGAGCCGCTGGTGTGTTTTAAGTCCACTTGGAGCCAGAATCTGCGGCTAACAGCTGAGTGGCTAACAGCTGAGCGGCTAACAGCTGAGCGGCTAACAGCTAGCAACAGGCATTACCAGCTCAACTTTTATTTTGTACTAATGAGTAACGAAGATGGTTAAGGGAAACGTATCGTAAGTAAAAGAGTAAAAGTACACATTTTATTTAAGACATGTAGTGGAGTAATAGTAAAAATTGTCAGAAATATAAATAACGAAGTAAAGTACAGATATGTGGAAATTACAGTAACATTACAACGCTGACTTTTGTCCTCTGAAGACCTTTGAAACTGTTATTCAGATAAACTTACATACACAAACACACATTTATAGCGTTTTCACAAACATCTGTAGCTCTCAAACATCTCGCAAATTTCTGTCCTCGCTGTCTAAAAATGACCACATACGACGGGGTCTTCACAAGAACAGAAGAACCTGTCACGAGTGCACACGTCACTAAGAAGAACTCTGACAGCCGTCAGGCCTCAGTCAAGACTTGTCCGTGACTCATCGGCTGGACGACCTCGCTGTGTGACCTCGGAGCGATGCCATCGTGTTGTGATGGTAAAAGTGAACGGCGGAAACCAGAGTGGAAACCATGGGAACGCTGAAGGACACGCAGCGAGTTTAAGGACATCCTGCAACTCTGCCCATCCCCGGCCCTGTCTCACCATCATCATCATGGCTTCCTCCTCAGCAGGTTGCTGATTGGACTGCGGAGAAGCAGGAAGTTGATAAATTAGCAGGGTCCGTCTGTTACGCCCTGCGGGTCACTGATGATGATGATGATGATGATGATGATGAAGGTGTCAGGGAGTTTCTTCTTCAGCTGGAGACACTGACGAACCTCACTGTTTATGGAAATGATCTCACAAAGTGAAACAGCCAATACAATGGAGCGTTTATGTTAATATTCTGTTCAAACACAGACGTTCAGCTGCTGCTTTGGTCCCCACTAAAGTGTACATTTGCTTCTCTGTGTTTGTTAGTCAATATTTTGTTCAAACATTAATGAAAAGCAAAGTGTGTGTGTGCTCTAACACACCTGATTCAAATGATCAGCTCGTCATCGAGCTCTGGAAAAGCCAGATAGTTATGCATTCATTTGAATTAGGTGTGTTACAGTTGTGCAACATCTAAAGCATGCAGGGCAGGAGAACCAGGGGACCTGAGGACCAGGATTGGGAGGAGAGAATACTGCTGAATTCCGCATCATTTGAATTCTATTTTTAAAAAAACAAACAAGCTACTTTAGCAACTCATTCAAACTTGACAAGGTGTTTAGTAACACATTTAGTTTCTGTGTGGTGACAAAGTCAGAAGATGTATTTTTTATTTTTTTGTCCCTTCGCATGCACTTTAAAAGGAAAATATCTTCTTAATCCAAATTTAAAACTGTAAAAGCCGCTACCAGAGAGAAGTAGAAGGAAGTATCAACGCATGAACGCGCTCCTGGTGTTGTTGTATGGCAGTGCTTCACAGTGCCACCTAGCCACCTGGCATGCGCACTACATCAAATTTCACACACTTTTGCGTCACCGTGTGCATGAAGATTTCCACCCAAAGACGCTCGTCTAAATGGGAAATAAAAAGTGGGAACGCAACGCCACTTTTGCTGTTTGTGTTCCGGTCGTTGTTGCGTAAAGCTAGCCTCAGTGTAGTGGCGGTGTTTTCGATCTGTGATGTTGTCCAGTGATATTCACACTTTGCACAGGGGAAGTGATTTGTTTTACATCGGGGCAGACGAAGGCAACAGCACTGTTGCGCGAGTAAAGCGAGACGGCGGCAAACAAGTTGGAATCTGACTGAAAAAAAAAGCATGCTGTATACAAACAAACGCTCCCTCTGATAGTGCAGAGCCAGGAACCCAGCATACAAATAACGTTACACCATTTGTGATGACAAATGAGCAAACAGAGACAGAATGAAAACAACAGCAAAAAATCACTGGAAGTGAAAGTGAACTGTTTTTGTGTTTGAATTGATGAGAATCACTGACATACTGTTATGTGTATGTTCATTTCACACACCTGATGAAATCAGCGGTTGCTAGGCGTTAACTATTTTGCACCTTTTGTTTAGATATATGTAGTGTAACCTGCCCAGTAACCAGAATGTTTGATGGTTACTGTTTCCATGTCTCTAACGGCTCTCTCTTCTTTCTTTGTGTTTTATCTCATGTTTTTCACAGCGGTATGCAGGCAGGGTTGCCATCAGACCCACGGCTCCTGCACCGTTCCTGGAGAGTGCAAGTAAGTCAAGTCATAGCTTCAGGGGAGTTTTGTTGTTTCCACTTAATTCTCTTACAAAGTCGTGTTACTGTTGATACGGAATTTTCAGCGAATGCTCGTGCAAAGTGGAAACTACGCGCTGTATGTAATGTACTCGACCATTTGTCAACAGTGATTCATAGTCTTTGTGGGCCTTCTAAAATACACTATTGATTTTCTGTTGTTGTTGTCGTCGTCGTGGTTTTTGAATTCGAGGTTGGAATCCAATGAAATCCAGACAGCCTGAAGTGATTGGTTACTTTCACTCAGAGGTCACTGTAGTGTGTACGAGATCAAATGTCTTCATAAATAGAAAAGCAGAAGAATAAATCTGGATGTAAACGGTCAAATGATTACAGATACATCAGCAGCTTTAGTGTGAACCCATAACATCATAGCAGTCGTACTGAGGAACAACATACCTGAAGTTATCTGTTGTAGTGAAGCTGTCATGAGGCATAAAGCGAAATCAAAGTAGCATTTATGAATATGGTAATAAACGTTTGTTAATGGAAAATATGTTAACTGAAACTAAAATATTCAGTTGCATAACATTTTTTTTGCTTTGTTTTGTTGCCTTTACACTTTAAGTTTTCTCAATTACAGCCAAACAATTTGGGGTAAATTCTAATTCTAATGCTTTTTCTGGCCGACGTTCCAGTTATTTGAAAAATGATGATCATTTTTTGTGTCATGGTTTAGTTCAATGTTCCCTGTGTAATAGATTCAAAACACAACCATCAAAACAGTAACTACTGTATATTCTGTTGCTATGAAAAAATATGAACCATGTATGTTATATTTTTATTATTTGTATAGAAAAAAACAGTCAAAAATGTAAGAATTTTAAATGTAAATGTCATTTTTCAGCCTTGCTATGAATCCTGTCAAAACATATTCTGTCCTCTCCTACTGTAGGTGTCACTACGGCTGGAAAGGACCTCTGTGTGACCACTGTGTCACGTTCCCAGGCTGTGTGTACGGGAGCTGCACCGAACCCTGGCAGTGTGTGTGTGACGTCAACTGGGGAGGACTGCTGTGTGACAAAGGTCAGATATTTGCCCTGTTACATTTCTGACACGCACATGAAAGAAGAGTCTTCATATTACTACGAGAGGGGGGCTTTAAATCATGAATCGGTTCAATTCACCATTCTTGAATTCATGCTCACATCATTTATGTGACGTTTTCTTGCTAAAAATCTTGTTAAGAATCAATCAACAAAACACAAACTACAGGGGGAAAAAGGCTGTTGACTGGATTACAACTAAAATATCTTATTTTCTGTTCTTATGGTCTGTGGGACCGACTTAATGTCATACAGTTTTCTAATTTTCACTCTCAGCGAAACCTAAAATGACAAGAAATTGCAAATGCACATTGCTCGCGGTGGACGAAATTGATGGATTCTGAGTGCTTATTAGAAACAGAGACATGAATCAATCACCGAGGCCCTTCCTTCATCCACTGGGAACACTGTGGTGAATGCTGAGAGTCACATTAAATGTGTGTTAATCACTTCTTAGTCATGGATGACAACATTTGCTGTGTTTTTCTACTGCTGTAATTTGATAAAAATCAAGATTCTTCACAGCTAAAACTCCAGGTTCAGAAGTCTGCATCATGCTTGTCAAGAATATCCATCCATTATCTACCGCTTTATCCTCCACATGAGGTTCACGGGTCAGCTAACATAGGGCGAAAGGCGGGGTTTTACCCTGGACAGATCACCAGTCCATCACATAGAGACAGACAACCATTCACTCTCACACCTACGGTCAATTTTAGAGTTGACCTTATCCCCAAATCTGCATGTTTTTGGCAGGAGTTTCATGTTGTATTTAAGCCTCCAACCACTAGTTGGCAGCAGACCTTTGACCATTCGACTCGCTTCCCACTCCTTTGTACTCCCCTCACTAAATAAGAAACACTGTATGTTGTTTACGCATACAAGACTGTAACTTCATCTGCGAGTGTTTTAATAGATTACATATTTGCTTCCAAGTATCCCGACATGTCACAATACCCTTGTCTTGGTATATGTGTCATCTTGCCAAAACACACAGCCCTAGGTCGTACAATTTAAGTTTGTTTGTAAGGTGTTTTTTTTCCCACACCTTCTGAGCTTCTGTACGAAAAATAAGACAACGCTCCCTCTGGGCCTCTCCCTCTGAAACATTTCCCACTTTACACAGTAAGTAGCAAGAGTCTATAACCGACTGTACCTCCCACCTCTGTCCAGTGAGTGTGGGAGCCGGGAATCTGGGAACCGAGCGAATGCCCACGGGACGGTGCATTGTGCAGAGGAAAGGTGATAGTCTTGGGTAAGGTGAATGGTTGGGCTGGGCGCTCTTCACAAGGTGGGGTCCTCTAAGCTATTTCTATGTGTTCACAGAGGCTCTTTAAAGAGCTGTGGTCACACAAAGAGACTGTGGTCATGGAGGAGATCATTAGAGGAGGCAAAGCTTTAATCAGCCTTAACACAGGAGGCAACGGGCCCTGCAGCTACTGGCCTGCACTGACTCCACCTGAGATATATGGCTTTAGCTCTCTTGTCCTATACCTGGGAACCACTGTATAAAAACATCTTCCTTTTTTTTTTCAGATCTGAACTACTGTGGTACACACCAGCCCTGCAAGAACAGCGGCACCTGCACCAACACTGAACCAAACGAGTACAAGTGTGAGTGCCAGGAAGGTTTCAGAGGACGCAACTGTGACATCGGTGAGTATGGACGTTTGTTTAAAGGGGAAATTATTGTGCAAAATCAACTTTATAATAATTGTAATACTTATATTTGGGACTCTGGAGGCCATATGAGTCGGCAGAGTGTGAGAAAAGATGACTCAGTCATGTTTTTGTGGTCCGCCTCAGTCTAACTACAGGAGATAAAACACACAATGTTGACTTCTGCACTCATTGCTACGTCACAATGACACATTCCTGGAATTGTTATCTCGCAGAGCTCCGCTTTGTCCCTAAAAAATGCAAGAGTGCAGGGAAATAGTGTCCTTGAAGTGTTCTATTCTTGGCTGCACAGTGCAGCACAGAGTTCTACACAAACTTCCAGCCTCAGAGGATTTACATGTCCAGTGGATACATTTTATATATGACTGCAATGTGCCGGCTAGAGTCGGCAAATTATGGCTTTTCCAAATGCTAACTGCTTTTAGCTGCCAGAGCCTCAGTTGCGCTGACGTAGTTTCCTGTGTCTCATTTGCATTTAAAAAGACAGGCACTCAAATCAGAGCGTTCTGAACAGGGCTGATTGAACTGCTGTGGTGTTTCATCCTCAAGGTATTTTGACCAAAGCATGTCACAGACATGTTCATTAGGACACCAGGGAACTAGGTTAACATGTAGAAATAGGGTATAATATGTGTACTTTAAAATACAGCAAAAGAAAGGGGGCATCTTTTCTTTAGTAATAAAGTCCTTTTAGGGCATGTTCTCATGTTATCTTATCTCTTTTCTTCTGCCCTCCACTTTCTCCACGTCTTTCTTCTCACGACAGTGGAACATGCGTGTCTGTCGTCTCCGTGTATGAACGGTGCCACCTGCGTGGAAGACCCGACAGGCTTCAGCTGCATCTGCACCAACAGCTGGACCGGAAACACCTGCTCAGACGGTGATTGTCTCTATCTCTGTCTCTCTCTCTCACACACACACACACACACACACACATAGAAAGAGGGGGGCATATGGGGCGAGACAGAGGACGAGACGTATCACTGATTGCTGTTGATACTGTTTGTGTTCAGGCTAATTTGGCTTCCTCTGTTGGATTGATTAAAGTCACTCACTGGCTGTTATCCAATAACAACCAATCACAGGCAATCTCGCAGTGTGTGCGTGCGTGTGTTTGTTCTTGTACGGGTATCTTTGCGAGGACCAAACAGCGTATAAACCATAGAGAGTGAGGACAGTGTGGGAAAGTGAGGAAATTTTCGCTGGGGCCTCACATTCCGTCAGCCCAAAACATGGTTTTAGGGTTGGAATTGTTTAGTAACTGGGTAACTCGGACAATTATTTTATTCGGTCCGAATTTTTTTATTAGTCATACTTTTATCATAATAATATGAGAATTGAATACTTGGTGGATTTATCTTACGTTTTAGAGTGCCATACGCTTATTAGGAGCAATTTAAGATTACAAAAGAAAAGTGTAAATGCAAGAAAGGAAAGTATAGCTTTAAGGGTTAGGCATTTAGTTGTGATGGGTACGGTTAGGTTAAGGGGCTAGTTTGTTTACCTCTGTAGGACCTTTTCTGGCATAGTGACCTTGTCAGGACCAGTAGTCTTCATGGACACCAAAACCTGGTCCTGATGAGGCAGAACCTCATTTCTGAGGAAGTTTAGGGCTAAGATTCGGGTCAGGGATAACACAGTGTTTAGTCTGTGCATTGTCCTTACAAGAATAGCTGTGCAAACGTGTGTGTGTGTGTACATTTAAAATTTACATGTGAGGAAATGTAATCAGTTGTCTCTCAGTCCTAAACAAATAAATCCTAAATCTGTCCTGGCACGAGGAAATTAAAGAACGATGTAATAATGTAATGACATTTATATCCAAGGCTTTGAATTAACACGTGTAGACAGAGGATATGAACGGACAATGTGAGCTAATGTTTTTAAACTAAGCCAAAGGTTTTCTGGTGTCTGAGTGTCGCAGGTGCGTTTCGGTTACGCAGCTCCCTCGGCCAAGCAGGTTTTTGTCCAGCTGTGACAATGCACTCAGATGGAAGAGCGATAGCAAAACAAATAAAACAACCACATTGTTCATGATGTGATGGAACAACAAGTGGTTTCACACCAACAGTGATGTAACATGGAGCAAATGCTTTTGTTGAGCAGATCGCCTGCTGTCCTCAAAAAAAGTACTTCTTTTTTTTACTTTAGATAGAAGTAGAAAAGTTGTAAGAGTGAATAACGTCAGCTGTTGTCAGTTTCCCTCATTGGAAGTGAATGCTGCAAACAGACTTAAATCGCACTCTGTGAGAATCTGTGCAGCGACGAACCAGTCCCTTTGCGTCACGTGTACATGGAAGACAATTACAGTTTTAGGTTTTTGAACAAAGCGTCGGCCAAACGAATGTCATTTAATCACATTTTGTTTGTTCTGCATGAAAACCAGCACCACTTCTGAAGATAAAGAAAAAAAAAACAATGCACAATGGTGTTTAGAACAGGACTGACATGTTGCTGTTGTTGGGTTGTGTCTGCATCTCTTTTGGCAACTTTTTTTTTGTCTTCTAAAAAAAATATTCAAAGACTGACTGTCTCACTTTGGACATTTGAAGAATTCTAATAAATAACTGATAATAACAGCAGTCCATGAAAGACATTAGGGTCTGTAGTCTTGTCAAAGAGAGGTGGAGCCACACTGACATACAGTTAACGTCTCTGTGTGTGTTGTTGACCCTGTGATGGACTTGGTGACCTGTCACCCTATGTCAGCTGGGAGAGTATGAGAATATATGTACACACAAAGGCTTAAATGGTAATATTGCCAGGTCTCAGCCTGACTGACCAGTCAAGCGTTTCGAGATGATAATGTACCCCCATGTTGTGATTCCACGCTAAAATATTTTAATTGAATTATTGTGGAAGGATGGAAACCTTAATCATAATTTAAATGAGTACTTTTACAGTCTGACAGACTGTGTGAAGCGGCAGAAAGCAAATGTAATTAACGTAACTCGGGACACCTTTTATTTATTTTATTCCCATTCTCTCTCGTTCTCTTAAATCTTGAAGCTCCACACACGTCTCAAACCAAGAAAAAAAAGGACTTATGTTCTCCATTAAAACTAGTGGAGATAATACATTTCATCCTCCTTTACCATGTTCACCTCAAAAGTATAAAACGGCACACAGAAAAGGACTCACTGACGCTCTCACGCTTTGTGAGATCCATGTTTTGAAGTGTGGGAAAAAGGTCAGGCATGTTTTTGGCTGCCATGTAACAACTGAGCTGTCTGTGTCAGACTCACATGTTCCTTCTGTGTGTGTGCGTGCGTGCGTGCGTGCGTGCGTGCGTGTGTGTCTGCTTTCACCTCGCTCACGATAAGCAGCGCCGTGCAGTTTGGTCGCCGGCTTGTAAACACTCCAACAAGAACAACAAGACTTGTTTATTTGTGCTTTTGTGGTTTGTCACTCTTGTTATTTGTCGCTCGGGTGCCAGTCTATCTCTGTCTGTGTGTGTGTGTGTGTGTGTGTGTGTGTGTGTGTGTGTGTGTGTGTGTGTGTGTGTGTGTGTGTGTGTGTGTGTGTGTGTGTGTGTGTGTGTGTGTGTGTGTGTGTGTGTGTGTGTGTGTGTGTGTGTGTGTGTGTGTGTGTGTGTGTGTGTGTGGGGGGGGCTCCTCGGGGAATTACACAGCGACAGGATTGTCAGGCTTGCAGGGAATGACAACCAAAACCACAACAGAGCTAACACAGCTCTGTTATCTGCCTACATTTATACACAGTGGGGCCCACATGTATGTATCACATACCCTAATGTATATATTAATTAAAGGCTTCTTTGTTTGTTATGATTCCTCTGCATCGTTTTGGGAGAAGCTTGGGGTTGGACTTTGGGGTCAGGAGGAATTTAAAAACGATTATTACTGCTGGGTTAGGATAATGGCAAAGGGTTATGAGAGGAGCAGAGAGCTCCTGGGGGCCAGACGTACACCACAGAAATAAGCATGAGAAATATTATGATGCCGCTGACACAAACACATGTGTTACAGGACGTTATTCGTGGTTAACCCCTAAACTGCTTTCTCTGTGCTGTTTTTAATTCCCTTTCCAGAGCAGCGGATTCAGGCGTGGCAGCGCTTGTTTTTCCCGCTATTTTTAATTTAAAACCGCGTCTTTCTCTTCTCCCATCGTCCTTTTTGCTTTATTTAAAATTCTCCCTCCCTCCCTCCCTCCCTCCTCTCTGGGAAAGGTTTGAGGTGTCAGCCATGTATGTGCAGCAGATGAGTGTATTTATCAGTGTTTGCACAGAAACCAGAGTGGCAGAAAGGAGAACGAAAACACGCACACATGCAAAGCGCCACACTCTGGATCACACACGTCCACATGGTGGAACCGCAACATTTACAAAACAATAAAAAAAAACAAATCTTTTTGTAAAACATGTTCATCTTTTGTGTCTCTTTTCCCAGCGGTGAGGCAGTGTGATCAGAACCCCTGTGGACGTGGAGCGACGTGTGAGGAAGCTGTCGGAGGTTACCGGTGCCTCTGCCCACCGGGATGGTCGGGAAGAACATGCCAGCTGGGTCAGTGAGTCAGGGTTTAAACGTCTGTGACGTCAGTGGAAATTTACATAACAATAACAATTTTATTTACTATATAGCACCTTTTTATGAGGAGGGTTCAACAGAAATAAGAAAAACACAAATCACAAAAGCCACAAAAATACAAAGCAATAGAGAAATAAACACTAATAGGAAGAAAGAAAACATATGAGATGTAGTTTATATATATATATATATATATATATATATATATATATATATATATATATATATATTTTATGAAATGGTGTGCAATACCATCCTAAATATTTTTTTTTTTAAATGCATCATCATGATGGATTGTCAAGATATCATTTTAATTGTGTAAATTTTTCCCTAAACTGTTGGACTTTTTTTTTGGCCCCTCCTGACCAAACTAGAGTTTCACTGGGCCCCCAGGTCATTTTGGGTTTGAGGCCCCTGTATCATACTGAATGTCATGTTTCAAAACAAGATTCTTTACGAGTGAATTAAGGAAGGATTAGTAATCCAGAGTAAAAGCAATAAAGGATCGGCAAAATATCAGTCAAATCATGACAGTAGGGTTTTGCCATTCTTATATCTGAACTATCGTTTTTTTGTATTCGCTGTCACAATCTGGTAGTGATCGTCTTCAAAGAAATCTAGTCATAGGACTTTTTACCACTGATCCTACTTCAAGCAAAATTAATCAGAATTTATTTATTTCTTTAATCAGATTTTTCAGTGTAATTATGTGTGCTTAGCAAGATGAAATGCACATTTCAAGCACATATTAAATTAAAGCAACGTCTATGCATGTTTGTTCTCCATTAAAGCTAACCTGACTGTGGTTCAGTATTCTATAAGTGCACAAGTTTCTCAGCTGCAGCGCTCATTCATATTGAAGAGTGCTCCCAGAGGGTTGTTGGGTTAGATATAGTATTTCAGAGGGGAATATGGTGGTGAATCATCACACACACGCACACACACACACACTGTATATTCACATACAGAGGCTTGGGGTTATGAAGTAAAAGCGGAGACATATTTCAGGATGACAGTCTCTCCTGCTCCTCTGTGTTACAGTGATATGTCACTTTGACACTTGATAATCCCCCATAGTTCCACATCACAGGTCAGAGGCTTGGAGTAGAACACACACACACACGCACACACAAAAAAAACACTCGCACACAGTTTTCAAACGCAAGTGATGAAAACGCTTTATCGCCTGAGCCAATAAGGAAAGCATCAGAGGCCCAAACAATGAAAAGCAATTATGCTTTCTTTCACTTTCCTTATTTTATTAGTCGACTTCTGTCCACACATTTTCACAACACAACACAACATCCCCAGGCTTTTTCCAAAGATAACACACTCCCACACACACACACACACACACACACACACACACACACACACACACACACACACACACACACACACACACACACACACACACACACACACACACACAATGCTAAATCCTAATCGACCTCTCAGTGGCAGTAACAGGTTTAGATTACCTTTAACTGACTAGCTACTTCCTCTTTATTCATTCAGCGTTTCTTCCTCAGTCTCCTCCTCCTCTTGTGTCAGAGCCAAGCTCTGCCCTCGGGGCTTCCTGGCTCTGACGGTTTGTCTGAGGGTGGGAATAAACACTCGCAACTCAACAGAAGCTGTGGTGCAGCAGGGGTGTTTGACTGCAAATACAACAGATACGAGGAAAAGACGCCGCGAGGCACGGCGGCTTTGGGTTCGCGGTGCATTTGTAAATATTATATTCATCGGCATCAGTGAGAGGCGGGCACTTTGTCAAGTCAAGTTTTGCCCTGCCGTCTGCACAGTTGTTCTCTACTTAATCCTTTTTTCCCGATTTCATTTTAATTTTGGTTTGCCTGGATTAGAGTCCTATGTCATTTGTGGCTTTGAAATGTTTGTATTGTTTCACTGAGAAGTTTAATTTGTGTGGTTATTTTTAAGCAGATCATGTATTAGTTGAGTTTAGTTTAATCCCCATTAGCCATTACACTCGGTGACAGCTCCTCCTGGGGTCCACATTAACATTTAACCCTTTAAGGTACTACTCAACCATTTGGTCGACCACACTTTTAGTCAATATATCTCATTGGAAAATGCGTCAAGTTGAATTCACTAACACTTAATGTCACTTGTTCTGAATGTTGTACTTTATGAATTATGAAAACCAGGTTTATTACGAACAGACGTCTCAACCGTTTGGTAGAGGCCTGTATCTGAAATACTGCAGGGTCTAATTTTAAAAAAAGAATTTATATATATTGATTGTCGTTATTGTTATCATAAGTAAATAAAATAAAATAATAAAAAATGCAAAGAAATAAAAAAAATTTAAGGGTTAAAGGCGCCATATGTAACAATGTGGCCAAAAACGGTACATTCAAATTCAAAATACCGAGGTCTTTTAGGCTTAGTTTTCTGACTTAACTGGCAACCCGTGGTTGCTCGGCAGCTGAGACTCTACTGACTGCAAGGATTGGTAGACGGCGGTAGGTGGCGCCACATGCCAAAACATGATTTCAAAACATAAACATGATTTGCAGTCTGCAAAATACTTTTTTAATGCAAATATTTTGTCTGTACTGTTGTTGTTGGTGAGTTCAGTTTGTTATATGAACATTATTCCTGAGTCTATGTGACATATTAGGAGGATTTTATGGCCAGTTGCTTTAGATTTATTACATAATGCACCTTTAAATATATATATTGTATATATAATTGTACAATCGAGGAAGATGGCATAAAAATATATGAAGAAAACTGACTCATTCAGTCCTAAATAGTCTCCAGCAAAAGACATTGTTGCATACGACATTTCGACTCACTGACTGAGGGACATATGCTGTGATTAAGAGGTTTGATGTCACGCCATTGACTCGAAATGTTAATAATAGATAATACAATAATCTGCACTAAACTTACCAGTGGTCTACATCTACTTTACATCCATAGGCTTTCTCTAAATGTTATCATCATTGACAGAGATGATAAACACATCGATCTTTATTTTATTTTTTTAATGCTGTCCTCTTTTCTTTGTCTTTTTTAGACACCAACGAGTGTGAAATTAATATATGCGTTCACGCCCGCTCTTGTCGCAACCTGATCGGTGGATACCTGTGTGACTGCCTCCCTGGGTGGACGGGTCCTAACTGTGACATCAGTAAGTCTGGAGAGGAAAGGAAAGGAAAAGAGACAAGAGAAGTGATCCTGTGTCAAGCTTTGAAACATAAAGGGTCTTGTTAGATCATCGGTCACAGGATATTCTTGAAATGCACTTAAAAAAAACAACACTAAGCAGTATTAATGTTTAAGTATCTCACATACGGCACATATTGGCATCCTGGTTGCAAAGTAATGTAAAACCATGTGATTCATGCCTGTGTTCTGTTTTCCTTCAGGATAACACTGTGTATATACATCATAGTTGCATCATGTGGTACATAATCTAATCTTTTTTGTGACAGTTTAATATAGCGTTTCTGTCTCTCTGCAGGGAACAGCAGCTGTCAGGATTTGTGTTTGAACGGTGGACGCTGTGAGGTGAGTGTGAGACACTGGTCTGCTTCATTTCATTTATTCCCTCCACTCTCTCCTTTTACTCTGCATTTACTCCCTCAATCATTGCTCTCTCTGCCTACAGGACCTGGTGTCAGGGTCCAGATGCTGGTGTCCACCTGGTTTCTTGGGGAAATATTGCCAAAATGGTCCGAGCCCTTGCCACAGCGCCCCCTGTCTTCATGGAGGACAGTGTATGGAGAAGGACGGAAAGACAGCCGCCTGCATCTGTCCCACTGGATATTCGGGAGTCTCCTGTGAGGTTGGACACGTTTCGTATTTTCGTAGATTAGCTTACACTGTTTTAGAATTAAAGTCTGGTGATAAATGGATATTAAAGTGAAGATAAAAACTAAATAGAAATACAACCGACTGAATGGATAATATTTTATTAATGGTAAACTACCGGATACAAACTAGAATATTAAGACCACATAGGATTAAAAATAAGATTAAAATATCTTCATGTTAAATATTTAGAAAGAATGACAAGAAGAAATAATTGAAACCAAAAAATCTGTGAGATTTTCAGTGCAAAATAAATTTTGAACACATTTTATATTTATTACACTACAGGTTTGATACATGTACAGGTCTTTACTGTATGTTCCTCAAACTACAGCAGTGTGGTTATGAAAAATGTCTGGCAATTCAAGAAAAAATATACCAATTATTCATATTCTATTGACATTATATGAAGCTTTTTTGTGCAAATAAAAGGTGTTAACTGTGATATTGTCTCAATTTGTTCGAGGCTGTCTGCCAGAGAAATTACTGTGCTCATATAAGCACACAGAAATTGTTAATCGGTCCTTTAAAATGCAAGATTTTACATTTTTCCTTAAACTTGTTCTTTTCCTTATTTCTACTTTTAGACAGTGTTGGATATGTGCAATCCCAACCCCTGTCAGCAGGGGGCATCTTGTCACAGCATAGAAGGAAGATACACGTGTGCCTGTCCTGAGGGTTACTATGGAAACCAGTGCACAAGCCTCAAAAATCCCTGTATTGGCCAACAGTGTCCAGGTAAGAAGAAAACTGTCTTAGACATGTTTGTAAATCTTTATATCAAATGTAAACTGTCTGCGTATGTGTCTCCAGGTGCCATCTCTGACACGCCACACGAGGGCATCAGCTTCTACATGATCCTGGTGGGCATCTTGGCGCTGGTCACGGTGTGCGGCTGCGCTGCCTGCGCCTTCGTCCTCTCCCACCACCACCGGAAGCGTAAAAAGCAGCAGGCCGTCCCGCAGGAAGAAGGCATCAACAACCAGAGGGAGTTTGTCAACCTCATCAGAAACGTGGACCGCCCCGCGCCCCTGGTGCCGCCCGCCACAAGCCTGTCACACGGCCCGGCCCCTGTTCCCGTCTCGCGTTGCTATGAGGAGATTGAACTGACCTTGCCGCCCTCGCCGGCCCCGTCACACCCGTCGCCCGCGCTAAAGCCTGTCCACGCCCCCAAACTGGACATTTCAAATCGGGACAGGGAGAAGTTGAACTTCCACTTCCACTACACAGACAACCAGGAACTGGAGGTCTGACCTTTGAGGCATCTGAGGTCGCCTTCTGTTTTTTGTTTTTTTTTACTTTATTTTACATCCTCTGCACTCTTTTACTGACAGCTCCTTTTTCTCCAGATACTGCAGTTATGTAAATGGAGAGTGTGCCCACATGACTCAGGAGGAGAGGTCATTTTGACCCCTGTGAGAGGCAGCGGGGTGTGTGACTGAAAGACTCATCATCAGACTGAGTGTAGAGACACACCTTCGCAGTGCCTGACGTGCTGTCGACAGGAAGTGCAGGATCATCCTCTGTAGGAACCTCTCTACATGTTTCCTGGTCCGCGACGCCATCGGACAAATGTTCTGACCTCTGTTTTCTGAAACTCTGACAGACACGGACACAGAGAGAGAGAGAGCAACCAACGGACGTTTATTTAACAGCGTGTGTTCATGTCTATTTGTGAGTGTGTGTGTGTGTGAGCGTGAAAGAGAAAGCGCGAGTGTATATTATGAGTGTATGTCGGGAAAAGGAAGGAAATAATCACTTTGGATCTATTTGTGAAAAGAGAGCGTGTTCTCCAACCCCCCCCCCCCCTTTGGACAGAACAGGCTTTTTGAAGCCCCTGAGAACTGTTTCAAAACTATACACTGTTGCCTGCATCGTCTCTGTAATATTACAGTATGTTAAAGATGTATGATTTCTTTTCATACCCCGTGTGTAAAATAGCTTTTCTTTGTACATAAATATATTGTACATATTGATGCTCTTTTTGTACTGTGGCGTTGGTATCTGAGTATCTGAGTATATCTCTGTACCACTTTGCTCTATTTGTCCCAATTTCACTTTCCATACGGAGCAACCAGCACTTGTGGATTGTAATAAAGGTCCATTTACCAACTGTTATCTATCTATCTGAGTGGTTGTTTGTCTCTATGTGGCCCTGTGATGGACCGTGACCCGGCCTTTCCCTCTATGTCAGCTGAGATTGGCACAGCGAACCTCATGTGGAGGATAAAGCGCTAGAAGATGGACGGATGGATATTTATAATCTGAATTATGACTGCGTTTGCTGTTGGAGGGAGGAGTCAGCATTGCTAGAGAGAGTCACTCTAAGTGCTTCATGGCACACCATATACACATGTACATACTGTACGTACATACCAAGTGCATGCTTAGGAAGCTATTTCAAGCCTTCTTGTGTGTGTTATTTCCAGAAGCCTTGAGGAAATGACAACAAATAATAGTAATAGAGATATCGAGTGACAAGAGGTGAGTTCATCGGGTTTTTATTTCAACATGTTTCAGAGAGAAAAAATGGATTGCGTCGGGTCAATTTTATTCATCCCAATACCTCAAATCGCACGTTTGCATCAGGGAGCGTTACAATATGTGTGACACATGCCACCTTAGGGTGTTTAACTGGATAGGAAAATGATCATAAAGAGCAGGGGTCTCAAAATCTGGCCTGGGGTCCAATGCACAACTAATTTGGGGAAAAAAAGAAAACTATTCACAATATTGCATCATGATATCACACGTATACTTAATAATACCATTTATGATGCAAAATTAATGTATTAATATCAAAAACAGACATTTATTTTAAATTACATATATAATAGTGTGGACAACTGAAACTAAAATTCGTACCAGGAGCCTTTTCCGCCACTTCCATTCGTGGCTCGGGCCCTAACAAGTGTATTTTTATATGTAATTGAATGTTGTGTATGATACATTTAATTATGGGATAATTATGACCAAATGTCTTATTATTACTGTTATAAAAAACATTGCTAGCAAACATATTATTACATTCTATCACCTTGCTGACAGCTGTGCCTCAGCTACACACTGTGTTTAAAAGACGGTGAGGTCGTGGGCCATGTTTTCATTATAACATGATAGTAGGTGGGGGGCCGCATGTAATCTATTTGGGGGGCCGCCGGTTTGAGACCCCTGCTAAAGAGCATAAGTGGTTCAGTATTCAGCTTTAAAAGAACAAATGAGACACATTCAAAACAGGTAAGGAGAGAATGATATTAATGATTAAAATCAATGTAGATAAAAATCTAAAATACAAGAATGTGTTTGTATGAAGGTCAGTGTGTCAGGCTGTGCACACATGGTCCCTCACTCTCTCTTTCTTTAATAAAGCTATGAAACAATAACGCTGACAGTGCCAGGAAAAAGGGAAAAAAACAGCTGACGGATTCCAGTTTTTCTAGGAAACAACAGGTTGTGAAAAACCTTTTTAAGAAATGTGATAAAACCTACAATATAATTGTGTATTTTTTAGTCTACATAAAGAACAAAAACATTTCTGTGGCCGTTCGCCGTCACACGTTGTTAGAAACACAAACCTGTCAGGATGATTTAACGTGATACATACCATAAACTACACAATACCATTGTGAGAAAGGAAGGCGCTTATGTGTCGGGGGGCAATGTAAAGTGACTGCGAGGTCACGGCAGCAGCGACAATTAATGGACAAATGGATGTCACATATCTGACCTGTGGCCTGTCCAAACAGCCACAGCCTGGAAATGAACACGGGTTTCCTGTCACCTCCCTGCTAGAGAGGGAAATGTAGGAAATAGACTTTACACACACACACACACTTACACACACACTAATGTATTGTTTAGAAGTATATGTACACCTGCTGTGATGTCCAGGATGTCACAGATTAGAAAGTATTCATTCAGATAAGAGTTGGCTCACTGCCAAGTCAAACACCTGATATTTTTTTACATAATTATGTTTTTATAGTGTGAGGGGAAGTAAGTATGAGTCATTTTAAACTGTGAGATTGTAAAATGTTCTTGCGCACAAAAAAATCTCATCAGCACTCATTACAAAGCTGATTCTGTGTGTTGTTAATCTGAGTGCTTTCTCAAGTATTATTATGTTTTATGTTTAAAATCCTAAATACAAATGTGAGGAGTTACTGTGACAGTCTGGTAAATAGTGTCGTAAAAAGTATAATGTTTTCCTCTGAAAAGTAGTCGATACATAAAGTATCATACGATGATAAAATAAGTTCTTCAAAGTTGTATATTTAATGGCACGGATCAGTGATTATTACACAAATGTCTGCAATCCTTTAAAGGCCCATGAGAATGTAGTAGATATCTGAAATTAAAATATTTGTTCCACATTACAATAAGTGAATAATCATAATAAATAATAATTTATTCAGGATATACTGTCTCAGAGTTCTCATTAAACATCCAGGCTGCTTTAACTCTTTATACAGTAATTGTGTAGAACAATGGATAATACTGCTGCCACTACCACTACTACTTAAAATTATTAATTAAAGGTGCCATATTTAAGAATGTGGCCAAAAACGGTTACTACATTCAAATTCAAAATACAGAGGTCTTTTAGGTTTCGTTTTCTGACGTAACTGGCAACCCGGGGTTTCTTGGCAGCTGAGACTCTACTGACTGCAATGATTGGTAGACGGCGGTAGGTGGCGCCACATGCCAAAACATGATTTGCAGTCTGCAAAATATACTATTTAATGCAAATATTTTGTCTGTACTGTTGTTGTTGGTGAGTTCAGTTTGTTATACGAACATTATTCCTGAGTCTCTGTGACATATTAGGAGGATTTTATGGCCAGTTGCTTTAGATTTATTACATAATGCACCTTTAATCATCATCATTATTATTATTATTATAAGAATATGTTTGATTAACTATAGTATACAGTAGATGAGTACTTGGTTAAAACACAAAGTTTTGGACATGCACGCAGTCCGACAGTGCCATCTTGTGGCCACATTGCTGCCACACAACAGCGTTGGAAAAACCCTCCAGCAAGCTTCATTTTTGAGGTCGCTGCGTTGCTCGTCGCCCTCCTGTGGCCGAGGACAGTAGTTACTGCACCGAGAGTGCACGGCGAAGGAGGCGTGTGACGCTATCATCACACCAACGCCTCAATCTCCCTTAAAACAACCCCAGTCTGTGTCGGTGGTCTTGAAAACAGGTACACGGAGATATTTCACGCAGAGTGCGCGCTGCTTTTATATGTCACGTTCTGTCGATGTTGTTGTTGACGCGTTGTCTCCAATGTCCCTGCAGACGAGTGAAGCTAGGCTAAGCTAAGCTAGGCTAGGTGGCTAACAGCAGTGTGGTGGCGTTATAGAGGCCGAGGCGACGCGAGCAACTAGGCCGGTGTATTTGCTAACAAACTCCCTCGCAACTTTAACATTTATTTCACCTGCT
The DNA here is from genome assembly GCF_963457635.1 of Microchirus variegatus. NCBI lineage: Eukaryota > Metazoa > Chordata > Actinopteri > Pleuronectiformes > Soleidae > Microchirus > Microchirus variegatus. The sequence continues at coordinate 30,352,837 of NC_139804.1, read as the reverse complement.
AATATTTTTCCCCGTCGGATAATAACGTCTTGGTGTCACGAGTTTGTCAAAATGTACACGCACTTCAGCTTCAGTTGGTTTGAGCGTCGGTGTAAAGTGCGACGTAAACGCAGTTTGTTAGCTACAGGATGGACATCACACAGGCTGATGCACCGCATCGCTTATTTACTGTCAACAGCAATGGAACATTGCACTGTTCTTTTCAAAAAGGCAAAAATATTGACTGTATAATTCTAGAAATGACGTAATTTGTTGGACAAATGCGAGAATAAATATTCTATTAATGCTTTAATCATGTTTAAGTCTGTATATTGGGATGCTTAGGTCAAAAACAACACACAGAAATCAACATAGTAATAGCTTGTCAGATTTCTATGACTATGACCACGTTTGTGAGACTTATTGTACATTGTTAGTATATAATGAAAAGAGTTTTTGTATAGAATGTTACTGAGAACAGGTAGCTTTATTTTATTCATGTAAAATAGGCTCTTTAATAATCCACATTATCATGAAAATCATCTGTACAACAGAAACACTGAATGAAGCGTTAACTAGGGCTGAAACAGTTACTCAGTTAATAGATTACTAAATGAATCGTCAACTATTTTGATAATCATTATGAGTTTTCTGATTTTTCTGCTTCTTGAATTTGAATATTTTCTGGTTTATTTGCTCCATATAACAGATAAATCATTAATACTGAATATTTTCT